>NC_083354.1:91288400-91591430 GCF_030254825.1 Meriones unguiculatus | reverse complement strand
CTGGAGCCTAGAAGTTATTTGGGCTTTAAACTTTCAAAACTTTCACTAAACAAAGTGCTTCTCTTCAGGAGTCCCCTGCTTCAAATATTCCACTAGAGTGACAAGAACCTAAAACACAGAGCTATACCCCCTGTTAAATGCAGAACAAAGAAGACAACTATATTCCCCATGAGCAAACAGCCTTACACCTGAAAGGACTAAGATATCACTTCATATCCCACAATGCCCTAGACTTCTACACTCAACAAAAAGCCACAGGGTCAACACCGTCAATATTTCTGCTACTGCAGAGACCCCTGTTGGAGGGCAAGGGCCACCCGCTGCACTGTGTCCTGCTTACTCTTTCACCCACTGTGACTGTCTTCTCCATTCATGATCAGTCTTCACTTGAAATACTTGAAAGACTAGATCTTCCCTGCCTCAAGCCGCCCAGGAGAGCAGACACACAGAACCTCCCCCTCCTTCATCTGTGCAGGTTCCAGACTCTCCAGCCTGAGAGGTCCTGCCTGCTTGTGGCTACGCAGCAAGGTAGCATTTCCTCATCTCCAATGACATTAGCAAAGTTTACAGCAGCTAAATTAGCATATGTGCACCTCCAACTTCTGCTTATGCTTCCTCCTTCCCTCCTGGGGACCTTGCCAGGTCAGCTGCTCACACCTCAGCTGGTAAACACAATATGGGTTGGGTCAATAATGTGAAAGCTCACCAGCGTGCTTCACCAGGCTGATCAAGAAAGAGGCCGGCTGATGTTTCGATTTTCATGGCATTGTTTAAACTACAACACTGACACACTAAACAGTATACTTTGCAGAAGAAAAAGCACTGAAAGTAACTAACAATAAGGAAACATTGTATTTTAATATAAACAATGACAGCCACATTGTCCATTATCAAAAGATAGGTTTTAAAAAGCAAGGGAGAGCAGAGAGAGGGACAGAGATTGTTCCCTCCTTAGTAACAGCAAATATACTTCCACAAACTCACCACTCAGGAAATAGAGTCTCTAAAACTAACCTAGTTGGGCTTAAAGTATTTAATATGACCTTATTTTCATAGATTTTGAATATATTACTTCAAAGCTACTGTATCACTCACCTTAAAGCAGGCATAGTTGTTTTAGTGATAATGCTAATACAAATGAATAAGTTGGCATTAAAAAGTTATTTGGCCCAGCAGAGACTCTGGCGCCAGACTGCCTAGGTTCAAAACCCAGTTCCCAATTGGGATTGGTCAATTCACTCAATCTCTTTGTGTGTCTCTGTTTTCAACTGCAAATTGAAATAACAATGGTGCTCACTTCAAATAATTGCTGTGAAGGGTAAATCCTATTAAGAGAAAAATAATACACATGGAACTTTGTCAACATCATGACTCCCTCAAGCAAATAAAAATAAGGTTTTATTTTTGTTTGTTAAAAAAGTAACAACCATTTCTTTGTGGTTGTTCTGTTTTTAAACCTAAGGCCACTCTTTTTCATTCTCCCAGGCACAGGGCCCACGTTTCCCTTTCTCACTAAGTAAATTTATTGAGTGCAGCCAAAGTTGTCATTCTGACCCAGGATTTGTAATTTGTAACTAAGGTATTGGGATTGACCCACTCTACCAAGAATACATCGAGCTAACAGAAATGTCAATTTCCAAGAATATATGGAACTTATGCCCAGGAGGAGAGAGACAACAGACAAGCTGCAATAGGGACATGCCATGGGTACTATTTTCAAACAAGGGTGATGTTGAAATCATTGTTGGCAAAATGGATCGTTCATGGAAAAGGCAAAGTCCAGCCAGGAGTTGGGTATGATGGTGAACACCTCTAATGCCAGTGCTTGGGAGATGTGTCAAGCTTCAAACCAATCAACTTTCATAAGACACATTCTTTAAATAATAATAATAAAAACTGCATGTCAGATGATGCCTATGGTTCCATGTACCAATAAATGTAGCTCCCAACATGAGAATTTTTAATGCGATAGCAACCAAAGCAAGAAGCCTACATGAACTGCAACCACAGCTCAGCAGGTCAATGCTCCAAAACGCATGACAGATCTTTACTTTTCTCAAGTAAACATCAAATTCAGACCTTTATAAAGGTTTTATTGTACAAGAATGATTGCAACAAGAGAAAAGCTCCCAATTCAAAATCTTCAAGTGTCTAAATGTCAAACAAGGCTTTCTTTTTTACGGAGAAACAGGCAGGCTAGCAAGAACTTTAAGAGGGAAAATGGACAAACAAACTGAGTACACAGAAGTCATGGTCAGGCCTGGGCACCAGTTCTTAAGATGTTCAGACTTGAAGAGAGTCAAGTGCAGGGGCTACAAGGAAGGAAAAAGCCTGAGTGATGTGTGCACAAGTCAAGGCAAGAAATAAAGAATGGGCAACTCTGACCAACTGCTCCTTTCACTAAAAGCAGGAATCTGGTTTCAGTTGAACTATTAGAACAAAGAGTAGCTAGGAGTTAAGCCTTCTGTAGGTTAGATGAATATGTAGCATGGAATTAGTTAATGAAGTATTTCTTGTTGTAGCACTGAGTACTAATCCTTGATTTCCAGGCACCAGGCTGTGCTGAGTGAGGCTTGTGCCCTGTAAGCCACTCTGCCAGACTGGCCAAACAATTCTTCCCTGTATCCATCTCCAATAATTGTTTTATCTCATAGTGGCAACCAACAACTAAAATATGCACAAAGAAAGAGGGAGTAACAACACAGGAACACAGAACTGACTTTTACAAAAATTAATTCCAAATGCTGAAACGAGAACATCTGGGAATAAACAAGCACAAAGTTTTGTTTGTTTGTTTTTTTAATGTTCTATCAAAAACCAAAAACAAACAAACAAAAACTCTCGGCACACACATTTCACTGACATTGGCTTGGAAAATTTGCCCCATACACTGTCTAGTCACATGAAATAAAGTAGAGAAACAGTTCAAATGACTGGGAAAATAGCCCAAAACTGCAGATGACAAAAAGAAGAAAAAAAAAGTGAAATACTAGTTACTAATGTAGTAACCAGGTTGAAAGAGTTTAGACTCTAATTGTGCTATTTTAATGTCATTACTGGAACAGAACGTGCTTACTCATTTAAAAAACAAAGCAGGGAAAAGACCAAAGCTTAGTCTAAAGCCTTTTAAACTTTTTTTTTTTTTTTTGGCATTTTGAGACATGATCCACGTACCTGTCAGTGATAGATTATGGCTCTCCAGGGAAAAGTTTGAGTATTTTACCATCATTTCTTCTCCAACAGGTAGACTTGTAAAAGCTGAATCTGTAACACAAATTGCACGTGGTTACATTTTAGACATACCTCAGCAAGTCTAAAGGACTTTCTAAAAAAACTGCTTGGAGCTGGCCAGACAGCTTGCGTAAAGGTGCTTGTTGCCTCATGAGCAGAGTTTAGATGTGTTTGTGTACCTTTCGGGATACATATACACACACAGCATTCACATATGCACATATCATATGTATATATACACACGTGTATACATACACATATATGATACACATATATGTACATGTAAACATATACTAAAAGGGTGTGGTCAATATTTTTTCCTTAATAAAAAGTTATTTATTTCCACTTTTGGCAGAACTCGTACGGGGCTTGCATTAAAGAAATAATACAGTAAGTTCAAGGCCACTCACCACTCAGTGCTGGTTAGGAAGGAAAGAAAGTTACTGTGATAGCCATCTTGAATGGCTTGAATGTTACAAAGCATATCTCCTTATTCCTAAGCCCTCCTTCCCTGGCCTAGCTGACCACTCTTAATTTCCCATCATATGCCCTATTCCTGAAACAAAAATGGCGCCCTTTTCAGGTGTCCAAACATGGGTCATTGTGACGATGGTTATTATTGTTCACACGATCAGTCATAGGAGAATGACAACAACTAAAAAAAAGTACCTCGTGTCATTTTTATTCTGACCCCCCTTAACCAAGTAAGGACAGACGTACCCGACATAGCGTGTGTGCTGACAAGGAATAGGAAGTGGGTGAAGTGGATCCCTAAAAGCCAATGAATGGTAAAGTAGCTGTTTGGGTCACAATTGATTGAGTCATTACAATTCCAGAGTAGCACTCAGCTCTGGTGTTAACTATCACGCATCTCTGTCTTTCACAAGTTGGCATGAGATCCACAGAGTGTAAACCTGACTCTAGAATTGATATGAAGTAAAGGAGGATCAGGGCTCGAACGATTTTTCATCTCCCGAGACCAATTTTAAAGAACCTATCTGGGATCTACACTACAACAAAGAGAGAACGAGAATGGGATCCAAGGCTGAAGTTGGACAAAAAAAAAAAAAAAAAAAAAAAAAGGATAAGAGAAGGAAAAACCAAACCACCTGATGCAAGGAAACCTGGAGTTCCAGAATACACTAGCTGCTTTGACCATTTCTAACTACTAGTTCACATATTAAAAATATACGCACATCTGTAACCCTGACACCAGCTAAGTGCTAATTCCCCATCTTCATTCAAGCATCAATCTTTTTTTTTTTATTTTGGTTTTTCAAGACAGGGTTTCTCTGTGTAGCCTTGGCTGTCCTGGAACTCTGTAGACCAAGCTGGCCTTAAATTCAGAGATCCACCTCCCTCTGCCTCGAGTGCTTGGATTAAGGCATGTGCCATCCCTGACCGGCTAAAGCATCAATGTTTTTTATCAGGTTCTACTTTCCACTGAAGACTTCTGCCAAAGAATTTCTTTAAGAAGCAGCATGAACAAATGAAAGCAGGGAGGCAACACCAGAAAGTAAAAGTGAGTCCTGTGTTTGAACAAGATACTCTGTAATCAAAAAAAAAAAAAAAAAATTGAGATTGTGAACCTCACTGCTTCCCAGGACAGCTGCGGGTGAGGGGCTGATTTAGCCAACATGTGTGTGCAAAAGAAGTTGGCAGGCAGACGTGGTTTGGATGTGTCCCTGAAAGGATTAGGCTGAGTCACAAAACAAAATATAAAGCGAAGAGGTAGGAATTCTGTTTCCCATGCCAAGTTGGGTTAGTGGCTTGTAACCTCAAGTATCAAAACGTGATGGATACAGCTCAGTGCTTTGATGACAATGTCTAAACCTCAATTCTTGGGGAAGGGGGAGGGGATTAGACAAAGTCACACAAATATTGAGTGAGGGTGCCAAATTCAAAACATGCATTCTTCAAGGTATTACCATCACCCTTTCCTTAATCATTCCTGGACATTTTCCACCTGGCTTTCTCTTAGGGGTAGTGGCAAAACACTGACATAAAAGAGTAACAACCAGTGGTTGTTCCCGAGATTAGGAGTTCTCCTCCTCTCTCAGGAAGAGAAGGTACATGAAGATACTGCATCAAAGAACTGAGAGGCAAACTAATTTTTACCGAGTGTTCCTTGATGTGAAAAATGGTTTCCACGTAGGTGTTTTCACATATTACAAGCTGAAATAGATCTTGCTAGAGGGGCTTATAATTTACAGTAGTAACGCCGTCAAATGAAATAAATGTTATAATCCTTCTGAAACTACTGAGTTTTTCACATACTTAACTCTGTGCTTTGTTTAAAAGAAGCAAACCTGGAAAAGCTGTATGTGAGAAAGAAGAAAATGATGCAGGATTTTAAGATTTGCTTTTATTGAATAACTATTTTCTCTAAACGGGGCCAGCCAGTACAGGTCACCTGTGATCTTTGCAGTTATTCAGGAGGATGAGGCAGGAAGACTGCAAATTCAAGGCCCGCCTGAGAAACTCAGGGAAATACTGCCTCAAAATAACAGATGAAAAGCAGGCTGGGATACATGTCAGCAGTAGGTTACTTCCGAAGTAGGTGCAAAATACTTGGTTTAGCACCTGGCACCAAAAAAATAAAAATAAAAAGAGAATATTCTCTCCAGTCATTTCTTCATTGCACCTTCTCTAGATTTTTTAATGTGTTTGTATGTATGTGTGCTTTTGTAAGTATGTGTTTCAAGTTTGTCTTCATGGATAACCAACAGCTTCCTGGGTCTACTTTGAGGATCTTTTTTAGGAAGAAAGCTCATGGCTAGGTGGATCACTTAAGTGGAAATCGGGAAACCAGCTATGGCTTGCTCCTTGCCCCTAGATATATGGCAAAGGCACTCTGAGCATGAAGATCAGTCAAAATTCCCTTTCTGGTTCTTGACTTGTGTAACTGAAAGGCCAAAAAAAAAAAAAAAAAAAAAAAAAAAAGATTCCGCTTTGGCCTGAACATGATGGTACATGCCTGTAATCTCAGCACTTGGGAGGTGGTGGCGGGGACATCAGGAATTCAATCTCACCCTTGGTTACATAGTGAATCTGAGGCCAATCAGCGATATATTAAACCCTCCCTCAAAAAATAAAAATAAAACTGGGAAGACTGTCTTGGAATAGGATAAATACATCAGTTATGCTAAGCTCAGTAACTTTAAAAACAGAAAAATAGGACTCAATAAAACAAACAGTTCCATTTTTAAAGATAATGTTTCTCCTTTCTCTGTGAACATTACAGAAATACACCTTACTGAAGGGTTACACCTTACTGCTGATGGTATCTTAAGGAGGTTTTGGGTTTTTTGTTTTTCCAGACAAGGTTTTTCTGTGTAGCGGTGGCTGGCCTCAAACTCAGAGATCCACCCACCTGCCTCTGCTTCCCAAGCAGCTGGGATTAAAGGCTTGCACCACTACTTCCTGGCAAGGAGTTTAATTTTTTCAACAAAATGTTGTAAAGGATTTTTTTTTTTTGCTTTTCTTTCTATGTTAGTGTAAGTGTGCTAAGTTGCTAAGAGTCAGAAGGCTGTCGTTATTACTGTGAAACTGGAGAAGCCAACAGCACAAAAGCAACTTCAAGAAATCAAGGAATTACATACAAGAATGAGAAAGAAATAATGAAAGAAAGAGAAAGGGAGAGAGAGAGAGAGAGAGAGAAAGGAAGGAAGAAAGGAGGGAGGGAGGGAGGGAGGGAGGGAGGGAGGGAGGGAGGGAGGGAAGGAAGGAAGGAAGGAAGGAAGGAAGGAAGGAAGGAAGGAAGGAAGGAAGGAAGGAAGGAAGGAAGGCAGGCAGGCAGGCAAGCAAGCCTGCCTCAGTACACATCTAACTTTCTGTTTAAGGACATATTTGGAACTCAGCACAGGAGTTGGAGGGATACTGAACAGTTAGTCACTTGCTGCTCCTAAAGAGAAGTGGGCTCAGCTCCTAGCACCTCTATCATGTGGTTCACAATGACCTCTAAGTCGAGTTCCAAGGAAGACAACACACCCTCCTCCTCCACCAGCACCTAATAGTACATCTAGTCACTCACAGGTGCACACATACACATAAACTTAAAAAGCAAAAGTACAGTAGCAAACACACAGGTGAGCAGTCCTCAGCGTCTGTTTTAATGGAATGTTTACGGTAAATCAGGATCTTTCTGAAAGCCGAGCTAATGCTGTTTTTCTTCAGAAAAATCTCAGGTTTATATGAAATGTCAAAAACTGACATCCGCCTCCCCCACACACACACACATCGCCTCTGATCTATGTGAAAGGTACAAAGCTGACAAGATAAATCGGGCCTCTCTAACGCATTACCAAGTGTTTCCTGCGAAGGAAACATCCCATGTCGACCCAGGCTAAACAGAAATCAGGAGGTTGGCATTTCTACATTGCCAGCTCATGCCACACCCCTGTTAAGTGTCATTCTATGTACATTGATGTGCATTTCTGCAGAATGGCCGGTTCAGAACTGCATGCTGCCATTGGCTTCTCTTCTTCATTGCAACAGCTCTGGTCTTACCAGAGCATACTTCAACTTTGACCCTTAGGAAACTCCAGGTCGACTGTAATATGATTAGATGTGGGGCAGGCAGTCTTGGCAGCAATGCCACTGAGATAATGCTGTGTGCTTTACCATTCCCTATTAGACCAGATGGCACAAGGAAACCAAAAAAAAAAAAAAAAAAAAAAGAGAGAGAGAGAGAAACTTCAAAAATATTGTTAGTGATGATTTTCACTTTGATTATTTGATTATAGTATTACCAATATTCCCTAATGTAAAGTTGCTCTAGTCCTTTGGAATTTCTAAGATTTTTGTAGGAAATTACTTTAAAACTATGAAACAGTTTGCACTTCAGGAAAAGGTCCCCAATTTTAATTAATTTTTATCATTCTGGATCGATGTATTTCCGTATCATTTAGTTATAATCCATTAATACAGTACTCAGAAATTTAAAACAAGAGGATCATAAGCACCAGGCCAGCGTAGGCTACCCAGATAATCACCATTATCTATTATTTATTTGGACGCTCAGTTTTCCCCAGATCTGTGAACCCCTTCAATTGGGTCCTGATTCTTTCAGACATGACAAATCATTCGTTGAGTACTTTATTGTTTTCTGGCACAGGATGTCCCAGGTTTACACATTTCTCCACCCCAGCTCTGACATCAGTCATTTCGCCAATATTATTAATAATAATATTGCTTGAAGCCAACACATACATATTAAGTACACTTACTGTTTAGAAATCAGTGGATACAGCTACTAAAATGTGGATGCAGACTCAAACACACAGAATATTTACAACATGAAACACACACATATATTATGTATATTATATTTGCACGTCTGTGACACAGATAAAGCAACAGAGGCTTATAGTCATGAATTCACACTGAAAACATCGACGTTTTTCCTTCCCTGCTTGTCTTTATTTTCTTCTTTCCTGTTGGAAAACCTACATCGTGCTGTCTTTGGTAGATTTCCTTATTGCTTAATTTTAGACCCCAACTTCAGAAAGTCGGAGAAAAGAAATCTGATTCATCACCTACACACTGCATACTACAGTGGCTGTCCTAGGATCAGTTCCCGTGTACATAATAACATCCCACTACAGCTGCCACATCTGTCCCCATACAGTTGTCCTCAACCACTCAGGCGTGACTGTGCTTGCTGGTCTGCCCTGGAATGTGGGTTAGATATTACCTGTGTGCATGACCCTGTGTAGAAGCCCTTGTCATCCTGCACAGCTCTGAGACCAGGGGTAAGCTTACCTTGGAAGGAGCATCTTCTTCACTGTGCAGAGCCTAACTTCCACCCTGATTTGTCCTCTTGTTGTTAGGCTACCTGTGCCTCTAGCTCCACCCACCAGGCAAGGGTCCCTCCTGTTTCTGTTCTTCTAATTACTACAGGACCACTCAGGAAAGTAGGAAGAGAAAGGAGCTAAGGATGAAAGTCAGTTGAAGATTTATTCTCAGTAAATGTTTGCATAATTTTAATTATGACTAAATGTTTGAAACAACAGAAATATCCCAATTAAAGACAGGCTTATAATAAATCCATTCATTTAAACAGGTTAAATACCTTCAAAGAGAACTACTAGTGTTTTCTAAAGACACAGTGTCAGGCAAATGTTGGCATGTAAGTAAAATTCCTTCTGGTAATTATTTATTACTAAGCAACATAGAGTCTAACAGAGGAAGGAACTAATGAAGGAAGCACACAAGCCATATCCTTAGAAGTTAAAATGCCTGTTCCA
The DNA here is from genome assembly GCF_030254825.1 of Meriones unguiculatus. Classification (NCBI taxonomy): domain Eukaryota; kingdom Metazoa; phylum Chordata; class Mammalia; order Rodentia; family Muridae; genus Meriones; species Meriones unguiculatus. The sequence goes on along the minus strand of NC_083354.1, from coordinate 91,581,951 downwards.
AGTTACTCCACTGAAAAGGTTTAAAAAAAAAATCACTCATTCCCTCAGGTGTGATAATACTAATAATAATGTCAAGATATTCCTGCTTATATAATGTTCTTTTTTTTTGCAGTATTTTTTAATTTTTTTACTACAATTTATTCACTTTGTATCTTAGCTGTAGCCCCCTTCTTCCCCTCCCACCCCAACCCTCCTTCCCTCTTCTACTCCCATGCCCCTTCCCCAGTCCACTGATAGGGGAGGTCCTCCTCCCCTTCCCTCTGACCCTAGTCTATCAGCTCTCATCAGGACTGGCTGCATTATCTTCCTCTGTGGCCTGGCAAGGCTGCTCCCCCATCCTGGGGAGGTGATCCAAGAACAAGCCACTGAGTTCATGTCAGAGACAGTCCCTGTTCCCATAACTAGGGAACCCACTTGGACACTGGGCTGCCATGGGCTACCTCTGTGCAGGGATTCTAAGTTATCTCCTTGCATGGTCCTTGGTTGAAGTATCAGTCTCAGGAAAGACCTCTGTGCCCAGATATTTTGGTTCTGTTGCTCTCCTTGTGGAGCTCCTGTCTCCTCAGGTCTTACTAATTCCCCCTTCTTTCACAAGATTCCCTGCACTCTGCCTGAAGTTTGGCTATGACTCTCAGCATCTGCTTTGACATCCTGTTGGGTAGAGTCTTTCAGAGACATGTTTCTTTTACAAAGATATTTTTATATCTCTTATTTGATTAAAAACAAACAAACAAACAAAAACTGGGCTTCTGAGATGATTCAGTGGATTAAGTCACCTGATCCCAAGCCTGAAGACCACTGTTCAATCCCCACAATGTAGAAGAAAGACAATCACGTACACACATACAAAAATAAAATAAAAATATTAGGAGAAAACTGTGAGGAAGCAAATGACTGACTCTCTGTGCCTCGGCCCAACATTATTCTAGAACTCAAAACTGCACATGTGTTTCAGCTCCTGGAATGAACACAGCCTCACACAGGTGCTTAGTCCAGTGGTTCCAAATGTTGGAGGGAGCACCCAGCTGTCTCACAGAGACCTGTGTTTAAGAAAGCAGGCTGTGCAGGCAGGAAAAATGGCTCGGAGGTTCAGAGGAATGTCTGCTCTTCCGGAGGTTAGTTCCCAGCAACCACATGGTGGCTCACAACCACCTACGATAGGATCTGATGCCATCTTCTGGCGTGCAAGTGTACCTGCAGATGAGCACCAATATGTATAAAATAAATAAGTCATTAAAAAAAAAGAAAGAAAGAAATGGGCTAAAAGTTAAACTGACCAACTTCAAACTGTCTGCTCTACTATTAAACCAACTACATGTACCGGAGCAATTGCTTCGATGAAGCCTCAACTCCCTCTTCTCAAAGTCAGGGAAAATAGAAGCTACTTCATCAGCCTGTACAATGCATAGTACAGTGGCTGGCACAGAGCTCTAGCAGAACATAAGTACAGTAACTTAGACCCAGTTTTAACACCTTTCTCCCAGTAGTTCAAAGAATAAATACAAAGAACATCCAGCAAACCTTGCAGTGTTCTTTAGGGAAGAATGAGTAATCTCATTTAAATTAATACTGAATCTAGACAGGGTGGCAGCAACCTGACCGGTTTATTTACTCCTGGGACTGCAGTTCTGGGTGGTTGTGAGCTCCCAAGCGGGTGCTGTGAATTCAGACGCCACGTCCTTCGAATGCCCTATAGTTTCAGAACTTTCACCTGAGTTGAGTTTGAGAGGAAACCCCATGTTCCCCTCTGCCATTCGGCACATTTATGTACACCTTCACCTGCTCCCTAGTTTCTTCCCTTTAGAGGCCAGGTGAGTACACGCTCCGAGTCCTTTCACATGACTTTAACCTGCACTGACTCACACAGAATTTCCAAAACTGCTAAGGCCCAGGCTGACTTCTATGCTAACTGAATCAGTTTTTGTTTTGTTGTTGTTTTGTTTTATCTCCCATTTGAAAGACCTGGATATCAGTCTTTTTAAAGCTCTCCTACCGGGGTGGTGCACACCTGGAACCCCAGCACTCTGGGAGGCAGAGGCAAGCAGATTGCTGTAGTTGTAGGCCAGCCAAGGCTACACAGAGAAAACCCTGTCTGGAAAATAAAATAAAATTAACAAACAACAACAACAACAAAACTCTTATAAAATGTACTGCCTAGTAGAGAACCAAACTTCTAGGACTAATCCAAACACACCGATCCTCAAAACAGTTGTTTAGGCTGGTTTTGTAGTTCCATGGTGTGGCTGCTTTCCATGCAGGAAACCCAGAGTTACAGAGGCAGAACCCAAGAAAGAAAATTGGGGAGAGAAGCGGGAAGGGAGAAGGGGGGGCAAGCAAAGGGAGGAGAGGGGGGAGGGGAAAAGGGAGAGAGGGAAAAAGAGACAGAGTAAGGAAGGGTTCAGGAGAGCAAGTCATGTCCTGGACAATTATATCTCAGTCTTATGTTGGGAAAAGAGACGTGGAGCAAGAAAACCCAGAGACTAGAAGCATCCAAGTTCACAATGTGGGTGCATCCCTTCGATCGTGTTCCTGCTCGTGTCATGTTCAACCAATCTACATGATATAAGCTCATGGAAATCATCTATACCAGCTGAAAACGCTGGCTAGAAGAATGTCTGGATTTGGATCCCCGTGGGTCAGTCTTCCCACTGCTTGAGAAGTTAGTGGTGACTTAAACGGGAGCACGGAAACTTGAGCTGAAAAGCAGGGTCACACCGAATCGCTTGCAACACAGAAAGTATAAACAGGTGAGCTAAGACGGCAAATCCAATCTTGACTTTGGGGAATGTTTTTTCGTGTAAATCTTTTTGTCAACATGCCTTAAACACGCAACCCAACACCCTCGAAAAAAAAAAGGTTTTGCTTTCATAAAGACCATGGCTTAAGGACAAGACACACGAGTACTTTTCTTATCTGGGTCTTGCTTGAGTTGGCTGGCGGGCGGGATTTTTACCTTCTGCTCTAAAAAACATCCTCAAAGCCAACAACACCTGCCAGGAGGAAAGGTGATACGAGAACCTCGCTGAGGCCGCTAGCGGAGGGAGTTGGCGTCAGAGAATGTGGATCCATAACCACGCCACAGTCTAAGTCCCCAGTAACCTCCGCACGACCCCGCACACTCTATATTAGCCCACTTCGTAGGGAAAAAAAACAACAACAACAACAACAACAACAACGATCCTCTCTCACTACCAGTTTCCGGGATCAAACTGGGCTATACTGGGACCGGAATCACCCCTAGACTCGGCAGACGCGGAGGCACCCCGGCGCCCACGTTTCTTCCTTGGGTACCCGCGCCCAGCCAATGAGAAGCCATCTCCGCTCCGCTCCGCAGCAGCCTGCGCTCGCTCGCATCCACGCGGCCCTTGCTAGGATAGCGAGGGAAGCCCTCGGGCTAGAGGGTCGCGGCCGATGCGCCCCCATCCCGCGTGCCCAGAGCCCTCCCCGGACCGACCCCTGTACCCCAGGCACCTGCGGGATTGCTCTCTGCCCGATCCGGGCGCGTCGCCGCCAGAAGGCACAGAAGGAGGAGCGGGCAGCCAGGCGTCACAAGCGCCCCCAGACCAGTGAGCGAGGGCATGGCGCGGGCGGCTCGGTCCCGGAGGTCGCTGCTGCGCCCTCGGCGTGCTGCGATCGGTGTCCGTTTGTCCGTGTGTACGCTTGCTGGTAACCGGGAGCCCACTGCCAGTCCCGGGGACAGGACACGCGAGAAAAAGCGGAGTGGGAGGGGCCCGGCCGCCCAGGCCCTCCTCCCCCAAGGCGCACCCAGCACACCGAGGCCAGCCCAGCGAGGCCAGCCCAGCGTTGTTGCGCCGGCCCTCCATCAATTATGCAGCCGGCAACCCGCTGCAGGCGCGCCCGGATGTGCTGTGCAACCCCGGCGCCGCATCCTCTCCCGCCCCCATCCTTTCCACTTGCCCACGCTGGAGAGCGAGCTAGCTAATCGAGCCAGCCAGGTGATGCCTAGCCCGTCACCTCCAGGATGTGTAGCAACTCCCTACTGAGAGTTATTTGCATCCATTGGATGGGTTCGCTTATTTACGTTGATGAGACAGGTAAAAAAAAGACAGATTTCTGCTCCTGGACATCTTCAGATGTGCAAGGGTTTGTTTTTACGGAACCGAAGGTGCTATCTAGTGGCTCTGAGCCCGGTACTTAATATTTCGTAGAGTTTCCAATCAAGTCCTGCGCACCCTCCCCCAATCTCTGAAAGGTTTGGCTGGTTCCCTCTGGATTAAGGTTTCGGAGTCCCAAGGCCCCCTAGTGTGTCTCCTTTTGTTTGCTTGCTGCAACAGTTTTCCTGGCGCCAAAGAGCTGGAGAAACAAAAACTAAGTAAAGGGGTTCGGCCGTTACTGTGTAAACCGCAGAAGGCCATTCATCCTTGTCAAACATTGTAGGATACAATGTTATCTCTTATCCGCGAGGGGCCCCGAGGTTGGAATTTCTTACTCTCCTACCAAATAAGTCAAGATAATTAAAAACGATTGTTTTTCTGTGCAGCGGGAAAGGATCCTATGTTATGAAGCTAGTGATCATTGATGAAGGCCTTACCTAGCCGCCCTTTGTCCTTTAGGGACATCCACTCAGGGTAAAACTGCAGGAAGAAATTTCAGAGTGAGGCCGTTGAAGCACAGCTGGAGTTTATTAAAAAGGGATTTTTTTTTTCCTTGAGGTAGATTTAAATATGGGGGTTAATACAAAGAGTAAGGCACGCACAAGACCATGGCTGTGGGTTTCCGAGCTCTGTGTCAATAGTACATACCCCTACCGTACGTACCGTTCTGGTGGCTCTCAAGTTACAGCTCAGGGAACTAAGAAGCCGTTTATTTATTTATTTATTTTTCCTTTTACCCCTCTTTTTCTGAGAGGTGAAATTGTAGGGTGGCTCCAGTGGCATCTTAGATGGAATTTCGATCTGATAAGATCAGGACTGGATAGTTAAGACATTCCTTCTCCTGTAAAAAGGGTTTCATGGGAGATTCTTGGAAAAATAGAAAGGTCGTACATGCGGAGGCATGAAAAGGGACTCACACATTGCTACTTTTACATTTTTATTTGAGGAATATATAAAAACAATACTTGCCTTCTGTAAGCAGCCTTCACAGCAAATGTTCATTGCGATGGACATCTTTCCTCCCGGTTGAGAAGCTTCATCACACTCCAGATGAATGGCTTCTTTTCTTTCCTATGTCTCCCCTAATTTTTTCTGTCTTCCTATTTTGTTTCCATAAGACTTTGTAGGATATTCTGACACAATAAAAATTACAGAAAAAAAAATTTGGAGTTTTTTTGTTCATGTATATTTTAGACATAATCTAGCTGTGTTGCCTCTAGGCCCTGGGCTCATACAATCGCTATACCTCAGCCTCCCACATGCCATGCAATGGCGTGGCAACCACAGCAAACAATTGTGTGTGGGGGGGGTGTTGCCTGCATGTACATCTCTGTACCGTGTGTGTGTGCCTGGTGCCGATGGAGGCCAAAGAGAGCCAGGGATGCCTTAGAACTTGAGCTACAGATAGTTGTGAGCCACCATGTAGGTGCTGAGAATCAAACCCTAGTCCTCTGGAAGAGCAGCCAGCGCTCTTAACTGCTGAGACATCTCAGTAGTGCCGTGACCCCCTACTCTTTAAAAACTAGGTTTGATAATCATACATTCAAATCAGATTTAAAAAAAAAAAAAAAAAAAGGATTTCCCCAAAAGGACAGACACTTTTTGCAGAAAGAAACTTATCTCATAGAATAAACTACTGAATAAGAAAACTTTGCTTACTCCTGCGAGCCACCATTGATTTTAATTGGTATATGCATACAAAATATTCATGTTCCATGAAAATAAAGCCCTATAGTAAGGAATATGGCTTCTGGCCTGGTGCTTGTGGCACACGTCTTCAATCCCAGCACTTGAGAGGCAGAGACAGAGAATCTCTGAGTTCAAGGTCTGCCTGGTGGACAGAGCTAGTTCCAGCACAGACAGAGCTTTGTGGAGAAAACTTTTGTAAGAACACGAAACAACTCATTCAGCAATATTAGGTGTCTCCTGAGTGCCAGGTGCTGTATTCAAAAGGGACTGCACGTAAAATAAGTAGCACACACAGTAACTAACTCACACAGCCATTTATCTGTGGGTTGCAAACCCACAGACTCTTCCTGTTATCAGAATTGTTACATTTAGAGCCTGGGCCCTGGTGGCCCGCCAAGGCAGGCCCAGTCTCCTGCCCTGGATAGACAGGTCATATAAACAAAGTATATTGAAAACCAGAGAAAGGGCATTTAGTCAGTGTGGTCACGTGGGAAGAGGAACAAAGAGGGCCGGTGGACCCCATGTCCATCTTCAGGTTGAGGGTTAAGTAGAAGGTGGGAGGTAGGCCTAATTAAGCAGTCCCTTTCAGGGGTGCTCCCACCGATCCTGTCTTAGCTCCAGTGTCTCCTGCAAAGTGGTCTGACAAGCCGTCAAAACTGAGTAAAACCTCTTTCCACAAGAGAGGTTTCTTCTCCTAGCCTAAGAACCCCAGGAAATTTTCAATTACTTAATGACCATTATTTCCATAACTGTTAGCCCAAGGAAGGTACACAAAAGTTTGGTTTTTTTGTTTGTTTGTTGTTGTTTCCTGAAAGCACAATTACATTTGCAGTCAGGAAAAAAAAAGTATATATATATATATATATATATATACATATATATATATATAATGATGTAACTGCTCTCAGCAAAGTCTTATGAGACCTTGAGGCCTGCCCCTTACACAGTGTGACCTTCTTGGGGTCTGGGGTAGGCTAGCTAAGCCCAAGTTTCCTGATCAACAAAACCCAATTCACACCAGTCCAGTCACTTCCCTACACCCGGGGAGTTTTTAATTGCAAGGCCTTCTTAGAATCCACCTCCACTAATCTTTCTCAATTAGTCTTACAGAATTCATCTCAAATTCACTCTCCTGCAAATGAGCTGACCCCAGTTAAAGAAAAAGTTTTGTTTCTGTGGAATCTGTCTCCTTATCAACAGGCAACGGTGACTTGCCAAACCTAAGGTCCTTTGTGCCCTTTGAGCAAAATAAACTGTGGGGAAAAAAAAAAACAAAAAAAACATTTCTTGCTTTACTAAGCATTTGGAGACTCTTTTCACTTGGTTACACTTCCTTATTTAGATATATTTTGTACGGCTTGGCCTTGCCTCCAGTACACTCTTTAAAAGGATGGGTATCTTTTACAGCCAGATGATGGAAGATTTTCCCTGTACAGATTTTCTGGCCTCTCTATTTGGAGTTGTCCCTTCCCTTCCCCGCAAAGGAAATGCGGCCACAAATGCTTTTAGTGCCCTCTTAGTGTGGTGTGTGAGAGGACACAGGGTCCTGTTTACTGGAGTACCGAATGCTGCCAAAGTAACAACACAGGAGCCTTCGGATCTAGGTCAGAAGCACTCCCACTCCCTCCTCTTTGAAGAGTCGAAGAGAGCAGCCAGGTGAAACAGTTACTCTGAGACCCACCGTGCAGTGAGAGAGGCACTGTGGAATCTGTCCAGATAAAATCAGGTGTTGAAAAAAAGAAGAGGAGTGCTTTGCACACGCCAAAGAACTGTGACTGGGGAAAGCCACGTTAGCTGTTAAAGAGTTACCTTGCAGTTTATAAAAGCTTAAAGGAAGAAATTCATCCCTGTCTCTCAAGACGGACCCTAAAAGTGTGGACCCCTTTGAAGCAGTGAGGATGTGCAAGTTCATTTGTCCAACACTGGCTGTTTCAACTTCCTCATGCTAGCAAGGGAGAAAAAGCTTAAACGTACGTGTTCAGAGCTTGCATTTCAAGGGAATTAAGATGGCTCGGTTTCTGTACACTGGCTATGATCGGTTGGCCTAAGGGTTTTCCAAACGGTGGCCTCCACTGCTACTAGATTATGAAATCCCCCCTTAGGGTTTGTCAGAGGGTGTGACCAGGTTATAACCACTTCCCTCATCACCACCACGTGCTTCCTGCCCTTGCAGATCGCAAAGGGGGAATTTTAACAGGCCTCTCCAAACATGCCACTCCCTGCAAATTTCGTTTGTCAGTGCTCCAAGGAATCATTTACTGAGCCAATGGCTACTGACAAGCACTTCAGACTCTTAGGAGACCATAGTGCTCAACAAATGTTATCACTACAACCCACAGGGAGATAGGGCCAAGAGTTTGACGAGATCCCCAACCAAGAATTCCAAAGCCAATATTTAGCCAACCGAAGAGATAATTGTGCCTTCCTGGCGCTGTGGAAGATTTGGATCTGATCTCTGAGATCTCGCATGTTGAAGCCGGTTGTTTTTTTTTTTTTCCTTCCTGGGTTTACGAATGCCTCCTCGGGCATGTTTGTTTCATTTAGAGGCAAAATAAAGAATTTAGCCCTGGAGGATCCCAGGAAGTCCTATGCAAAGTCCATAGGGAGGCTGCAATGTGCCTCGTAGTTTAGCAGGGACCATCCCATGATTTGTTTCCTGAAGAAAAACTTCCTGTGTTCCCTTCAGTTTGTGGACTGCTCAGTGAAAACTCGGGACGCAAGCCCAAGGAATCCTCCGGTTGCCTTCCGTGGCTGACTGAGGATAAAGTCGGAGGATATTTTCTCTGAAGACAGAAAGACTTCCTTTGCTAATGTGACACCTTTTCTTCTGGGAAGGCTTATCTCGGCGAGTCGCAAACCCTGATAAGCCAGCTGTAAAAGAAACACTGAGGCACTTCTTAAATGAAGAGCTAAGCAGTAAATCTTCTCCATACTGAACCGAAGTGGAAGTTCTGAAATTGCAGTGTTCAGATCATGAATAAAACATGTGAAGGTCTGAGGGAGCATCGGTTAATCTCTGCAGCATTACTGTCAAAATAATCTATATACCTGGATATATAACAATGTAATAAATAAGATAATTACATGTATTATAAATATATCTTTGGATATATGATAATATATTAAATTATATGTAATTGCCTATAACTATATATTTGGAAAGTATATATGTTAGGCAGCATATGTATACAAACATATATATATATATTAGACAGTATACACACACATATATTAGACACACACATATATTACATACACACACACACACAGAGACTCACTATGTAAACCTGGTTAGCCTAGAACTCACTAGAGAGGCCTGGCTGTCATCTATACCCACTATGTATAATTTATATTTTGAGTTAAGTTCAGTAAATGGGCTTATCTACCGGAATGCGTGAAGAAGGAAAACGTATTCCTACCACTGTGGTCTGGACTCAGTGCCATTGCTAACAACATGTTTTGATTTGCTACTAGTGCGAATCTTGTTGTTATAATTTTGTTTATGGCTCTGGGGACCTGTGTCATTTTCACACACACCCTTCCTTGCTTTATTGAGAGATATGTAAAGAAGGTCAAGGATTAGCAGAGGGAATAATTAGTTCTTGATTAGCTTCTCTTGGCAGAGTGGGATTTCCATTGTTTCAGGGACCAGAAGCCATTCAGATAATTTAGGAAGCAGTTTAAAGGTTTAGTCTGAGATGCAGTGGTTTTGGTGTTTTTGATGTTTTCCACATCTATACCAGAAGCCTTCTTGTGAGGAATGCCAGGAATTTCAGAATGGTGTATGTCTACCTATCTATGCAATTTAACAGTTTCTCCTAGCCAAATCCACAGTGTCTCAGTATCTGATGAATCTTGAAATTCTAAGACCATTTCACTAGAAGAGCATGTGATTCGCCTCTATTAGAATAGCCGAAGCCTCCTGCGGAGACTGACAGGAACAGAATCACATAGTAGGAAGCTGTAACGCTCAAAAATACGGCAAAGATGACAGTTACATGTTCCAGTGATGGAAACCCTTGAATTTCATTTGAAATTATCACTACTCTGAAAGCTTCCTACAGTGATGTTCAAAAGAAGAAAAAAAAATACAGAGACAATATAAATCTCTCCATTTGCCTTTATTTTCTCCTTGTTAGTGTATTAAAATGTTTAGAAGTAGCTTACCAGGTACTTCCTTGTGACCACCTAAAAACAGGTTCTTAAAAGGGAAGGTTATTCCAGCTGCCTCTTATTCAGCAAAGGCAACACCTCTACGATCCCAGCCCCCACCTCTTCTGATCACAGTAATCATAAGGGTCTCTACAGGGCAAATTTGGGAATAGGTTTTAAAAGTTAGTCAGGGTCCCTGTATAACTATAGGGCCATTACATTCTTTGTTTGCTGCCTCCTTCTTGATGCCATCTCCTTTCCGAGTGTTCTAGCTGGCGCGGTTTTGTCAGCTCCCATTCTAATTCCCGGACCTTCCGTCAGTCATTTATTCCATTAGCAAAACAGGCTGATCATCCGAACTTAGAAGATGAGTACATCTTTCCTGCAGGCAGTACACAGCTGATTTGTTCTGTTTTATGTTTTCAGGATCAGATTAGGATCCAGTCCGTGCTCATCGGGAACATTTAGGGGAAAGTTCTCGGTGCACGTTGACCCATTTTTCTGGCCCGTCTCATCCTCTTCTCAGAAGTCTGGTTGGCAAGACCCAAGTTATTTAATTGGAAAAGGGGTTTTAGTTTAACAGTAGAGTAACTGCCTAGTATCCCAACCCTTTGGGTCTAATTCATAGCACTACAAAGAAGAATAAAAGGGTACCTAGTTTAAGTAACCCAACCCGCTTTCTTCTAGTTGTTTTGAAACATCCCTCAGACCCAAGAGCATATAAATCAGGGGCTCTTGATCATGGGCCTTCTAACAGTTTGAATACTGAAGACCTTTCCAGTGGTCCATTTGTTTGTTTTGTCCTCCAAGGTGACTCTCAGGGGAGATGGTGATCCCTTTAGTAGGGAGGGTACAGAGGAAAGGTCATTATACCAGGAGGGTGTGCCCTCACATCACAGTTTGCCCACAGCCTCTTGGCTTCTCACAAAAGCACAATAGCAAAGCCTGAGCTTTATCTCACCTAGCCTTCTCCAGCTGGAGATCTGAACCTTTCTCTATTCCTACACGCATGCCCTCCATCATACGCCACCACTCTCTGTCTTCACCAGAGGCCAAACACATGTGATCACCTGATATGTACCTTGGAACCTCCAAATCTGTGATCCAAATAAACATCTTATTCTTTAAAACTAGCCTATGTCAGGGATTTTCTTACAGACAGATGACTGGTACCAAATCCTAGAAAGATGTCCGAAACTTCTGGAAATTCAGTTTGATTCTGCTGGAATCATGAAAATCCTGACCCACAGCGGATACACATATAGGAAGCAGACATTTAAGAGTCATCTGGGAGACTAGAGACATGGTTCATTGTTTAAGAGCACTGGCTGCTCGCTCAGAGGACCTGGGTTCTATTCCCAGGACACGCACGGCAGTTCACAACTGTCTGTAACTCTATTTCCAGGGGATTGGACACCCTTACACAAATGTACAGGCAAGGCACCGGTGCAGATAAAATAAAAATAAATTAGGGAAAAAAAAAGGAGTCATCTAGGGAGGGGTTGTAAATGAGAAGAACCTATCTTTGCCTTAATATTTCTAAAATAACTGATTTGTGGTGAACCTTAATTCTACCACTGTTCACTGTCATTGCTGGGAATAAGGAGTATTGCAGCTTACCAAGGCACACAATGAAGTTGAAAGCTGTGCAGTACAAAGCCAGGTCCTAGACATTTGCCCACGAACGTCATTGTCATGGGAGCTTGGCAGAGTCCCCTTTGGGTCTCACCTCTGCCTCCGACACTGGAAACGGCGAAGAATCAAGTGAGATGAAGCAGAAGCAATAAAATACTACATTGTGCACACAAAGGAACAACCTGTGAGCGAGCCGGGAGACCTCAGCCATGCTGAGAATCATGGCTCACAGGGTCACCACACAATGAGGAAGTACGCTGATCTGCATCGTGGCTGACCGTATAAACCACAGCCCTTTCGGAACAAGAGGAACTGTAGAAAACTACTTGCCTGTAACTGATTGTTTCGAACTTACCACAGGGACAAAAAGAGAAATGTGAGGCTTTGCTTTGTTTTGTTTTGTTTTGTTTACGGTCAGAGCTTACATTTTTGAGTCACGGTGTGTTAATAATTTTTGGTGGTGAAACAATGGATGTCGGCCTCTGTTCTGACTTTTTAAATAGCCTGAAATGATAAGTTTCCATATGAAGAGGCAGAAGTGAAGAGCAGTGAGGTGCCGGCCTTGTAAGAGGCTCTCAGGGAGAGCCAGCGCTCAGCTGAGCACCATGAAGTTAATGTTCCTTCCACCAGAGGAATTGCCAGCTAAACCCTGCCCCCGACTCCTAGCCCAGGGCACAGTGAGACACGAGATACCTGTGGCATTTTGAGGCACTCACTCCATGTTGAATTAGTTTGAATCATCACAATAAATAAACCAAGCCCTCTCCTCCAAACTGGTATTGTCTATAAGATTAATTTGATGCTTAATAATTTACAGCCTTGTGACCAGAGCTTTATTGTTGCCTTTGAATATTCAATTTAAATTTTTCATTATGACTCAGTTTGTTGTGATTTTACCTTGTTTCACAAGTAAAATAAAACTCTTTATAGTACCAGCAAATGTTCTATAAATAACATTCTTGGTCTATTCTGTTGTCTTTTTGTTTTGTTTTGTTTTTTTAACTACTAGAAAATTCATGTAGGAAAAACATTTTATTTTACACCTTACCATGTGTACTGGCTGGTTTTTATGTCAACTTGACACAAATTAGAATTGTCAGAAAAGTAGGAGCCTCAACTGAGAAAAGGCTTCCATAAAATTTAGTTGTAAGACATTTTCTTAATTAGTGATCAACGGAGGAGGACCCAGGCTCTTGCGGGTGCTGCCATCCTGGGTGGGCCTGAAGTCATAAAAAAGCGGTCTGAGTACATCATGGGCAGCAAGCCAGTGAGCAGCACCCCTCCCTGGCCTCTGCATCAGCTTCTGCCTCCAGGTTCCTGCCCTGTTTGAGTTCCTGTCCTGATTTCCTTTGGTGATGCGCAGGGATGTGGAAGTGTAAGCTGAATAAACCCTTCCTTCCCACTCTGCGTTTTGATCATTGTGTTTCCTCGAAGCAATAGAAACCTTAACTAAAGCAAGTTAGTACCATCGTAGTGTGTGGTACTGCTGTGACAAACCTGAGCATGTTTTGTGGACTTTGGAACGCCAGGCTAGGGAAGATATTGAGTGTTGAGAGCTCAGTGGGATTTTCTTGAGGACCCTGAAAGATAGGAATGTTGAGAACAGCGCAGAAGACAGAGTCCTGGCTTGTGAGGTTTCAGCAGAAAATTTAAAAACTCTATCAGGGATGTTTGCTATTTTGCATTAAGATTCTGTCATCTTGGTCAGCTGGGGCTGAAGGGTCAGGAACAATTAACAAGAGTCCAGCTCCCTGGAAGCGACACCTTTGCTTTGCTGGGATACTCTACGCTGGTCGTTTGGAGGTGAGAAATTAGCAGTGATTAAGAAGAGATCTGCATCCCTGAGGTGAAATCTAGGAAATGTTTCCTGAGGGCACAGAGAAGCACTGTTCAGAAGCAGTCAGGGTTGAACCTCATGTTGGCAGCTGGACTTGGTAATGTATGAGAGTCATCCAGATGAGATTGGTTTTGTAGGCATGAAGGGGTCATGATGAGCAGCTGGGGCTTGGCACTGGGAGAGGCCAGGAGAGGCCTTTGGTGAAGGTTATCCTCGGTGGCAGTTGAAGGCCGAGGATTGAAGAGGCCATGCAGAGAAGGTGAGGCTTGGATGTAGTCCGGTTGTAGAAAGGGACCCCAGCAGTTTTGGAGATGCCGGTACCATGGGATGACCACCAAGAACAGCAGTGGCAGTGGAGCGGAGGCAGCCTGAGCCTAGAAGATAAAATGTGTGTGTTGAAAAGGGTGGAGGCAGAGAAGTGACCCAAGCCCTTTGGAGAAGACCAGAGCACAAGTGGTTCCCAGACATTGGATGGCTGGAATTTGGTTTGGTTTTGATTTGATTTAATTATGACTGTGAAAGTATTTGATTTCTTTTTCTATTTTACTAGGCCACAATTGAGGCAAGACTCTGGATTTTAAAAGAGTGCCTATTTTAAAGGGGCTGAAAGTGTAATGTGTTTGAGTTTGCAAAGACTGTGGAACTTCTAAAGTTATTTATGTTTTCAATGTGACAGAAGGGGTTGTGCCTTAATAGTGATGTGTTTGTGGGTCAGGTACAACTTCTTAGTCAGCTGTACTTGCTGGTTTTATGTCAACATTACACAACCTAGACTCATCAGAGAGGAAAGACCCTCAATTGAGAAAAGGCCTCCATATGATCCAGCTGTAAGGAATTTTCTCAATACTGATCAATGGGGAGGGCCCAGCCTATTTCGGGTGGGGCCATCCATGGCCTAATGTCCTGGGTTCTGTAAGAAAGCAAGCTGAGCAAACTATGGGAAGCAAGCTAGTAAGCAGCACCCTCCCTGGCCTCTGCCTCAGGTCCTGCCTCCAGGTTCCTGCCGTTTGAGTTCCTGTCCTGATTTCCTTTTGGTGATGAACAGTGACGTGGAAGTGTAAGCCAAGTATATCCTTTCCTCCACAACTTGGGTTTTGGTCATGGTGTTTCCTTGTAGAAAGATACCATGTAACTCTGGCTGGCCTGAAACTGGAGACCAGAATGGCCTTAAACTCAGAGATCTTCCTATCTCTGTCTCCCAAGTGCCCAAATTAAAGGCATGTGCCACCGTGCTCTGCATGTTTTCCTTGTTTGGTTGTTGGAGACAGGGTTTTTCTCTGCAGCCTTGACTATCTTGGAACTTACTCTGAAGACCAGGCTAGCCTGAAGTAAGAGATCTGCCTGCCTCTGCCTCTCCAGTGCTGGGATTAAAGGTGTGTACCACCACCATCTGGCACTTGTTTTCTTTTTTATATAATTTTTGTTGTGCTTGGAAAATAATGTTATAAAATCTGTATTTGTGTTTCTTTTTAACATTTAAGCTATCAGTAAATAGAATGTGAGTGACAGGCTCCCAGGAAGACATGAAAATGAGAGTGGAAATGGGAATTACCTATTATTGAAAATTTTAATTATTGAAAACATCAGATATGATGTATCTACAAAGTATGAAGAATTTACCAGTGATGATTAGTAAAACAACAAATAAGCCAAAAGCCAACAATACAAAGAAAAATCAACCAAATTTCCATGCTAGCATTCTAGATTTGTCCCTGGATACATGACTTGTAAAAATCCCTCCCCTTAGCCAGGCAGGGTAGCACATGCCTGTAATCCCAGCACTGTGGGAGGCTGAGGCAGGTGGATCTCTGAGAGTTTGAGGCTAGCCAGGTCTACAAAATGTGTGCAGGACAGCCAAGGCTACACAGAGAAATTCTGTCTCAAAAAACAAACAAAACAAAACAAAACAAAATCCTTCCCCTTAAGTGTAGGCATGTCAGGGAATGTGGTGGGACTGACAGTCAAATAATAAGGTTACATTTGATGTCTTCTTTTAATAGGCTAGAGAGAGACTCCTAAGGAAAGATGTCCTTATGTCCTTATGTTTGTGTGGAATTGAAAAAAAGAAAAAACAAAAAACAAAAAAACGCTTACGCTGAGACTACCTCGTGGGAAGGGATTGCCCCTACAGTCTGGATGCCTCAGTCCTATAACCACCAGAATGCCAAGCAGTGAACTGAGAAGAGGTCCCAAAACCTTGGATGAGACTGCAGCCCTGTGACACCTTGAGGAGAAATGCAGAACCTGTCTGAGCTCTAGACCTACAGAATCTGTCAGATCCTGTATTTGTGTTGGTCTTTGCCTCCTATGCTTATGATAATGGGTTGATATAGCAACAAACAATTAACAGGGCTACCCATAGGATGTTACTGTAGCTGTAATCTGAAAAATGTCTATGCCTGAACATCCAAGAAAAGGCATGGGGCAGGGAGATCTACTCTGTGCAGCTTTCAGAATGTCAAGAATCAAACGAGAACATCTATGGCTGCTTGGCAAATATTGTATTTCTACAGACCCAAGATCTATAGTCTCAGCTAAGATGTTTTGAGTCATACACAGCATGTTTGAGGACCCTCAATCTCACAGTTACATGAGAATCTAACGTAGCCTGGCTGATAAACCACTGCCAGTCTCCATCAGTGGTGTGTGCAGGGGGCTAGGGGGTGGGACAGCTAATGGAACTCAATAAAACATCTCAGTCCTCATCATGGAGAGGAAAAAACACAAATGGAGGAATCCATTTCCTGCCTACTTTGTCTCCTCTTCCTGCTGAGAATATAGCTATGATGTCAGAGTTAGCAGGGGACAAATCTGGACTCATCTGGTATTGAGACAGTGTCTTCGGGAGTAGTAGAGGAAGAAGCAGAAAAAAAAAATCTGCATCCTCAGCTGGACACTCATACATCGATCCGAGATGCTGTGTCCAGACATTGTGTAAAAACAGTAACAAATGCGGGTGTAGAACTGTTTGAGATCTATTAATGGCAGCTGAATGCATTTCCATGTGTTTCCAAGTTCCTAAGGCTTCTGTTGGTCTAAAGCATTGACCTCCTATCCCTTAGAGTTCCCAGAAATCTCCTCCTACCTTCTGCCCTCAACCACTTACCTTTGCTCCTCCTGCTGCTGCTGCTGCTCTCTCTCCTCAGTTCTATTGCTGCATCGCCTTTTCTTCAGAGAGCATCACTGACTGTCGCTCTTACCCCAGCTTCTCTGGCTTCCACAGCATCGTGGGCACATATACCCTCACGTTCTTGCTTATGCTACAGTTGGTTTCTAGAATGTCCCTGAAAAATCCATGCACTGGTGGCATGGTTGTGGTTGTGTTATTAGAGAGTAGTAGAATATCCCAGAGGTGAGAGCTGACAGAAGGAACCATAGGTTCACATGGTTCCTTGAAATGTTGGTACTTTAGCCCCTGGGCTATGACCCTCTCTTCTTCCCAGTCACTGTGAGATAATCATGTACCCCCCTGAATGCTTCTGCAAGGATGTTCTGCAACCACTCAGGATCAAGACACCGGAGTTCTGTGGCTGTGGGATTAAAATTTCTGATACTTCAAGACAAAACAAACCTTCACTCCCTTTAGGTTGATTTACCTCCAGTATTTGTCACAGTAAGAGAAAGCTAATATAACCAGTTCTTAACACAGGATGTCATTTAGCTCCCTGGATACTGAGATCATATCTGGCTAGCATTTATGTGTCATGTTCCATGACATAGTTGTTACATAGATGAATGAAAGAACTTCAGCAATTACCATCTCCTAAGATCATGCCCTCTGTACAGCCTCCCCCAGATTAGAACAGCCTGTCTCATATGCTTTTCTCCAGAATTATTCCACATCAATGCACACACACCCATGCTTATCTCTTTCTCACGGGCAATGCCATGCCATGCTCCACGTCCTCCATTTGGCATTTTTTTTCACTTTGACGATATGCCTCCTGACTCCTATAGGGACCTTTGCCTTTTTAAACAGCTAAATGTCATGCCATCCTGTGGTTGTTCAATGTCTATTTATCAATTTTCAACTGACTCCATTTACATTGATTTTTAATGCTATTTAATTTAATTTAGAACCAATTCAAAAATAAACCACTTTACACTTATTTAATGCACTATATGCGTGTGCATATAAAATATAATCATAGCAATAATTGTTTTTCAAAAGATAGTTGTATTCTAAATTCAAAAAGATATTGCCATAGTATCTTCCATCCAAATTTGCTTTATTTTGCATTCTTACCAATAACCAGAAAGCCTCTTTCTTTGCGTTAATGCCCAAAGATTCTAGGTCTTCGACAATATAAATTATGAAAAGTGACATGATTAATATTTCTTCTAATATTAATCAGGATGAGCACTTTTTCTATGTTATAATACCATGGGCAAACCCTTATGCAGACATGAGATCTAGTCTGGCTAGTTCTACCAGAACTAGAATCTGTTAAAGCAGATCGGGCATTACTTCACATTGTTAAGAAACAAACAGACTTCCAGGAATGCCAGACATCACACAATAGACTGGACTGGAAGGGAGAGCACTGGTGGCTCTTCTGTCGGTCATGATATGCAGAGACTGAACGGCCAGCATCTCGGAAGGCTCTGTCTCAGATGCTGCTGGCTGGCTGGATACCCAGTTCTTCCTGCTACCACCTACACCAGCAAGATAGGGACACACCTTAGCTCATCTCTAAAGTAGTCTCTAGGGTGTGCCTGGTGGCCAAGGCCTAGGCCACGTCTTTGACTCCTAGCCACAAGAGAGGCTGGTCACCAAGTACTGATCGCCATGGGGGAACAAAAGTGAAGATTCCCTCAAAAAAGGAAGATGTTCCAACTATGAAGAATCTGCCTCAGTACTCTACACTATCAGTAGCAACTCTCCTAGAGACTTAATTTCTGAAGAACAAAAAAACAAAACAAAACAGCAAATGTTCCCCCAACCTACAAGTTTTTCCATTTATGTCTAGTACAATTACCTCCTTAGATCCCAGGAGAGAACATGTTTCATTAGAGAAGAAGCCCCTGACTTGTATAGCTGCATCCTAACATCCTTGGGAAAACACAAAACAAAACAAAAATCTAGCA
Source organism: Meriones unguiculatus (assembly GCF_030254825.1). NCBI lineage: Eukaryota > Metazoa > Chordata > Mammalia > Rodentia > Muridae > Meriones > Meriones unguiculatus. Next base: position 91,563,435 of record NC_083354.1, on the reverse strand, counting down.
GCACATTTATTTGCTAAGTGCTTTTGCAAAATTGGCTAAAATCAGCTATTGAGCTAAATTATTTATGTCTCCTCCAACTGTCCAAGTTTCTTCCTGTGGCGGCAATAAAATACCCTGACAGAAAGCAGCGTAGGGGAAAAAGGGTTTATTTTTCAGCTTATAATTCCAGATGCTAGTCCGTCATTGCAGGAAGTCAAGGCACGGATGTGAAGCAACTAGTCACGCCCACCGTCAGAAGCAGAGAGAGAATAAATGCATGCATGCTTCTTGCTCGGCTCACTTTTCCCACTCGTACACAGTTCAGAACCCAGCCCATGAAATGATGCTGCCCACACTCACGGTTGAGTCCTCCCACACCGATTAGTCCAGCTACGAAAATCCCTGCTCCACGTGGTGGCTCATGCCTCAATCCCAGCACCCAGGAAGCAGAAGGAAGTTGATCTCTGAGTTTGAGGTCAGCCTGGTCTATATAGAGAGTTCTGGGCCAGGGATATAGATCAGAACTTTGCCAAAGGAAAACAAACAAACAAACCAAAAATACCTGCCTTGTTAAGCATGCTCAGAAGTCACCCACTTTGGTCCTCAGTGAGATTCTAGGTCATGTCACCGTGACAGTTAAAACCAACTGTTGCACCAATTAAACTTTCCTTTTGCTTCCCCACATTAGACCACATGAAGCATTAAGGGTGAAGCTGGTAGAGATTTATTATGGGATGGCTTGTGTTCTGCAGTCACTTCTGTGTAGAGGAAACTTGTCCCATTGCAGTGCAGAAACGGTCATTGCACACAGAACTCCTACTGTTACGCTCCTAACATGTGACTACACATGCTACCCAAACACATGCTACCCAAACACACATGCTACCCAAACACACATGCTACCCAAACACACATGCTACCCAAACACACATGCTACCCAAACACACATGCTACCCAAACACACATGCTACCCAAATACACATGCTACCCAAACACAAGGTCCTGATGTTCTGGCGTCACGAGGCACCAAAAGTACACGGTATAAAATATCACAAGTTATAAATGTATAGATCCAGGATCTATTCTATGCTTTTTTTTTCTAACCCTTAGAGCAATTAAGTTTAAAGGGTGCTTTCAATTCTCACCACCTTTTAGTCATCCTGAAGTTTATCCTACGTGGGTTCTATTTTATAGTACAGCATATATAATTAAAGATACACTACAACTTTACATATTGGTAATTATTGGGAGTAGAAAATAGTGTCTTGGTATCACACTTGAGTCTTGTAGTCTCCTTTTTCTATGATTTGGCTATATCTGGTCATTGGCTGGCATCTGTTTTAGTTCCAGCTTCTTCCTAAGGTGTACAATACAAGCCTGTCTAGGAGGAGGCTTTACCACTATGACCTTCTTAGAACCCAGGACTTCTCAGTCCACGTACCATGAGTGGGCCACTTGAGTGTTACCCTTGTCAACATGGTGGCTGACCTTCTGGTCTTACAGTTCTTTATCATGATGAAGCAAAGTATCCAGTGAGCAGCAATGCCTTATAGATAATGAGACTCTCTGTGTGAACTCTGGCTCAGTCTGTCCTTATGATACACAAAACACAGAGTTGTAAGAATCAGAACCACAAATTCCCTAATTTCTACTGCTTGGCTGCAAGTGGTTGGCTGAAAGTATGCACTGATGCAAGATGGCCTTCTGCCCTCTCAATATCTCATTTCTGAACCGTCAACTTCAGCTATGTCAAAGTTGACTATTTCTGGGAGGTGTGGGTCTGGTATGACCAGAGGCTCATGCTGTATCTGTCTGTCTGTCACAGCATTGCATGAAATTCTCAACCAGTGGGGGAAATGCCTAATAAGCTCAAGAGTAGATATTTGGGCTGGACTCTGTGAGTCAGAAAGCCATATTCAAATACAAGTGTTATTTTCTTTAAAAGTGGGTGACATGATCAAATTGGTTGGCCATGTCATGGGATCATGCCACATTATAAATCTGTGTCTGTCTCCTCTCTGACAGGTGGAAAATTCAGTATGACCACTTTCATATGTGTTTCTCCAACTCTCTACCCAAAGTTCTATCCTCTAGAACCCACACTGTGATTTCTTTCTTTTCTTCTTCCTTCTACCTTCTTCCTTCTTCCTTCCTCCCTTTCTCCCTTCCTCCCTTTCTCCCTTCCTCCCTCCCTCCCTCCCTTCCTTCTTTCCTTTCTTTCTTGAGACAGGGGTTTCTCAGTGTAGCCTTGGCTGTCCTGGACTCACTTTGTAGACCAGGCTAGCCTCAAACTCACAGAGATCCACCTGTCTCTGACTCCCTGAGTGCTGGGATTACAGGTGTGCACCATGGCTCCTGACCAGACTGTGGTTTCTAAATAAGGTCATTAAATATTACTCAAGATGAGGTAATACTAGAGTTGGGGGCAGGGCCTAAGGGTCACATGGAAGCTTTATGACCAGTACCTTAGAATGTGACTATATTTGGACACAGGCCCTTTAAAAGATAATTAAGGTAAAATGAGGTTATGAGACTGAGCCCTAATCTAGGAGCAATTCTCTGCTTCCTATGAGTCCACAATGAACTTTTCTCTTGACCACTCATCCTTAAGATCATTACAAGAAGAGGAAGAAAACAAGTGAGATGAATCAGTGTGTAAAGCTACTTGCAACTAAGGTTGACCTGTGTTCCATGCCAGAACCCACATGGTAAAGAGAGAGAACCAACTTCTATAAGTTATCCTCTGACCTGTGCACACATGCTGTATTCTCTCTCTCTCTCTTGCATATGAACATGTGTGCGCACACAAATAAACCATATACATAAATACATAATTAGAAAAAGGTTGAGAAGAAGGACAAGGATAGGCACGCACACAGAAAAGACCACAGGGAGAAGGGAGCCATCTGCTGGACAAGGGGAGAGATAGCAGGAGAAAGCAAACACCTTGATTTTTCAGGCCCCCAAAACTCTGAAACAAACTCTTGTTGAAGGGATCCAGTCTGTGCCAACTTGGCATCGCCAACTGAAGAACACAAACAGCTACATAGCACAGCATACTTTATACCTGAAAGGTAATCTTCCCTAGCGCGGAGATCACGTTACCAGAATGGGCCAAGAGCTGCAACTGAGATTACTCAACAGCTATGTTGAGTCGTCCTGCAGGTATCACATGTTTCGTTTTGTTTTTTTGTTGAGGCTGATGGAAATTCTGGTGCAAGGAGAATACATTGACCACCATGCCTGCTGCATGCTTTTAATTCTTTAAGAGTGGTAGGAATTTTTGCATTCTCTTAGGAGGTGATACTAGTTTAGACTGACTGTCATGGCTGGCTTCTTCTGGGCCTTCCCTTCTACCGTGTCATATTCCAGTCTGAGAGTCTAGCATAGGTGTTATGCCCAAACCCAGCGTGTTTGCTCCAGTTATACATTCAGTGACTAAGTGATTGTCAACTGGGTCTCCACACCCAAGTTGCTCACAGTAGGACAAATCCCACGAGGAACCATTTATTGCAGATACTCAATTCCTGGGCAAAGCAGCTAGGACTTCATTTTGGGACTTTCCTTAGCTCCCTGGCCCTCCAACTTTAAGTTTTTGATGATATGGGTGAACATCCTTCTTGACTATTTTCCCCTAACAGTTCTAACTATTCATACGCATCCTTATAGACCCAGGATCCATGGATGACTTTCTGATTTTTCCATTCATTACAGGAAGTTTGTCCATGTAGCTTCTAGGGTTACTGATCCAATCTCCATAATCCCAGATTACCATTGCCAGCACAAGTGAGCTGATCTCTACAGCTTCTTCTGCATTCTCAGAGAGGAGAGGCAGCAGAGGGCGTGTTAGGGGTGCTGATTTCCCTATGCACAGTACATGTATTTTAATTGTTTCTATAGATGATGACCCTCCCCTACCAGGTCCTCCCAAGGAGCAAAATAATGAGTTTTCTTATCTGTTTGATATTTGATCTGAATACATCCAAATCTCTGGATATATTTTCAATCAAATATAAGGCACAGCCTTTTCTATATTTTTGGGGCCTAGCTTATTAATGAATTCACACTTTCTTCTTGAACCTACAACATGCTCCTAGTCCTGTGCTCTGGAAGAGTGCTCCTCAATCTAAAAAACTCTCTTATATCCAACCTCTCGTTTCTCCTCTTCCACATTCCTAGCCAGTGTCCCTTGGAACGTAACTCCACCTCTGGGTATCTGTGGGAAGTGTGAGTCTTCCACTCATGCAGAATAACTGCATCTTTGGGATTCGAGCTGAATCATGTGTATTTTATATGAGGCCGTGTTGCTGAACATGAGTCACTTCATGATTTGGCAGTTCAAAAGACATTCTGGCCATGATGGGCTAGTGTTTACTGAGTCCCATGTGAGTTCATATTGTCACAATAAAAACAGAGACCCAGTGGATTTTACATTTTTATTATGGAGAAAAACAATGCAATGGTAGCACACACTTTCAATATCAGTAATAAGAATAAAAGGCAGAGAGACTAAAAACTCAGGGCCATTCTGGGTTAAATAGCAAGACTCTGGCTAAAAAGCCCAGAAAAGTAAAACAATAAAGCATGGAAGGAAAGAACAAAGAAAAAGGAGAGAGTAATCATAATTACAGTATATTTTCTACTTTGCTGAAAAAAACTTCACTGTAACCCAAACCACAGGTAGCACAGACCTCATAGAATCAGATTGAGATGTGGCTGCTTGTGCTTGAAGAAAATAATACTAAACAAGAGGAAAGCAACTAAACTGGGTGGTGGTTGTATACACCCTTAATCCAAGCACCCAGGAGGCAGAGGAAGGAGGATCTCTGAGTTCCAGGCCAGCCTGGTCTATAGAATGAGTTTCAGAACTGCCAGGGCTACACAGAGAAACCCTGTCAATCTTTTTGGTATGAACACTTAGCTGCTACTTTCAGTACACAGCGTTCTGATTATTGGTGTAATATAATTACTAGAATAAGCTAGTTCTGTTACAATAGTCCAAGTTACTGTCTTACGAGGATAAATAAATACATATCAGCACAACCCTCTCAAAGCATCCTTTTTGTTTTTAACCTAAAATGTTACAATGTAACCTGAGCATGCCTAGACACTTTCTAGCTGGTTCTCTTGTGTTCCATTTGAATCTTTGGATTCAGGGTCCCAGGTCCCTGAGCTAACCATGCCCCAAATTGTGTGTGCCACCTTTTCTTCTTTAACTGTGACTTCCAGTTGAGCAAGCATAAGAATGTATCCCTTAGCTGAATGTGCTCAGGGGTGTGCCTGCTTTCCTGCATAAATCCAGGGCTATGTGGAGACACTTAGGCTCTTTGAACTGCCCATACTTCTTTGCTTGAAGAGGACATTGTTCTGTAAATAAATCCATGTTCTCCTTACCTGTTACAGGTAGGTACTAAGAGCTTTCTTTACACCAGTAAGAGTGTCAGAGAGACAGACAGGGAGTGAGAGAGAGACAGACAGAGAGAGAACACCTTAGGACATTCTGGCATTCATCTTTGCTCAAGGTTACAATGTGAGGAGAGAGCTAGGAGAATGAACAGTAATGTTCTTGTAAGCTAATTGTTGTGTTAGCAGACCTTTTGGCATGCAGGAATCTGCCTCTCCTTTCCTAAGGAGAAATCAGACGGTTTTTCTTGGCCAAGAACATGGATCAAAGCTGGCCAGGCATCATATCTCATGCCTGCAATCCCAGGACTCTGGGAGGTAGAGGCAGGTGAATTGTTGTGAGTTCAAGGACAGCCTGGTCTACAAAGCAAGTCCAGGAAAGCCAAAGCTACATAGAAAAACCCTGTCTCCAAAACAAACAAGCAAACAACAAAACAAACAAACAAACAACACCAAAAACAGGCATCTGGGCATTCTTGAAATCCATTGTTATCTGAATCTTGCCAAGTGTCCCCACTCTAATTCTCTTAGCTCCGTTTTTCTTTCAGAACAGATACTTCCTTCCTACATCTCTAAACTATTTAAATTCAGTTACCTGTAATACTGGTTGGTGGGTTTTTAATTTTCGTTATTTTTAGATTTTTTTAAAGCTTTTCAGCTACAAATGACAGCACACTGTTTTAGAATGTATAGAGGCTTCCTGCACAGTGAGTCCAACCAAGATTTCACCTCTGACCTTTGCATATTCTCCCCCACACTCCTCTCTCACTCTCTTCTCCTTCCTCCTCTTTCTCCCACCCCACCCCAGCGATCAAGCCTGTTGTTTCACGCGCGCTGTGTGAATGCTTTACCACTGAGCTACAACCCCAGCCTGCCACTCTGTTAACACTCGGGCTATGTTAGCCATAAGAGGACAAACTCATTCATCATAGGGATTAGAAAGGAAAAACCCAAGACTGTCTGACCAAAAAGAGCATTAAAATGTACCTCGTGCCTACAGAAGATGGATCCGCTTTAGTCACCGCCCCCACTGGCATCAGGGGCCACAACTGCAAAACAAACAAGCAAACAAACAAAATGAGTTGTCCTGTAGCAAATGCTAGTGCCACTTTTCATCAGGCAATGATCCTGCAAGTTCCAGAAAAATGAGCTGTCTTAAAGAGGTCATCACAGTTTGTTTCCTGTTCCTGATCGTTTATGAATCAATGGGCCACGCAAGTGTGACTGCCAGTAGCTAGGTCAAATGTTCTGTCTTTCCTAGACATGAGGCATAAAATAGCCATTCCCCAAAGATAAAAATCTTACGCCCACTGAACAAAATGAATATAATAATAATATATAATAATAATATAATGGCATACATGTATGAAATGTCATAATGAAGCCCATGGCTTTGTATGCTAATTAAAAAAAAAAAAGCTATTGAAGGGCTGCAGAGTTGGCTTGGTAGTTAAGAGTGCTGGCTGCTCTTCGAGAGGATGCAAGTTAAATTCCAGCACCACAGGGCAGCCGCCACCACTCTAACTCCAGTCCCAGGGTATCTATCGCCCTCTTCTGACCTCTCTGGGTACATTACGTACAAACAAATGCTGGCAAAACACCCATACAAATTAAACACTAAATAAATAAATAGATAAATAGGTAGATAGGTAGATAAGTTAATTAATTAAGAGGAACACATTTACATATATATGTTATTTAAAATATAAATAAAAGCCAATAGTAGAACAAATGCAAACAGTTGTATCTTCACTTCTTTTTTGATGAGCTAATTCATCAAACTCGTTTTGCTTATTCACCATTTTCTACTGTGTAGTTCTAATTTTTAATTAACACTTCCCAGGATGCCTTTTTGTACAATGCTGTTTATCAGTAAGAGTAATTTGTTCATATTACCTAGCCCTTTAAAAATAGTTTTTGCTAATGTCAAAATTAGAAAAAATATTCCATAAAAAACAAACAAACAAGTGTGGTGATGTATGTCCTTAATTCTAGCACCCAAGAGGCAGTGGTGGGAGGGACTTCTGTAAATTCAAAACCAGCCTGGTCTGAAGAGGGAGTTGTAGGTTAGCAAGGACTACTCAATGAGACCCTGTCTCAGAAACAAACAACAGAACAAAATAAGACAAACAAAACACAGAGATAACTCTCGTCCTCCTCTTGCGTCTTTCTTCTTTCCCACTCTCCGGCTGAATCTCTGGTGAATTTGGCAGTTTACCTTAAATGCTTTTGACTTGTCTCTCTTTCAAATTCAAGTACCTTTTCATTTAGAGTGTCATGTTGACCCTTTCTATATCTATGTAGCTTGAGGTGTAAAACAAGGACCACAGTACTCTAACAGCAAGTTATACCACCACCCTCTTGTTTACTATGTTTATTTTCATTTCCTAGCTCAAATTAAAGCTAAGGGAGCCTGTAGCAGTCACACACACACATAAACAGAACTATCAAATAATTTGATTACTTAGCTCAGTTGGAGTAAATATTTCAAATATTTCGTAGCTGTATGGAATTCCAAGAGATCTAAAACATGGTGGTATTTTGCAGGTGAAACAGTTTATACCAGACAAAAATCAGAGATGCCAAAGCCTTTCGTGAAACTTATCTCAGCCTTCACAATGAGGCAGTGTGGAATTTTATCTCCATCTTTGTAGAGGAGCAGAGGGGGAGGAATGAGGGAAGACCACATTCCCCACCTTCAGGGATAAAAAAAAAAAAGTCAGTTTTTAACTGAAATGTGCCTGTGTACAGGAAGTTTAATGCAAAATAATATTTCACATTGCATTTTAAAAGTGTTTTCTTAGTTAAAAAAAAAAAGTAAACAACAACCTAAAATGGAAAAGTTACATGAAACAAATCCCTCTCCATACCTAGGTATGTGGGCACTTGTAAGACACCCTCATTTTCCTTTCTTAATTTCAGCAGAGAAAAACATACTCTTAGTTACAAGACCAAGTAGGTGCTCTGTGGAGGCCTGTGTGAGAGTGTGGCTTAAATAAATAGATAGGCGGAACTCTAATCGAAGTTCTGATAAATGAACTTTGTTTACATTCCGAAAAATGAATGATTGCTGGGGGACACGGTCAGTTAAACATGGGCTTGTAAAGGAATCCAACAAAAGGTAAGATTTACCTCAGCTTCCTGAAAAGAAGAAAATGAGCAAAATTGGAGGCATCAGATAAACAGGGGACATTTCCCCTGGAAATGGCCTGCTCCCTGGAGATGGCCTACCCTCTGGGGATGGCCTACTCCCTGGGGATGGCCAGCTCCCTGAAAATGGCCTGCTCACAACATTAAGAGGACATTAGGAGGCACCAGTCCCAAGCTTCAACCCTGCTGCTTGCTCTCTTTGAGAAATTGGAACCCATCTCTTAACCCCTGTAAGGCAGGACAACACACATTTACCAATCTTGTAGAGATCAAGACAAAACTTTGGTATTAATGCAAATTATAAAAGAAAATACAGGAATGTCCCTCTGTTGCTATTGTTTTTGTCGATAACACAAAAGCAGTGTTTTCCCCCCTACTGAGTTGTTTTTGTGAAAAATGTATCTATTTGGAGCTTGTTGTGCACTGCAATTTAGAAAGCTTGCTAAGTCCTTCCCAATGGGTTAAGATAGAGACTTACTGGCAAAATTTGTGAAATACACCATCACCAAAAAGAAAAACACAAGTTTCCCTGTCCTTGCTTCTCCTTCCCACTTCTTTTCCCATTATTTCCCTTTATTACACAGAGAAGCACACAACATCCGAGGCTTCCTTGAATATACAGTTTTACCGTTCAGAAATTTCCCATCTCATTGCTAATAGGAAGTAACTTTTTTGGAAGCAGAATAAAAGCTTGCTTATCAACATGAGCTTTGGGGCTGGGGGGGGGTGGTTGGATGGCCAGCATGTACTGGAGTCGGAGTAGGAAAACAAAAGTTAAGGAACAGGCTATGGTTATGGAGGGCCAGATTTAGGCGCAGCTGCATTCAGATGGCCAGGGAGGAGAAGGGGGAACTAGACCAAGAGCAGGCGTGTGCCGGCCAGTTTTGATACTTTAGTGTACCTTCCAGGCAGATGCCCTCTCTTGCCCCGGAGGAGACGGGAGAGGATGAAAACAAGAGGTGTTAGTGTTTGATCTTTAGACGTGGGGGTGTGGGTAGCCAAGATTGGCCACACCGTTTGTGAGGCCTTATGCTAAGCTGAAACAGAAGCCTAGAGTGGAATAAACATAGTCCTAAGGTCCCTGTAAGATAGGGCTGGGGGTGAGAGCAGAGCCTGGTTTTGGCCTTTGGTAGCTGGCTTCGTTGTGACTTTGGGGGAAAATAGGAAGGTTAATATCTTTATGCAGATATGAAACGTTGAAAGGCTGAGCACTGGGACTTTTCAGTTAAGAGCCATTATCTTTGCTCTCAGTGTAGATTTGTGAAAGCAGGTAATGTGCTCACTCAAGTGCCCTCAGACACATGTAAAGATTAATTTTTAGGTTATCAAATGACTGAAATAAAGGTTTAATCTATAAATAACTTTTTCCCCTGTTCTTTAAGCTTTAGTGTGTGTGTGTGTGTGTGTGTGTGTATGTGTGCGCGCGCATGCGCCCACAGAAGCTGAAAGAGGTCATCAGATCCTTTGGAGCTGGAGTTACCAGGGTTGTTGGGAACCAAACTCAGGTCTCTTAACAGTTGATCCGTATTTCCAATGCCCCCCATAAATAATCCGGAACAAGAACAGAGCGACTAAGCCAGATGGTGTCGATCAATGCCTTTAATCCCAGGCTGAAGCAGGTGAACCTGAGTCTGAAGTCAGCCTGGTCTACAGAGCAAGTCTCAGGATGGTCAGGGCTATCCAGGAAAACTCTGTCTTGAAAAACCTAAATACATAGATAGATAAATAAATAAATACAACTAAAGATTCACAAATACCAGAGGATTCCAAATGAAAAGAGAAACCAGAACAAAACTAAACTAAAATAAACAGAAACCCCCTGATTAACTCTATGTCCAGAGACCTGATGTGCTCTCTGGCACGCTTTAGGCCCCGTGCCCTGCCATGGGGCTCCTGGCTTGCTGTTTGATGGCCTCTGTGCTAACTCAGTGACATGACTCTCCTACCTATACTCCTTCCTATGCACCTACGATAAGGTATTTTCTAAAAATAAAAAAGCAAAAAACCCTGAAGTTTAGAAAAATCTCAGATGGACCATTTGGTGAAAAGTGAACATTTTCTCCTTTCTCGAGCAGAACTGGGGACATAACACGGATCAGGGTGCATGCTAGGCAGCTGTCGGACAGTGAGCTCCGCTCTGACCTCAACCCTTTTTACTAGGGCCACCACTGCAGCCAGCAAGCCTGGGTAAGCGAGAAGGAAAACAGAACCCTCCCCATTTGTGCAATTATGGGGATTCAACGAGAAACATCATATGTATCAACAGAATCCCATAGGAGCTACAGTTAGTGCCAAGAGTAACGGACAACCTGAAGTCCCCGTTGCTGCAGTGTCCTTTCCGTACTAGTTGAAAACTCCAGGCGGTACAGGAGAGAGATGCACTTTTTCCAGCGTCAGCATGTGCCTGTGCCGTGGACTTAGCCGTTCAGACAGACTCAAGGGGAACGAGTCAGGAAACAACACAGGGAGGGCAGAGCAGGAGCCTTTCTGGCCTTCTGGGATCCAAGGCCAGCCGCGAGTGGAGCGGCCGTTTTCAGGCTTCCCAACCCTGTGACCCTTTCAAATGTTCCCCAGGCTGCAGTGACCCTCTCCACCATAAAACTATCTCGTTGCTGCCTCTTAACTGTAGTTTTGCTACAGCTATGAATCAGAATCTAAAGATCTGACATGCAGGATACCCAATATGTGACCCCTATGGGGGTCACGACCCACACATTGAGAACCACCAGAGTGGAGGGCTCTGGCATTGGTGCTGAGGCTGCCGTTCTGCCACCCAACAGTGACAGCATTGACAGGGCCACCGGGGGGGGGGGGTTGGTCTTTTTCAAACGTGGTTTTCTAGTTCTCTCATTGTCTCATTTTTAATTTTTTTTTCAAAATTACCCAGTCTGATTTTACTGGGTTTTTTTTCTTTTGTTTTATTTTAATTAAGTACAACGACGCTGCAAGTTCTAACAAGCTATCAATGTGATACATAAACATCTGAAGGGGAGGGAAAATCACCACCAATTGCTACTTATAGAATTCTTTATGTAGAGCACTAATTTTAAAAACACCCGTTAAAATGAAAGGAATGATTTAATAAGCTGTCCAGTTATAGGATAATGTCGATGCTAATGATGCTGTTGAGGAAATGGCAAGCAACAAACTTAAAAAGGTAACGGTAACACTTTATCAGGGCTGGTGAGATGGTTTCAAGGGTAAGGGGCCTGCAGAGTAAAGGGCATACCATGCAAACTTCACACGGTGGGTTCAGTCCCCAGAGCCCGCATAACGGTGGAAGGAAGAAACAAACTCCTCAGAATTGTTCTCTGACCCACACATGCACAGCACGTTATGTGTGTACTCCCCCATACAATAAAATGAATCTTAAAAATATTTTTAATGGAGAACACAACGATAATGGACTTATGTGCGCCCTTTTTTTAATTTGTTCTTTGTTATTTTCTTTTATGGCTACAAAATGTTAACGTCATATCCACCTCCCCGCTCCCTCTCCAACTTCTCGCAGATCCCCTTCCTCCATTCCTCTTTCTTCTCTCTCCTCCTCCTCCGCTCTCCCTCCATTCCTACCTTCTCTGCAGTCAGTGCTGAGTTTGTATGAATGGGCATAGGGCTCCATCCGCTGGAACATGGGTAACATGACAGGGGCCACAGCTCTGGAGAAAACTGGCCGCCCATGGCTTCTCAGTTATGCTCTGTCCTCGTGAACCCCTTCCTCTCTCTGCTGGATTGCAGGGCTTGATCTCATGCTGGCCATCCCAGCTACTGTGACTTCAGGAGTTCAATAGCCCTGATGTGTCCAAAAGACATCATTCGACGGCCCTCACAGCTGCTGGCTCTTACACTCTTTCTACGCCCACAACCACGATTTCCTGAGCCGTAGAGGGTCAGGGAGGTGAGACAGATGTCCTGCATTTGCTCACTGTCCACGCTATGACCAGTGTGTGAGTTCGTACTAGCTGCACCCAGGATATAAGAAGCTTCTCTGCTGAGGGGTGAGAACTATGCTAATCTGTGGCTATAAAGATAAATATTTAGAGGGCAGTCCTAGCTCTGGTCACGGTTTCTTGGTACGAAAGCGCGAATTCATTCTTGAAACCACGTCGATTTTAAAGCAAAGCCTAAATGAAGGAAAAGCTCAAAATTCTCAGGTTATATACTAGAAAGGTCTGGACAGTGCGAGTCTTAAATCTCCCTGAAGTTTATCTGTAAATTCAATACACTGAAAGACATTTTATTGCATTGACTGTGTCTGTGTGTGTGTGTGTGTGTGTGTGGGTGGGTGGGTGTTTGGCACCCACGTCCATGGGCATTTCTGTGTATATACCTCTACAAACAGAGGCCGCACACAGGATGTACAGATTGGAGGCTACTTTTCTCCTTTCACTGCATGAGACACTGGGATCAACCTCTGATGGTCAGGTTCAGTGGCAAGGACCTGCAGAGCCATCTTGCTGGCACTCAATACTCTGTTTGTTTGTGTGGGACAGGGCTTCTCTATGGAACCCCAGCTGTCGTGGGACTCCTTATGTAGACCAGGCTGCCCTCAAAACCAGAGATCCACCTGCCTCCGCCTCCCAAGTGCTGGGATTAAAGGTGTGCATCACCATTACCACCTGTTCATACATTTTTTTTTTTACTCTGCAAGTATTCTTTTGATTGGAAAAAAAATGAGTTCACAAGTATCTATGAAGTGAAACTCAAAAGTAAAAGCAAAGGAAACGTGAGGTGGCTGAGGAAGAATCTGTGCTCTGTCACAGCACTTAACGCACGCATGCATGGACAAAGTTAAACCAGTTAACGAGAAAAAATGAACAGAAAATCACACACTCGCAAGACCTACTGCGCAGAAAACGTGTTCAAAAACAGCCAGAAGGAGTGTATCAATGGATTCTGTTTTGTCCCTTTGTGAAACCGGGCCATGCTATGTAGCTTAGGCTACATAGCTTTGAATTCATCACCTTCCTAACTCAGCTCTAACAATGGCTTTTTAAAAATCTGGTAAACATCTATATTTTTAACAAAATAAATTTATGTTCCTTACATAATATATTAAACAATAAATTCCAAGTTAGAGCCATAATAGTAAAACCACAAAATCTCTCACAAGCTCTCAAAAATTTTAACTTATTTTTAGACTAGGAAAAGCCTTATGTGCCTAAAAATTTAGAATATAGTAGAAAAAGCAGGGGACTTCTCTATTCATAAACCTTAAAAGAGGATCAGCTTAAAAGACAGTTCAGCAGTTATGAGGGCTGGCTGATCTAGCAGAGGATCTGCGTTTAGTTTCTATGACCCACATGGCAGCTCACAGCGGTCTGTAACTTCAGCTTCAGGGTATCTGGCCTCTGTGGGAACTGCATGTATGTGACCCATAGGCAGACAAAATGCTCTATGCATACAAATAACATATTTTTATTTTAAAGCTTGAAAGAAAAATTATGTTTTTCCGAAACCCAACATAAAACAAAAATAAAACGTATATTGGAAGAAAATCTCCCAATGTGCTGTAGGATACAAACAGTACCCAGAAAGGCTTAAAAGCTCTAAAGAACCCACTAGAAAAAAACGTGGGTCAAGAAATGTAAAGGACAGATTCGGCCGTCAGCAGTCAGTGACTTAGCCACATCCTCAACAGTTGGTACATTCATTTGCCTGATGATCTGTGGAGGAGCCGGTCCCAAGCGGAGCAGGCAGGATCTCAGAATCACCCTGATCTCTGAGGGGATTCAATAGGTTCCCATCTGTGGCTTGGCAGGGCTCCTTAGCCCTGGTGATGCGTCAAGAAAAGAATGTTTTTAATGTTACCCCTTCTTTTCAAAGATACGTAAGACCAGAAGAAACAGTAGGAAACAAGTGACTTGGCCCCAGAAATACACAAAGAATTCTGAAATTTGTCACAGCGAGAGAGCAAGAAGGATGTGGTTGGTTACAGGCAACCACCCACTGTAGTGTCTAGAGGACAGTGTCACTGACTTTCCTGAGGTGGGCACGTCCTCTTCAAAGCCTCCAGCATTAGCCGGAGGTGGTTCCGTGATCTGCAGGACCCAGTGCTAAATATAAGTGTCACACAGAGGCTTCAGTGACTGTATCAAAACACCAGAGATAACCAGCTTTTAAGAGAGGAAAGGTTTCTTTTAGTTCATGGTTTCAGAAGTTCGAATCTATGGCCACGTGATCCTGCTGCTTTGAAACTATAGGAGTCAGTGGCAAAGGGGACTGCTGGTTTCCCAATGATTTAGGAGGCAAATAGAGCAGCAGCATAGGTCCTAAGGCCCTCCTTCACGTGCAAGCCTGTGTTAAGCTAATGTCTTTCTGCCCCCTGTTCCTCAAGCTCTATCACTTTCCAGTGCTGCTATAGGCTAGAGACCAATCCAGCAGCACATGGTCGGTATGATTCAAACCATAACATAGATTTCCTCATTCAGAAAGCATGCAGAAGTCTGTAAGAAACAGTTTCAAGCTTTTACCATTATTTTGTGGGAGCATCAGGCACAAAGGAAGCAGGCAGGACTTCAGGACTTCTCTTGGTTTGTAGTGGCTTTTTTTTTTTCATTTTTGTTTGCTTGCTTTTGTTTTGTTTTGTTTTTGCTGCTTAATATTCTAAGGAAGGAAAAAGTTTTAAAAAGAATTTTGCTCAAAAAAAAGTATGCAGTGCCAACCTTAGAGAATTTCACTTACAGAAGCATAGAAATTAAATTATGTTTCAGTGTGTGGGGGGGCAGGGAGGGGTTGAGACAAGTTATCATGGTATAGCCCAGGCTAGCCTGGAATTCACTAAATGAATAAGGCTGACTTCAAATTCATGATTCTCCAGCCTCGACCTCTTGAGTCCTGGAATTATAAATGTGTACACCTGGATTTTGTGTGTGTTGCTCTTACCAAAATGATGTACAAAATAACTTTAACATGTTTACTTCATATCCACCTTCATTTTACCAATACTCTTGCTTTTGAGAATTTCATACAGTATATTTTGATCATATTTGTCACTAGGAGTTGTTTCATTGCTATGTTCTCGGTAGCAGAATAATTGAGGTATATCTTCCCGTGGGACCCAAGATCTATCTAGTCTCAGGTTCTTGGAATTATTAGCAGTGCAAGGTGTTGGTTTCATCTCATGGAGCAAGCCTTATGGTCAATCAAAAGTAGTCGGTTATTTCCATAACATTTGTACCACAGGCTCACCAGCGGGTGTATCTTACACGCAGGTAAGAGCGTGAGACTGTAGCTGACGGAGTTTGTAGCTGGGGAAGACTGATGGCTACTCTCCTCCTCTGGTACTGTGGATAGCACCTTCTGGCACCATGGAAACTAGTCAGTAGCAGTGATGTTTCCAGCTCAGTACCAGTTTGATTTCTCCATGTTCTACAGTGTAAGTATGCAGTGTCTTCAGCAGTAGGAGAGTAATCAGGTGGTAGAGAGTAATCAACAGCTTTGGCAATAGCCTATACTGTTTAGTAGTCTATCTATAGAAACCAGTGACTCAAAGACTCAAACAAATGTAATCCATTCCCAGTGCTGAAGGTTTTATTTGTTAGCGTATGGGTGTCTAGTTGGGATTTTGTCTTCACCATTATAAGGTAACTTCATTAAATTCCATATATATGTGTTTGTGTGTGTGTGTGTGTGTACATATATAACAATATATACATAACTATATAACTATAGAAGTTTCCTGAAATATATATATACATACATAAACATATATATATATATATATATATATATATGTTTCCATATGGCTTTTCAAAAGGCTGTTTGAGCCTGGAGAGACTGCTCTGTAGTTTTACCTCATCTTTTAATTGGGTTATTATTATTGTTGTTGTGGTGGTGGTTTTTCAAGACAGGGTTTCTTAGTGTAGCCCTGGCTGTTCTGGAACTCACTTTGTAGAGCAGGCTTGTTTCGAGCTCAAAGATCCGCCTGCCTCTGCTTCTGAAGTGCTGGGATTGAAGGTGTGTGCCACTGCCACCTGCCTGGGTTATTTTTTCTTGATGGTCAGGTGTTTTGTTTTTTGTTTTTTGTTTTTAATTTGGCTGGGTGCTGCAGTGCATTCTGTAATACCACCAATCGGGAGGCAGAAGCAGGCAGATCTCTGGGAGTTCCAGGCCAGCTTGGTCAACAAAGCAAGTTCAGGACAACCAAGGCTATACAGAGAACCCTGTTTCCAAAAAACCAAACCAAAACAAAAATTTTGGCCCAGCATGGTGGTGCATGCCTTTAATCCTAAGACTCAGGAGGCAGAGGCAGGCAGATCTCTATGAGTTCAAGGCCAGCCTCATCTACAAAGTGAATCTAGGACTGCCAAGGCTACACAGAGAAAGTCTGTCTGGAAACAAACAAACCAAACAAAATAAAAAGTATGCTCTAGATACTAACCCTCTGTCAAATGTGCAATCCCATCCTGCGATCCACTGCCTTGCTCTAATGATGGTGTCTTTTGTTATACAGAAGGCTTTGAGCTTCATGAGGTCCCATTCTTTTAGTTTTTTATTTTAATGCCTGTGCTGTCAGTCCTTTCCAGAAATTCCTTTCCTGTGCCAGCGAGTTCAAATTCACTGACGCTCTTGGTTGTTGGCTTACTGACAACTAAGGGAGAACAAAAAGGAAAACGGTACCATAGTTTGCTCTGCTTTCTCCTCTCTTCCTATCACCATTTTTGTCATAAGTGGCAATCCACTGACAGCTAAAGGAAGAAAAAGCGTGGCCAGTTTATTTGGGACTTTCTGTCTCATGAAAGGTCATTTCCCTCTTTCCACATTTGAAACAAGTTCTTGTTCAAAACAGGGAGCTCTAATGGCTGTCAGGGTCTTGTCTCCCAGAAATAAGACACTCATCTGTTTTATATTTAGTCCCCTTGTTCTCTCTCACAATGTCCATGGAAATCCTGTGCTTAGGGGACATGCAAATTCTGTTTTGCAAATGGGGTAACAAGAAGCATTTTTGTATGATTACACCAAAAGCATCTGTTGTGTTCTCATTTTGTTTCCTGCTGAACCCAACTTAGAAAACATAAATTCAAAGCCATAATTAACAACGTCAGGAACAGAGGCCTAGTGAGATTGCCCTGTTGTTATAGAGGTTCAGAACTCTGACCCTTAGAAGCCATGTGAATGCTGGGAGAGGGTGGCAGTTCATCTATAGCTCTAGCCTTGGAAGGAAGAGACAAAGGAGCCTCCATACTAGCAAGCTACAGAGACTGTGTGTATCTGAGAGCTCTCGATATGATCAGGAGACCCTGCTGCAAAAACAGTGAGTAGGAAAACAAATGTGGAAGATCCTTAATATCAACAGACACGAGCATGCATGCAAGTACCCACATATATGTGCCAGCACACATGTAGACCCATGCACACACACGCTCACACGCGCACATATGCATGAAAAGGAAAAAGAGAAGACATAACGTGAAGGCAGTGGCTGGGAAGATGGTTCAGTGGGGAATGTGAGCCCCTCAAGCCTGAGGACCTGGCTTCAGAACCCCACATGCTTTCATGGAGCCCACGACGACCCCAAACTTTGTATGCCACCAAGAGTGACCTTGAACCCCTGATCCTCCCGCCTTTGCCTTGCCAGTATAGCAGGTCTGGGTACCACACCTAGCTTCTCTGTCACTCCTGGAAGACACGCCCTCACAGCAGATACCCTTGACCTCTTGCTCTTACACTCTTCCCATGCCCTCCTCATGCTCTCCTCTTTGAGCTTTAAAAAGTGTGGTGGGTACATGGTAGCTGTACTAGTCATGGCTGGGGCAAGCTATCGTCAATGACTTTATTTTCGACCAGTTCTTGATCTCTCCGGTTGACCCCCTGAAAAACTTTTTTGTACATTTTAATTTTATTTATTTTATATCCCAACCACAGTTTCCCCTCCCTCACCTCCTCCCAGTCCCTTCCAGCCACTCCCTGGGAGTGTTTGTTTATTTTTTGAGACTGGGTTTCTCTGGATAGCCTTGGCTGTGGACTTGCTTTGTAGACCAGGCTGTCCTCGAACTCCCAGCAATCTGCCTTCCGCCGGATCCCTGAGTGCTGGGATTACTACTGGCATACCCTGCTTCCTTCAGCCAGGAAAACCCTTAATGCTTCAAATTTTTGTGTTGTAACTACAGAAAAAGAACCCAGAAACTGAGAATGTAACATCAAGATCTTTTCAAGAAAATAATTTTTTCTGTAACATGGGTCAGGCCAGAGTGTTTCCTAGTGCTTGCTTTTCAGCTGACCCAGAGTGATGGCCGTAAAGTGTATCAGGGGCAAGCCAACACTTTTTGATGCAAGCCAACACTTTTGGATTGCATCAAAAAGTGTCAATAGTATTTGAACAGTAGAGTAATAGTTCATATTAGATTACATTACATTAGAGTAGATAAATTGCATTTATTCGTTACCACAGACATTAGCTAATGATTTCACACCTGGTTATATATCAAGTACCCAGCAGCAGATGATTTTCTATGTAATTTATTAATCTTTAGTGCACTGATTGGTGTTTTGCCTGCGTGTATGTCTGTGTAAGGATGTCAGATACCATGGAATTGGAGTTATAGGCAACTGTAAGGTGCCATGTGGGTACTGGGAATTGAACCAGGGTCCTGGGGAAAAGCAGTCAGTGGTCTTAACCATTGAGCCGTCTCTCCAGCCCCAAGAAGCAGTATTAAAGCACAGTCCAATTTCTATCTTCTGAACCAGCATCTTTGTGAGGAAACCTGTCAGCCTCTTCCCTGTCTCCTTCAATCATTCCCTTTCTCTGTCTCTTTCCCTCCCTACAAGCATATTAAAGGGACAAAACAAAACAAAACAAAACAAAAAAAAAACAAATAAAAAAAACACATTAGTGCAAGATGAAGGAGAGATTTAAGAAATAATAATGAGAAGAAATAAGTCATCACTAAAAAGAAATTCTTTCAGAAATAAAAGGCTTAGGGGTGCAGGCTTGTCATTTCAGCTACTCAGAAAGCTGAAGAAAGAGGGCTACAAGTTCAAGGCCTGCAATGGTCCAGCCAGACTCTGTCTCAGAATAATGGTATACTTCAGAGGCAAAGCCTTTGAGAGGCTGCAGGGTTAATGTCAAGTACAGAAAAATGAGAACAAAAGCAGCTACGCATCACCTCAGCTCACAGTTTCTCTTTCAAATAAAAAAACAAGATGGTTTATTTAGCCCATTTGAGCTTTTCTAAACTACTCAAAAACCATTAAAAGACCACAGAAAACAACTCTGTCCCATGCATTTCTAAAATGTGGCCCTCTCCAGGGGTCAATGGTTCCTACAGCCATGTCCTATGGTACTTTATTGACCCTTGTCCAGATGTTTAAGCATTTGATTTATTTGCCTACCTGTGTTGCTGTAATGTGAATTTGTTAAAGAAAGCTGAACAGTGCCGAATTGTCTCAAAACCTGCCCCTTCATGGCCTCCATTTTCTAGAACACCTCTTCATCTCATCCGTCTCTTGGATTCCTATTTATCTCTCTAAATTCAGCACGTACCCCCTGCAAACAATAGTTAAGGTCAAGTTAGTGTGGAGCACAGTGATAGGCCGAGAATTAAAAAGTGGAATTGGGTTTGTCTTTTCACCCAAAACATTACCGTCTAGCTGTGCAAGAAAGATAATAGATAACTTAACAAGGCGGGATAGCAGTGGTACTGAGAACACGTGGTGACAGCCAAGCAACATGCTAGTTACAGAGAAGACCACTCTGACACACATAGTGGTAGTGTGTGTCTCTGCCCATCCTCAAACCTCACTTCTTGATTTTTACCATTAGAATATAAATATAGGAAATATTCTTTGCCAAGCATGAGGGGAAACAAAGTGGTAGATGGAAGCCATGAATAGGAAGATAAGGGAAACCGACTCCAAACTGATGCATAGTCTAAGTCAGTGGCTCAAATTCAGTGCAATAAAATCAAGAAGAATGGTAATACTTGAAGACAAAAATAATTTAGTTTTATTTTATGGGCATTGGGTGTCTTTCCTGACTGTTTGTCTGGGTGAGGTTGTTGGACCTCCTGGTACTAGAGTTACAGACAGTCGTGAACTGCCATGTGGGTGCTGGGAATTTAACTTGGGTCCTCTGGAAGAGTATCTAGTGCTTTTAACCAAGGAGTCATCTCTCCAGCTCCTTGAAAATATCTTTTATTAAAGATGTTGATAGGCTTAAGTACATATGTCTTATGAAACATCATATGGCTACTGTTCTACTTTTTTCTTTTCTTTTTTTTCTGTTATGATACACAACATGACCAAAAGCAATTTGAGGAGTAAAGGGTTTATAGGACAGAAAGGTCAATATAGGATCCCGAAAGGAGGATCCTAAGAGGAGATAATGGAGGGGTGCTGCATATTGACTTTCTCAGTGAGAAAGGGCAGTTGTTACCAAACCTGAGGACCTGAGTTCAATTCCTAGGACCCAAAGGGTGGAAACAGGATGAAATCCCACAAGTTGTCCTCTGGTATAACCTCCCTTCCCCACAAAAACTAAATAAAGAAATCAATGCACAAAACTAAATGTGTGTTTAAAGAGCTACAAGAAAACAAAAACGATAAACAAAATTCAGCGATTAATTAAAGCGGGGAATGTGTGGAGAGGTGCAAATGTGATAAAGTCTAAGTTATTTTCTATGGCTGTGAGGAGACACCATGACCAAGAAAACTTACAGAAGAAAGAGATTGTTGGGACTCATTGTTCCAGAAAGGGAGTCCATGACCATCATGAATGAAAGCATGGCAGCAGGCAGCAGGCATGGTACTGAACCAGTAGCTGAGAGCTCATGTCTTGATCCACAGTGTTAAGCAGTTAACTGGGAACGGTGTGGGCTTTTGAAACCTCAGAGTCCACCACTGGTGATACACCTCCTCCAACAAGGCCATACCTCCTAATCCTTCCCTAACGATGATTTCACCAACTGGGAACTAAGTGTTCAAATCTATGAGCCTATGGGGGCCGCTCTCATGCAGACAACCACAGAGAGTGACTGGAGGTGAAAAGGCTTTTCTGTCAAGTGGATCAGTAATGTTCGCTTCTGAATTGGAACAGGTAAGTGTGTGTGTGTGTAGATTTTCAAAATTAAATCTGAAAAGAAGAAACTTCAGTGTATTGTAATTCAGGGTTCAGTGGGGCGAGAAGAGCCACTGGGGACTGGTATGCTTAACTGAGCAATCTCAGGAGTTGGTGCAGCAGTCTCTGCCTTGAGCTATTCCTACGCCTGATAGTGGAACAGGAAGCTCCCAAGCCTGCAGTCAGAAAGAAAAGATGTGCATAAAGTGAGGCAGATCACAGGAAAGTCAGAACTCAGAAACCCAAGTTAGAATTCCAAACCAATAGGCTGAAATCCATGCTGGTTTTTATAGTTATAGTGGCAACATTATCCCTTAGGACCTCAGGACTTTTGTTAAAAAGCTAAGCATACACATCTGACCCAGGAACAAAAGAACTCGGATCCAGGGCATGCCAGAACACTTGCAGGTTCACCTTCCACTTCACCCCAAGGAACGGAATCAGCAGCTCAGAAACAGCGCGTGTTAGCAACAAAGGGCCATGGCTCCCCTCCTCTGCCCTCTGGATTTCCCAAGTGTCTCACACATGCTCGGTCCAAGAAAAGCGTTAGAGTGGGTGGAGCTCAGCAGCACCACGTTCACACACAGCAGATCCTGAACTGTAAGGACACACTGGTGACATGTGAGGCTACTGCAAAGCCAAAACAAAACAGAACAAAACAAAAACCTTTGCCACCTGTATTCTCATTTAACTGTCTCATTGTGTTTGGTAGAAAATATCTTCATTGACTTCTGGGTATTATGTTTTAAGAAGGTTTTGTTGGTATTGGAGTGTGGTTTGAAGATACTCAATCATACGGGGTGGATTTCCATGACTCTTGAGATTTTCAGGGAGCTCTTGTATAAAAGGCAACCTTGGTTTACTGCAGAGGTTTGACAGTGAAAGTGTCAAAGGAATGTAGATTTTTAGAAATTCATTTAAAGTCTGAAATGTCCTCTGTATTATCAGTTCCATAAGGACAGAGAATTGTGTGTGTGTGTATTCATTTTTGTTTTATTTACAGTCTTCAGTATACATAGACAGATGCTAAAGTAATAAAATATTTGTTGCATTAATCAATTAATGAAGACAACTGAGGTAATTTTCTACGAACATGAAATTAAACTAGTTAACTGTGAAATGGATTATGCACACATCCCACAATCCCTTGTATCTCAGCATGATAAGCATGCCCTCTCTTCAGAAATATGTTCTTTTCACAGTTGTAAAATCAGAGAATGGGAGGAGAAATAATTTCCATAAACAATCTGGAATATCTCAAAGTCTTCAAAAACTTTCCTCTTAATAAAAATCACAGAAATGGTTTAATAATTAAAAAAAATATGTTACTCTTCTTTGGGCAACTTGACTATATCTGTCGGGAATTGTAACACTGCATGGACAAGGGGTGGAGAGATGGCTCAGCAGTTAAGGGCACCTAATACTCTACGACACACATTTTTGCTGTTGTTAAATAATTAACACCAGCTGCAGGCCTTTAAGAAATGGGGATTTTCTATTTGGGATAAAAATATCTATTTTTCCATATGATACAGTAAATCAAAATTTGGGGCCGGGGAGATCGATCATAAGGTAAGAGTGCTTGCGGACAATGTGTGAGGACCAGAAGTCAAACCCACATAAAATGTTGGGCATGGCCACCCCTGTGAGGGGCAGAGATGAGGGTTGGGGGGGGGCTTGCAGACCAGCAGCCGAGCTCCAGATTAGGGGAGAGCCCCTGTCTTAAGAAAACAATTCAAAAAGAAACAGTGGTAGTCACACAACACCCTCTTCTGGCTTCTGCCTGCTCGTGGGCACGTACACTGGCACACATTTGTTTGTATGCATTAATGCACTTTCTCTCTCACTCAAAGGATATGATTTGTTTCTTATTCACCTTTGTTGTCTCGATCGTTACTGGCCAAGCCAGCCTCATCAAATAACGGTGTGTCATCAATACACCGTGAATATGAGAAGTGGCTACTTAGCAATTTTACTGTTTTTGCACCTACATGGTTTCATCTTTTGCCTATCCTACAGATATTTATATCTAAAATCAATGTTTGCATCACAGGTTATTGGCAGTGGCTATTTTAGGTTTAGTTACAATAGCAACCGGGAGTTTAGTATGTCTGCTTCTTGAAACAGTTTCACTTTTTAGACTTGAAATTCTCAAATTTGAAATTCTCCTACCACAGGTTTTTCTTTTCTTTTCTTTCTTTTTTTTTTTTTGTTTGTTTCTTTTTTGCATTCTGACATTGTGCATGCACCATCATGCCTGGTTTCTTCGATTTTTCTATCGCTGATTAAGATTTGTAAGTTTAGCATTTCAGCTTAGAAGTGGTACTTTAAAAACCAAGCCTCTAATGCCGGTTACATTTCTTGGTCCTGCTAAGTCTTTCTCCTTGCTTGCAATCAAAAGTCCCTCCTGCCCAATACCCCAAATATATAACTTTTAATCATCTATATACATGAGTTATATTCTTATTCAAGATACTTTCATGAGTTATATTCTTTTTTTTTTTATCTTTTTTTTTTATTTTATTTTAATCAGTTACATTTTATTAACTCTGTATCCCAGCCATGTCCCGATCCCTCATTCCCTCCCAGTCCCTCCCTCCCTCCCTCCCTCCCTCATCTCCACCGTGCCCCTTTCCAAGTCCACTGATAGGGGGGACCTCCTCCCCATTCATCTGATCCTGTTTTATCAGGTATCTTCAGGACTGGCTGCAAAGCCCTCCTCTGTGGCCTAACAGGACTGCTCCTCCCTTCGGGGGTGGGGAGACCAAAGAGCCAGCCATTGAGTTCCTGTTAGAAATAGTCCCTGTTCCCCTCACTTTGGGAAACCAATTGGTTACTGAGCTACCACAGGCTACATCTGAGTGGAGGTTCTAGGTTATATCCATACATGGTCCTTGGTTGAATGTCAGTCTCAGAAAAGACCCTGTGCCCAGATATATTTGGTCCTTGTGGAGCTCCTATCCTTTCCCCATCATACTAACTCCCCGAGTTATATTCTTATTCAAAATATTTCTCAGCAGAAATACATTCACAGGGTAAGCTAATAATATGAATATTTGTAGACATTATAGTGTGAATTGAACAGTTGTGGATAAAAACATAATTCTATCTCCGGAGATTCCTATGACCATCAATACAAACTTTTGTTTTTTAGAAACCTAATTACAGAAAATGAAGGCAATTATAATCTGAAAAGTGTTGCCTGACCTTCAAGACCTCTCATCGTTTGGACTTAAGTTTTTCTCTCCCATCTCAGATCACTGTGCCCCACTGCACGGCCTAAGCATCATATATATCCTGGTTAGACACATAGAAATCTCTACAAATTGCAGTGCACTGCGGGAGTGTAGGTGTTCTGAGTTTAACTGTATGGTTATATTCGTGTGTGTGTGTGTGTGTGTGTGTGTGTGTGTGTTTGCAACAAGGTTTGTGTAGCTCTGGCTGTCCTGGATCTCGCTCTGTAGACCAGGCTGACCTCAAACTCAAAGATCTGCCTGCCTCTGCCTCCTGAGTGCTTGAGTTAAAAGCAGACAGTGTCACTGCCTGGCTACAATATCAGTTTTTATCTCTGCGTCTATCATAGCCATCTTACTGGAGGCTCCATTTGACACAGCATCTCTCACAGTACAGTACTTCCCGGAAGCTTCTGGGAGTATAATCCCTGTTACACCTGTGGCCCTAAGAAAATGCTTGAGATCACGATGGCACCAAGCCCAATACGCCCACACATACCTATAGTAAAGTTCAGTTTATACATTAATTACAGTCAGAGATCATCATGGTCATTATGACAAAACACAGTAATAAAAGCGGTGACCCAACACTCATGTACATACTCACAGCACGAATTGAACCCAGAGGGTTAAAATAAGATGACGTGAAGTTGGGAGGAAGATGTGGGCATGTCTGGGAAAAGCTGGCAAGGGAGAATGTGAGAATATGTTCAAAATACGTTGTATAAACTTTGAAACTCTTTTTTTTTTTTCAATATAGGATTTTTTTGTGTAGCCTTGGCTGTCCCGGAACTCTCTTTGTAGACCAACTGGCCTTGAACTCACAGAGATCCACCTGCCTCTGCTTCTCCAAGTGCTGGGATTAAATGCGTGCCCCACCCTGCCTGGCAATGAAATCTTAGAGAATGAATAAAAATGCATTAAAAGAGTGGTGTGGATGAGATTTTTGTCGTTATACCTGTCTCTCTCTATGCCTATTCTTCTAGTGATAATGGAAGATGACCTAGTGAGACTGAGACAGATTGAGACTGAGGTGCATGACACAGGCATCACACCCAGTGTGAGATGAAGTTCTAAGTGTTACCCACTCACTGTGATACCAGTATCGTAATAGCCACCGTACAAATCAAGAAAACAAGAGTAATACCAACAGGTGGGCATAAAAATGATTCATGTCCTAGAAGATGAAGCCAGATGATATGAGATTCATCAGGTTCTCAGAAGGATGCATGGTTAAAACTTGGAGTTCTTCCAGTTACTGCTTTATGTGAAGTTTCAGATATAGGGGCTAATTATGCTCAGGTGCTCTTCATGCATTCCCAGGTAGGTAAAGCAAAATTTTGAACATTTCTTCCTTTTATAATGAAACTATAATGTGCACACGTCTTTGGCACCCTGTTCATGGACCTTTGAAGGGAATTCTCCAGAAAATATTCGACAGCAGAATTTCTGGGAAAACAGAAGCTCCTGGCTATAATTCTGCTCACTGACGCTTATTTCTTTTATAATAAAGTTAAACAGCTCTCCATAGTTTTCAACCATTCTGTTTTCCCTTTTTTGAGAACTCCCATTATTCTCCTTTCCCATTGTAAAACAAAATTTTCCTGCGTTCTGCATGTTAATGGATTATTTATCTTAGACAGCTTCTCAGTCAGTGCTTGATTTTTATCATATATGCAATTTCCTAGTATATTCAAACTTAACATAGTCAGATCTATATTTGCATCATTTTTTTCTTCTTTTCTTCCTCTTTATCTTTCCTCTTCGCTGTCCTTTTTCTGCTTCAGCTTTCTTTTTTTCTTTTTAAGATTTTACTTATTTATTCTATACATGAGTGCTCTCTCTGCATGTACACCTGGATGCCAGCAGAGGTCATTAGAGCACATGGATGCTTGTGAGCCAATGTGTGGTTGCTGGGACTTGAACTCAGGACCTCTGAAAGAGCAGTCAGTGCACTTAACCAACCACGGAGCCATGTCTCCAGCCCCACTCTGCCCCCCAGCTTTCTTTCTTTATGTTTATTTTTCTCACGGAATATTTCTCAATATGTTCTCTCACTACTTCAAGATAAACATATATTCCCCCAAATTTGTTACTTAACAATAATTCACTTATCATTTTCAGTAATTTGTGGTAAAATATACGACTTTAAGTAAATTTCTGTGTATGTGTACATTTGCTCACCCATGCACATGAGTGCAAATGCACACAAGTGCCTGTAACATGCGTGCAGAGACCAAAGGTTGATATCTGGGGTCTTCCTGAATCACTAATTTATATCTATATCTATCATCTATTTATCTATCTATCTATCTATCTATCTATCTATCTATCTATCTATCTAAAATGAATCTATCAATAAAACTATCTATCATCTATTTATCTATCTATAATATATCAATAATTAGTAATTTTCTCAAAAACTTTTGTCTAATTTCTAATTAAAAGAAGATTCCACTCTGAAAATAATGGCACGTATTTAAGATCTTTAGTCTGTCTGTTCCATTCATCTTTCTGACAAAGGTTCAGCTGTTCATCGAACATGATACAGGCACAATTTATGGTTTTCTAATTTTTCTCGTACTGACAGAGGTGAAATCCAGCTTTCATTTATGGGCAGCTGGTAAGGACAGAAGCGGAAGGAGGATATAGAGTGTCTTTGCCTTAACATCCGAGGCTCAGTCACTCTGGTTCAGTCTGTGCTCCTCTCAAAACCAGTAATGAGCGCAGAGAGCCTCAGGTCTTCCTACAGCTCAACGTTGACACTTTCCCAGTGTCAAGCCTCTGTGGACAGCAGATGCTCTCGCATTCTGGGCTGAGCTTCCTCCTTACATCATATAGTAATGATGCTTGTGCCCTGCTTAGAAAATTAATTCAGTTTGCCTAGAAAAGTTGAAAAGTGTTGGTGTTTTACAACATGACGAAGAACTTGCCTAGATCTTTGTTTCCCAATGTGTGTGCGTGAGATCATCCACAAAACTCCTCATTTGTCAGACAATGCAGTGCTGACCTCTTGGAGAATGTGTCAAACTAGAGGGGGCATTGGGCTCTCTCAAAGCTCAGAGGATGACCACCGTCCTTCAGGTAGCTAAACGCGTAGTTTGTGAATGTCCACTGATGATTCAGCCTCAGCTTCCTGGTCTAAAGAAAGATTGGTAGCACCCACCTCACAGGCTCACTGTTAAATTGATAAATCTGTTAAATTGTTAACGGTTAAATCACTGTTAAATTAAATGAATAGACTGTTTTCCATTTATTTTATTACCATTATATAGCACTATCACAATAATCTAGGAGCTTGAAAACTCTGCAATTCTAGAAAAACCACTGTCACCATGTGCCTTTCTCGCCCTTTTTGCCCTCTAGTGGTAATCCTAAATACAACTTTTGTACTTGATTTAATGGGCAAATCCTGTTCGGTCCAAATTATTTCAGTTTCAAGTGTGTGTGTGTGTGTGTGTGTGTGTGTGTGTGTGTGTGTATGTGTGTATACAAATGAACACATTTAATATAGTTTTTCACATATTTGATAATGGAACTATGAAGATTGTGTTTGTAAAAAATCTCTCCAATGTCCATTTAGAGTCTTTTCTCTGACAAACCTCCATGCTAATTCTAATCGCTTTCAGTAGAATCAAGAACTTTCATTTGACAGACCCTACTTATGAATCGTATTCCAACTTAAAACATTTAAAAGTACCCACTTTCATTTTCAGGCTGTTACATCCTTGCCTCATGTAAAATAAGGACTTCCCTACCAAAAAAAAAAAAAAAAAAAAAAAAAGAAAAACCAATGATCATAAGAGAACAGCAGCGTATACAAGATATGAAAAGCTTTAATCAAAGAGCGACAAAGCAAGGCATGGTAGCACACGCCTGTAACCTCAGTCCTGAGGAGGCCGAAGCTGGGAAAGTACTGTGAGTTTCAGGCCAACTCACAGCATAGTTCCTGGCCGGCCAGGGCTACCCTGTGAGACTGTGTGTGTGTGTATGTGTGTGAACATATCTGTATCTGCACACATCTATCTATCTATACACATACATACTTACCTACTTACCTACATATACATATACACATATAAAATTTACATTAAACTAAGCATTAAACTAATTAAACTACATTAAACTAATCCTATTACTTAGAAAAGGGAGATCTTGAATGCCACAGCAGCTCTGCTAAATGGAGAAAAAAATATCTCACAGACTTGCCTACTGGCCTGTCTGATGGAGGCGATCCCCAAACTGAAGTTCTCTCATCTCAGATGTCTTTAGCTTGTTGTTAAGTTGACCGGAACTAACCAGTGCACCCAGTCTCAAAAGTTAATTTAAGCAGAAACCATACATAATCATACATATTTAGCAAATGAATAAGGAAATCTATCTTAAACTGTAGGAGATGAATTGGGCTATCAGAGGGCTTTGCATCTTATATTCCTAAAGCAGGAAGTGGAGCTGAAGAGCTGCCGTAAGAAATAAGCTACAAGATTTGGTAAGTAGATCAAGTGTTCAGAGTTTGATCTTGAGCCATTTAATTCACTCGTACACAGAACTGTCCTTGATCAGGATGGGGCTATAAATACAATACGAGAGACGAGAAGAGCCCTCGGCCTTCAAGCTGATGTGCTTTGACTGATAACACTTCCTTCATGCTCCCTAAAGCTTCCTCTAAGCAGCTCTTCTTGGAGCTTAGGGTAGAACGATGCTTGCCATAAATAAAGTTTTATTGCCTTCTCTTCTGAGTTAGTGAAATAAGACATGTGCTGGTGTTGGAAACGTGTTAGAAGGTCGCATCAGAGCCTTTGACTAAGCGGGAAAAGAGCAAAGAAAGAGAAAGCCTTTATTTTCCTTTGAAAACCATTCTAGCATCCTCGGCATGAATAGCAATGTTGTGTGGGGGTGGACTGGGGAGTACACATACAGGTGATATGTTAGCAGGTAACATTAGGTACAAGTATTGTGATAGAGACCAGTATCCTGGTACTCATTCATGTCAGCTTTGTGTATGTGTGTGCATGTTGGGTTTGAATGTAGGACCTTACGTGTATGCCAGATGAACACTACTTACATAACACTTTTTAATATTTATCTATTTAATTTCTTTCTATGTCTTTTGAGACATACTCTCACTATGTATCTAGGTTAGACTTTAAACTTACTGTCTTCCTGTCTCAGCTCCCCAGGTACCCGGACTAAGGAAACTGCACAATCAGGCTGGTTTCTGTAAATTTAAGTCCCAAATTCTGCAAGCTAACATAACTGTGCTAAATTTACATGTCTCACTGAAGTATATATGATAAAATTGACTTCTTCCATTGAGCAAGGCATTAACAAAGGTAAAAGAAAAAAATAGGGAAATTTGAGAAATACCTGAAGAAAAAGAGAGAAACACAAAGAGGGGAAAGCACATGGCTAGTGGAATCAAAGTAATGAAGTTAAGTAGAAATGTATGTATTTACCCATTCAAGAGCATTTTAGGTTTTTTTTTGTGGTTTTTATATTGGAAGTGACATTGTTTTATTGAACTGTGTATTTATTTGTAGATCAATATTACTCTACCTATAGCATCATTAGAAGGGGATGATAATGTCAGACTCTTAGAACCACCAAACCTCTTGTTTTTTAGGAATAAGCTTGAAGATTATTTTCTTTTTTTTAATTTTATTTTTTTTATCAGTTACATTTTATTAACTCTGTATCCCAGCCGTGTCCCGATCCCTCATTCCCTCCCAGTCCCTCCCTCCCTCTCTCATCTCCACCGTGCCCCTTTCCAAGTCCACTGATGGGGGGACCTCCTCTCCATTCATCTGATCCTGTTTTATCAGGTATCTTCAGGACTGGCTGCAAAGCCCTCCTCTGTGGCCTAACAGGACTGCTCCTCCCTTGGGGGGTGGGGAGGCCAAAGAGCCAGTCATTGAGTTCCTGTTAGAAATAGTCCTTGTTCCCCTCACTTTGGGAAACCAATTGGTTACTGAGCTACCACAGGCTACATCTGAGTGGAGGTTCTAGGTTATATCCATACATGGTCCGTGGTTGAATGTCAGTCTCAGAAAAGACCCCTGTGCCCAGATATATTTGGTCCTTGTGGAGCTCCTATCCTTTCCCCATCAGACTAACTCCCCTTCTTTCTTATGATTCTCTGTACTCTGCCAAAAGTTTGGTTATGAGTCTTTGCTTTGAAAACACTGCTAGTTAGAGTCTTTCAGATGCGCTCAATAGACTCCTGTCATACGTTCAATGCACATCCCATCTGTCTTTCTAAACGAGGATTGATCATCTTACCCCTTGTCCGCTCTCTTGATTATCTTTTTTTAGGTGTACAGATTTCATTATGTTTATCATATCTTATAGGTCTATATAAGTGAGTATATACCGTGTTTTTCTTTTTTCTTCTGGGATATTTCATTCAGAATGATCTTTTCTAGATCCCACCATTTGCCTGCTAATTTCATGATTTCCTCTTTTTTGATTGCTGAATAGTATTCCATTGTGTGAAAATACCACAATTTCTGTACCCATTCTTCTGTTGATGGACATCTGGGTTGTTTCCAGGTTCTGGCTATTACAAATAAAGCTGCTATAAACATGGTTGAGCAAGTATCCCTTTTGTGTACTTGAGCAAACTTTGGGTATATACCTAGCAGTGGTATAGCTGGGTCTTGAGGAAGCACTATTCCTAATTGTCTTAGAAAGTGCCAGATAGCTTTCCAGAGTGGTTGTACCAGTTTACATTCCCACCAGCAGTTGAGGAGGGTTCCCCTTTCTCCACAACCTCTCCAGCATGTGTTGTCGCTTGAGTTTTTCATCTTGGCCATTCTGATGGGTGTAAGGTGATATCTCAGGGTCGTTTTGATTTGCATTTCCCTGATGGCTAATGAGGATGAGCATTTCTTTAAGTGTTTCTCTGCCATTCGATATTCCTCTGTTGAGAATTCTCTGTTTAGCTCTGTTCCCCATTTTTTAATTGGGTTACTTGGTTTGCTGCTTTTCAGCTTCTTTAGTTCTTTGTATATACTGGATATTAGTCCTCTGTCAGATAAAGGGTTAATGAAGATTCTTTCCCAATCTGTAGGCAGTCGTTTTGTTTTGGTGATGGTGTCCTTTGCTTTACAGAAGCTTTTCAGTTTCATGAAGTCCCATTTATTGATTGTTGCTTTTAGAGCCTGTGCTGTTGGTGTTCTGTTCAGGAAGTTGTCTCCTGTGCCAATGAGTTCTAGGCTGTTCCTCACTTTTTCTTCTAACAGCTTTAGAGTATCTGGTTTTATGCTGAAGTCTTTGATCCACTTGGACTTTAGTTTTGTGCAGGGTGATAAATATAGATCTATTTTCATTTTTCTGCATGTGGACATCCAGTTGGACCAGCACCATTTGTTGAAGATGCTATCTTTTTTCCATTGGTTTTGGCTTCTTTGTCAAAAATGGAGTATTCATAGGTGTGTGGGTTTATTTCTGGGTCTTCTTTACAGTTCCATTGATCCTCCTTTTGGTTTTTATGCCAATACCATGCAGTTTTTATTACTATTGCTCTGTAGTACAACTTGAGATGAAGGATGGAGATACCTCCAGATGATCTGTTGTTGTACAGGATTGTTTTGGAGATTCTGGTTTTTTGTTTCTCCATATGAAGCTGAGAATCTTTTTTTCAAGGTCTGTAAAGAATTGTGTTGGTATTTTGATGGGAATTGCATTGAATCTGTAGATTGCTTTTGGCAGGATGGCAATTTTCACAATGTTAATCCTACCAATCCATGAGCATGGACGATCTTTCCATCTTCTGATATCTTCTTCGATTTCTTTCTTCAGAGACTTGAAATTTTCCTCAAACAGGTCGTTCACTTGCTTGGTTAGTTTCACCACAAGGTACTTTATGTTATTAATGGTTATTGTGAAGGGTGTTGTTTCCCTAATTTCTTTCTCGGCCCTTTTGTCTTTGATATACAGGAGGGCTTCTGATTTTTTTGAGTTGATTTTGTATCCTGCCACTTTGCTGAAGGTGTTTATCAGCTGGAGGAGTTCTCTGGCTGAATTTTTTGGGTTGCTCATATATACTATCATATCATCTGCGAATAGTGACACTTTGACCTCTTCCTTTCCAATTTGTATCCCCTTGATCTCCTTTAGTTGTCTTATTGCTCTGGCTAGGACTTCAAGTACTATGTTGAAGAGGTATGGAGAGAGTTGTCAGCCTTGTCTTGTCCCTGATTTCAATGGGATTGATTTAAGTTTCTCTCCATTGAGTTTGATGTTGGCTATAGGCTTGCTGTATATTGCCTTTACTATGTTTAGATATGTGCCTTGTATCCCTGATCTCTCTAAGACTTTAAACATGAATGGGTGTTGGACTTTGTCAAATGCTTTTTCAGCATCTAGGGAGATTATCATGTGGTTTTTTCTTTCAGTTTATTAATATGATGGATCACATTGATGGATTTCCGTATATTGAACCACCCCTGCATACCTGGGATGAAGCCTACTTGGTCGTGGTGGATGATATCTTTGATGTGTTCTTGGATTCGGTTTGCAAGTATTTTATTTAGTATTTTTGCATCAATGTTCATAAGAAAGATAGGTCTGAAGTTCTCTTTTTTTGTTGGGTCTTTGTGTGGTTTAGGTATCAGGGTGACTGTCGCTTCATAGAATGAGTTTGGTAATGTACCTTCTGTTTCTATTTTGTGGAATAGTTTGGGGAGAATTGGTGTTAGCACTTCTTTGAAGGTCTGGTAGAATTCCGCGCTGAAAACATCTGGCCCAGGGCTTTTTTTGGAGGGGAGACTGTGAATGACTGCTTCAATTTCCTTCGGGGATATAGAGCTATTCAGTCTTTCTACCTGATCTTGACTTAATGTTGGAAGATGGAATCTATAAAGAAAATTGTCCATTTCATTTAGGTTTTCAAATTTTGTGGCATATAGGCTTTTGTAGTACGACCTAATGATTGTTTGAATTTCCTCAGTGTCTGTAGTTATGTCACCCTTTTCATCTCTGATTTTGTTGATTTGGATAGATTCTCTCTGCTTTTTAGTTAGTTTGGCTAAGGGTTTGTCTATCTTGTTGATTTTCTCAAAGAACCAGCTTTTTGTTTCATTGATTCTTTGAATAGTTTTGTTTGTTTCTAATTGATTGATTTCAGCCCTGAGTTTGATCATTTCCAGCCGTCTGCTCCTCTTGGGTATATCTGCTTCTTTTTTTCTAGGGTTTTCAGTTGGGCCATTAAGTTGTTTGTATGTGATGTTACAAATTTCTTCTTGCAGGCACTTAGTGCTATAAATTTTCCCCTGAGTACTGCTTTCAATGTGTCCCATAAATTTGGGCATGTTGTGCCTTCATTTTCATTGAATTCTAGGAAGTCTTTAATTTCTTTCTTTATTTCTTCCTTAACCCAGCTGTCACTGAGTAACAAGTTGTTCAGTTTCCATGTACATGTAGGCTGTTTGTTATTTCTGTTGTTGTTGAGGTCCAGCTTTAGTCCATGGTGGTCAGATAGAATACAAGGGATTATTTCAATCTTTTTGTATCTGTTGAGGCTTGCTTTATGACCAACTATATGGTCTATTTTGGAGAAGGTTCCATGCGGTGCTGAAAAGAAGGTATACTCTTTTGAGTTTGGATGAAAAGATCTGTAGACATCTATTAGGTCCATTTGATTTAGGGTCTCTGTAAATGTTTTTATTTCCCTATTTGTTTTCTATCTAGTTGATCAGTCCCTTGGTGAGAGTGGAGAATTGAAGTCTCCCACTATTAGGGTATTAGGATCAATGTGTGATTTAAGCTTTAATATTCTTTCATTCATTTTAGGGTTTTTATCTCATAATATATCTTACTAAAAACTGAGGTAAAGTAGTGAACAAAAAGTTTGTACTTGTTTACAAATTGTGAGTGCCGTGGCTCACACACTTCATCACGTCTACAAGCACCATATGGGGCATGAGTAAAGGTCCGCAGAGAACGTCCTTTCTAGAGTAAGATAATGGACCAGTGGATTTAGTATCTACAGTAAGCTCCAAAGACTGGCACACAGCTACACAGATGAAGTGTCAGAAAGTGGGAGGGTGGAGTGCAAACACCAGGAAGAAAGAAAAGGATCCCAGGGCATGAAGGAACCGGTAGGTTTAGGCTGCTCAGAGACGCAGTGCCGCTGAAGAGGAGAGTTACGAGGCAGGGATGAGAGTGATGGAGAAATGTAGGATGAAGGAAGAAAGCTGAATGGAGGCCTTAAGGATCTTCTGGCGTGTGTTAAGGAGTATGGCATATGTTAAGGAGTACTATAACCTCAGCTGTGGGAGGTTGAAGCAAGGACGGTGGCACATATCAGGAGAGTTTAGGAAATATTTTGGCCCACTACCCCCACCCCCATAAACAAATAAAAACAACAACAACAGCAACAGAAGTTAATACTTTATGGTACAAAATGGGGAAAAGGAAAAGCTGAAGATAAAAATCCTACAGGGGATTCAGTAAAGTTGCTGTGTCTCTAAAGGAGGGCAGTACTGTGCGCAGCTATCATTTCATTTGACAGGCCCTACTTAAATCAATGAATCTCTACGTACGTGGGAGACAGAGATAGGAGGATCATTGCCAACGGAGTCTAAGTAGCAAGTCTTGTATCAAAACAAAACAGATACCAGTAAGTTAAGACAAGAAAAGTAATTTTTTTAAAGGAAGATGTAATATGTAGATATCCTATTTGGGTCATGCCTTTGGTTGATTAATTTACCAGAGGACAGAAAGTAAAGTAGAGATCAGAAAGTAAAACAGAATATAAATATTACACCTACCTTTCCGTTGTGCAAAACCTAGATGAGGAAACGGTGACCACAGAAAAGAGGAAGAAAAACAACAGAAAAGAGAATTTTATTTTGTGGCGTAGAAGGGGAAAACAAGATCTGAAGAAGGCACACAGTCAAGAAGTAAAAGCTTTCCTGATGGTGGTAGCCCACACCTTTAATCCCAATACTTGGGAGGCAGAGGCAGGTGGATCTTTGTGGGTTCCAGGACAGCAAGGACTAGACAGAGAAACCAAGTCTCAAAACAAGCAAGCAAGCAAACAAACAAACAAACAAAAAACAACAACAAAACACCACAAACAACCCCCCCACCAAAAAAAAAAAAAAAAAAGAAGGAAACACATATAAATATTTTAAAGGCTGGGGTCAGTTTTTCTTTTATTCTATTTTCAGGAGTTCTATGTTTTAGAAGATCTAAGAAAATAGTAGGAGACACCAGATTTTAAAAACATAACATGGTTCATGGTTTAATCATTACACATTTCCCCCCAGTTATTTACTAAGATGAATTTTACTTGTTTGATAACTCTGAGATAGGAAAATATTTAGTTTTTCATATGAGGTTTAAAAAATGTATGCTATAGATTTTCCAAATTAAGCTGAGTAAGCCAGTCACAGCAATGGAGACCTACAATCCCAGCTCCCAGAGGTTGCATGATCAGGACTTTGGGACCAGACTGGTCAATGTTGTGTAGCTCAGAAGAGCCTTCTGGGCTTTCTGCAGCTTCCTGTTCTCTTGGAGAACCACAAAAGTCCATGACTCCTTTGGAAAATAGTTGTTACTGAGACTGTCGAACACATTCCTAAAGGATCGGGGTTGGCACTGCAATGTTCTACATCTAAAAGCTAACAGGACCCAACTGTGGCACATACCTACAGTCCTAGAGTTCAGAAGACCGAGACAGGAGGGGTGTGAGCTGAAGCCAGCCTGGGCTAAGAGCAAGAGCCCGTTTTTAATAAAAGGGAAAGGAAAGTAGTTAACAAGAAGCCTTGGTCCTAACACTTCTCTACACAACAGACTTCATTAAGAAGAAAGTGACCCAGTGCTGTTCCTTAGCTGCTTCTGATAGAACAATGTCTATTGTTTTGGGTATTTTTTTGTAAACCCTTGCGAAAATCATATTACAAAATCGCTTAAAATTTTAGGGAAAAGTAAATCATTTTAAAAAAATCATGATTTTGCTCCAAACATGTCCTGTTGTATAGATCTTCCCAACAGACCATCAAAAACTGCTTTTCACACACACACATTTCTTTCTTTATTTGCCAATTATTTACGTATAAAAAGTGCTGCTCTTGACTATTTACTGGGAGCTATTTCAAACAAAATACCAGGTGTTGGCCTTATGGGATCTATGCTCAGCTCATTGTCCTGAGATAAAACTGCAGAAGAAAAGTATAGAGCCCTTCATGGAGAGAGGTGTCACTGAAAAGTTCAGTACCCCAGGAAGATGAAGAAAAACACAAGCAAAGAGGCTAGTGATGCTGTGCTCTCTTTGCCCTCCCTCTAGTTATATGA
Source organism: Meriones unguiculatus (assembly GCF_030254825.1). NCBI lineage: Eukaryota > Metazoa > Chordata > Mammalia > Rodentia > Muridae > Meriones > Meriones unguiculatus. The sequence goes on along the minus strand of NC_083354.1, from coordinate 91,526,313 downwards.
TATCCAAAATGTGCATATAACGTCATGTAAGAGATAACCCCTGAGGCCGAGATCAGACCAAACCGCAATGCGGTGGGAAGTGTGTGTTCTAAGACAAGGAACTGATGATGCCTTAGTTTACAACTACACATGATGCTTGTGCTCTCACTGTCCTCTGAGAGGCTTGAATAATACACAGCATTCACTCACGGCTCTCTGTTTACCCCCTGGGTGCCACACAGTGTTGGATGAGTATATTTTCTTTTATGCAAATGACATAAATTGTCTGACTTCATACAGTTTTGTAGTAGATTGTTGCAGGGTCTCACATGTTCTTCTAAAAGGGTATCTTACATGGGAAGGTTTCCAACTCTTAGGCTTTCTTTCTGGTCTTTGGTTTGTTGTTTCTATTTGTGTGTGTGTGTGTGTGTGTGTGTGTGTGTGTGTGTAGGTTTTAGAGCAGGTCAGGGTTTAGCTTGTTTGTTTTGGTTTTTGAGACAGGGGCTCACTCCATAGTAAAAGATGGCCTCAAACTGTAATCCTTCTGCCTCAGCTCCCCAAATACTAAGGTCACAGGTATGAACCATCACATCTTGGAAGCAGGTTATGCATTTTGTCATTTTAATTGTGTTTACACTCGTGTGTTTGTATGAGGGCACGTGCTTGTGAGTACAGTTGGCCTTGGAGCCCAGAAGACAGTGATTCTTTGATGCTGAAGTTACAGCACCGAATATAAATGTAAGCTATAACTGTGGGTGCTGAGAACTGAACTCGCAGCATCTGCTAGGGTAGTGAGTAGACTTGACTTCCATGCCATCTTTCCAGCCCCAGAGCATTGTGTGTGTGTTTTTAAAGGTTTATTTATTTATTATTTATACAACGTTCTGCCTGTACACCAAAAGAGGGACCATATCTCACTGTAGATGATTATGAGCCACCATGTGGTTGCTGGGAATTGAACTCAGGATCTTAGGAAGAACAGCCAGTGTTCTTAACCTCTGAGCCATCTCTCTAGTCCGAACATTATGTTTTTTAAAAACCTGACCAGAAGCCACTTTTAAATAACCAATCTGAATAGCTGCTCAGATGTTTTCAGGGAAACACGATATGTGTATATATATATAATTACATATTACAATATATGCAGTCTAAATTATGTATATATTTATTAATATATATGCTTTTAAAAAGCATGGAATTGGTTCATATGATTGTGATTATAGAAGCTGAAAAGTCTCAAGATCTGCAGAGAAGTAATAAACTAACAATCCAGAGGAGCCAAAGATTCTTCAAGGCCAAAGATTCTTCCTTAAGATCAGCTCATTGAAGAGGCACACACACATTTGAAAGGCAGCCTGCTTTCCTCAGCCTACCAGTTTAGAAGCTAATGTCATCCTCGGAAACACCCTCACAGAAACACCAATAACAATGTTCTACCGACCATCTGGACCCCCCCCCCCCCCGCCGTTCCTGTCAAGCCAACACATACAGTTATCCACCCGCAGTGGCAATTTCCTTTGCTATGTTAAGCCATGAACATTTAGAGGAAACCGGGTTGACAGCCAAACCAACCCACTGGTTCTTGTTTGTTGCATGCTTATGGAGAGACTGTCCCCAGGGTTGAGTGATCTGACAGTAATCCAAGTCATGTAGTGTGACGTGATACACGTGGGTAGGAGATCTGTGTGCATGAAGTTACACCTGGCAGTGGAGAAGGATTTGAATGCGGGGAAGTGAACAGACAGGATGAGCAAGCAGGAATTAAAATATAGATAAGCGTGACATGTTAAGACAGAGAGCGTAGCTTACCTGGAAGTGGTGTGTTCCAGGAATCTTGATGGGAAATGAGATTCCGTGGGTGTGTGGCAGTCAAATCATGAACAGGTTTGAAGCTGTGTGTATATGGCTTTATCTGTGTATTGCTTTCCATTTTCAAAACTGCTGTAACGTGTCATATCTTTTAACCCTTTCAGCAATCTTGTGAGATAAATATTACTGATTCTAATTCAGGAAATGTTTACTTTTGTTCTTTTTTAGATAGACTCTCCTCATATGGAGTCATGTCTGGACTCAGATTCATTCTGTAATCCAGGCTGGCCTGGATCTCCTCAACCTCCTGCTTCACACTCTCAGATGCTTGAATGACAATGGGGCTGGCATCATTATAGATAAACACATTGTTATTCTAAAGGTGTCAAATCTGTCACCTGGACCCTGCTTCATGGTCCTCTCCCATCGAAGTGGTAATAGGAGACCTTTCTGACTCTACAAATGAGGCTTTATGAAGTCTAAATGTGGTTTGTGAGAAACAACTGCAGTTAAAACATAGACATCCAAGAGGGACAGGAGGATTGCTTTGTACTTGTTCAACATTGCCATAAAATAAAAGAACCAAAGGCAATTCTCACAGGTGGTGCCATTTCAAAGGAAAAAGTGACAAACTTCCAAGGATAGCTGGTGTGTCGAGTATATGACCCAGAGCACAAACATGAAGATAAAAGGAAACACATCCCCACATCAAATCTGAATTCTGTTTTATCTCTTTAGATTCAAAGCCAGCTTAGATTTTAACTTACAAAACTGTTTAGTTTCCCTTCATTCTTAGATGCTCTTATGTTGTCTACACATTGAGGAGAAATGGCTTTCTGAAGCTATATTGTTCCTCATGGAACAGACAACAGAGTCTATCAGTTTCAAGACACTTCTTCTTTCTATCAGCCTGTTCATGCTGACATATCAAACACTTAGGTCACTTAGATAGAGATAGGTCACTTAGAAGAGCAGAAGTTCATGCATCATAGGTCATGAGGCTAGAAAGACCAAGATCAAGATACCAGCAGATTTAGGGTCTAGTCAGGGCCCAATCTCTGTTTCCAGGATGAGACCTTGAACTCCGTGCCTTCCAAGATCATGAAAGAAGAGACAGGAAAGTGATGGCCTCTTCCACAAAGGCGTTAGTCCCATCACAAGGGCAAAATCTTGCAGCCTAGTTCACATCCACGGACATCACCCTCAGGGCCACTGCCTTTGTAGGTGACGGTCCCACATAGGATGTTGTAGGAACATATACTCAGCTGGAGTGGGGATTGCGTGCCAAACACTTTGCCTTCTTTCTTGTCTCTCTGTACCAAAAAACGTCCTTCTTTGCAATACTGCTAAATGCATCTTTCAACACCCATAGGTATTTTAGGGAAATGTTTTAATGTAGATTTTCTCCTCTTTTATTACAGGCAAAGCAAATTTCATAAAATAAAAATACTAAATCAAAAGAAAGGCTAATTAGGGAATTTAAACATCAAAATCATTAAGCTTCTGCCTGTTTTAAGTTATGTGATTAAAAAACAAACTTTAAACTCATTTGATCTCTTTTGTCTTCTAGTTACATTCGTAGCAAGTGTATATATATATATATATATATATATATATATATATATACTCTTAGGAAAATAGCATGAGAAAATAAAATAAACTGTAGAGTGAGACATTGCAGCCCAGGCTTCTGATCTCAGTGCTTAGAATAATGAGGCAGGTGAGCCTGGGCAGTTAAGAGAAACTTGCCCCAAGAGAAAAAAAATGAGTGAAGACAAAACAAAACTGGGCTCTTACAGATACTTAACTTTTTAATATATGCTTTATTTTATACATGTGTACACATGCATGTTCAGGCCAGTGCGTGTGAGCGCACATGCCATGGTTACTGTGTGGACGTCAGAGGGAAACTTTCCAAAACTGGGTCCCACCTTCCTCCTTCTTGAGACAGGGTCTCTCTTGTTTCTACAGTTGCATGGTGGACTCTGCCCAGCCTCACTGGCTGGCAAACTTCCGTTTGATTTGCTTTCCACAGTCCCTGCCTCTCACCACTCACTGTAAGAGTGCCAGGACTATGGATGGAAAAGGCTGTTCTGTTTGGGTTCAGGTAATCAGACTGTCACAGTGAGCGCTCTTGCCCACTGAACCTTCTCCCCCATCTCCATTCATACACATTTTTAAAATAAATCCAGTAGTTTAGGAGACTGCTGTCCTCACAAAGATAAAGAGGGTGGTAAGTTTAGACTGGGTCATTCTCTATTTTGTTCTGCTTTGCCCTTTATAAAGCTAAACAAACTAAACATTTGAGCTAGAGAGATGGTTCAGAGGTTAACAGCACTGGCTGCTCTTCCAGAGGTCCTCAATTCAATTCCCAGCAACCACATGGTGGCTTATAAACATCTATAATGAGATCTCCTGCCCTCTTCTGGCATGCAGGCAGAATACTGTATAAATAATAAATTAATAAAATCTCAAAAAAAAAAGTTCTCTTAAAAAAACCTAAACATTTATCCTAGACCAGTTAGACCTCAAAGAAATAAAATACTCATTCTTCATTTCTTTTGTACAGTTTAAAGATATTCTAGGTAGGGGAGACATACAAAATAAAGAGAATATTGCTGCTATTCTTCAGCAGTTTAAAATTCGTTTAAAAATAACCAGAAAGGTTTGGGGCCTTTGAGATGGTTCAGTGCATGAATGCTCTGGCCAACATGTTGGATGATCTGAGTTTGACACCAGGACCCAAATGGTGGATCGAAAGAACTGGCTCCCTCAAGTTTTCCTCTTATTTCCATGTGTGCACTGTGGTTTGTGAACACCTCTACAAATATAAACACATGCCCACAGAAGACATGCATTTGTGTGTGCATGCACACAAACACACGAGCCAAATGTAATAATGAGAATATGAGGGTACAGCTCTTGGTTTAATCCAGCACCATGAAGAAAGAGGGAGGAAGAAGAGGAGAGAGAGGAGGAAAAGAGGAAAATGAGTTGTTACTTCAACTTCAGGAGACCAAGAAAGCCTAAGCTGCCTGCCCATCACCATACCACATGGCTTGGCAGGGAAGGGCACCAGAGGCCTACCTTTTGCATGGCCTGCAGCAGGAGCCATCACAATGAGCAAATATTTGGTGGACGGATGGAAGAGAGAGAGAAGCAGAACAGTTTGAGCATACTGAAGAGAGGTGGAACTAGAGACTTGAGGGTGGAGAGGAATAGCCTGTAGTGAGTAGCCTGCCCTGCCACCTGGGGCCATGGTGAAGTCCCAGCCTGTGCTACCGCTGAGGCCCATGTCCATGTAACAGCAGGGGTCTGTGTTGATGTCAATGGCTGATGTCATCACTAAAGGCCATATGGATGCCCCTGGTCTCAGCTGCTGCATGGGCCCATGTTGATGATCACGGGCTGTGCAGATCTGGCCTCACCCCTCACTGGCTGTGGCACTCCGTAGAGCTGGCCCCACCTCTGGCAGGCTGCAGCAATTGGGAACAGGGGCCTTGCACCTTGCTTGGACAGCACAGTATAGCTGACCCCGAGAACATGGAAATAAGAGAGATGACTCTGCCCCTTGCTGGTTGCAGTGTTAGATAAGCTAGCTGGAGCAGTGCTAGTGGTGGTGTGGGTGCAGGAGAGCTGGCAGGCCAGCCAGTTTAGCTACCCCCCAGGCCCAGATCCAGAGCTTTGGTGTTGGTCCACCCCAACATCTACCTCATCTATGAACTGCTGGAGCACATGAAGGGACAAGTCCTATAGATACAAATTTACAAGATCTCCATGATACAGAGCAACAACAGGATGTCAGAGAAGGTATAAATAGGAGCCCAAATAGAGGAAGAGAGAACACTGCACATTGCTTTGCTTTGCTTTGACACTATTAGAGAGAAATGCTTAACACACTTTAAGGTTTCTATGGCTCTTTCTCTTGCCCCTAGCTCTGCAGCTCCTGTTGCTGGTTTTGCTCCTGCTGCAGCAGAGGGCTGTTGCTGCTGTTGTTTGCTGTTTTGTTGTCTGCTGTTGGCCTATTTGCTATTGCTGTTGCTGTTTGCTGTTTGATTGGACCGCTGGTATCCTGATGACTAAGAATAGAATTGCCCAAAGAAACTTCTTTTTAGTTAATTAATTAACTTTATATTCTGATTGTAGCCCCTTTCTTCATCTCCTCCCAGTCCTACCCACCTTCCTTCTTTCCTTCCATCTGCCTCCACTAGACCACAGAAAGGAGGCACCCTCCTCCTCTACCGTCTGACCCTAGCCCATCAAGTCTCATCAGGACTGCCTGGATACTTTTCCTCTGTGGCCTGGCAAGGCCACCCCTCCAAGGGGAAGTTGTCAAAATGCAGGTAACAGAGTCCATGTCAGAGACAGAGCCTGCTCCCCTTACTAGGGAACCCACATGAAGATTGAGCTGTCTATAAGCTACATCTGAGCAGGGGTCTAGTTTCTCTCCATGCATGGTCATTGGCTGGTTCATCAGTCTCTGGAGGCCCCCCTTTGTCCAGATTTGGTGGCTTTGTTAGTCCCTCTACTCTTCTGTAAGACTCCCTGTGCTCTGCCCAAAGTTTGGCTGTAAGTCTCAGCATCTGTTGGGTGGAGTCTTTCGGAAGATATTTATGGTAGGTTCCCATCCTGTTCCCACTCTTCAACCACTGCTGGTGTCTATTCTATTCATCCTTCTGAATGAGAATTAAGCATCCTCCCTTGGGTCCTCCTTGTTATTTACCTTCCTTAGGTCTGTGAATTTTAGTATGGTTATTTTACATTATATGGCTAATATCCTCTTATAAGTGAGTATATACCATGTGTAGCTTTCTGGTTCTGGGTTACCTCACTCAGGATGATCTTTTTTAGTTCCATTCATTTACCTGAAAAATTTGTGATTTCCTTGTTTTTAATTGTATAAATATACCCCAATTATACAGGGAATCTAGGTTGTTTACAGATTCTATTCTCAACAGAGAAATATGGAATGGTAGAGAAACACTTAAAAAAAATGTTCAACATTCTTAGTCATCAGGGAAATGCAAATCAAAACAACTCTGAGATTCTATCTTATACCCATCAGAATGGCTAAGATAAAAAACTCAAGTGACAGCGCATGCTGGAGAGGATATAGAGAAAGGAGAACACTCCTCCATTGCTGGTTGGAGCTCAAACTTGTACAACCACTTTGAGAATCAATCTGGTTAGAGCTTTTTTGGAAAATTGGGACTAATACTACACCAAAAGCCAACTATACCACTCCTGGACATAGATCTAAAAGATGCTCCACCATACAGAAAGGAAATTTGACCATGGAACTACTTCTAAAGAGGTTCACATTCCCTACCCTATTAACCTTTCTCTCCTACATAAGGTTGGTGGGTTGGAAAGGAGGTAGAGGCGTTTAGCAACTCAACAACCCAAACTAGCAGGAAGTAGACAAAAATAATTATACCCCCTTTCCCCACTAACCTTCTTTCTTTCCTTCCTGGTGTTGGGGTGTTGGAAGGGATTGGGTGAAGAAGAGAGAAAGAGACATATGGAACCTCAAATAAACTAGGTTTAAAAAAGTCAAAGCCTACAATGGCTCAGAGTCTGTAGACTTGAAATGCTATAGATTAAGAATAAAACAAGTTGGGTGAGTGGAAGAAACAGCTCAAGTACTGGGAATGCAATAGGGCCCAGGACCCAAATCTTTAAAACAGTTCTAAACTTGTGGGTCATGACCCCATAAGTGTTGAATGACCCTTTCACAGGGATCACCTGACCATTGGAAAACATAGATATTACATTACAATTAATAATAATAGCAAAATTACATTTATGAAGTAACAACAAAAATGATTTTATGGTTGAAGGTCACCACAACATGAGGAACTGTATTAAAGGGTCTCAGCATCAGGAAACTACTGTTTTAAATGATTAATAAAGATCCTTAAATAGAACAGTGTGAGAGCATATCACAAGGCTTCTGCAGAATCAATATGCTTACATAGGGATCTGGCTCCAGTGTGGAGCTTCACACACTTTCTGGAAAAACAGAGAATTCAATAGACAAGATGTTTAGAGAAACGGTGGGGGAAGAGAGAAGAAAAGTGCATTTCACCATCAAGTCAAATATTTGTTACAGAAATTTAGTTCAACCTTTGAGTGTCTTACGTGTTTTCTGCTCAAAGGGGACGAATAAAAAGTAACACAGCCATCAGCCCCCAGCAAACGCGCACATAGATCTTTCCTTGTTGTTCAGTGCCCAACCGGGCCACGTGTATAGATCAGTATAAAAAAAGTATTTTTACCTTTTCCCAGGATGCTTCAGGAGCGCTATGCTGGTTGGCATTCATATTTGATTATCTCTTTTAGTGGGTCTTTTTTGATTGTTTTTATTCCTTTTGGGAAAAAAAAAAGTCACACACCAAAGTGTGAAAAGCATCCCCCTCCCTCTCTTTGCAAGCTAAATTTAAAATAGCCCAGGTGGTACTGCCATCAGCAGTGTGCCCGTGTCTGCACTTTCGGGAGCGGTGCATCACCTCAGGTTTCTCAGGAGCCTCCCGGTATCTCCGCCCGCCCCCAAGCCCCTCAACACACACTAGTTTCCTGTTGAGATGCTTCAAATGTGGGCATGCCACGTTTATGTTTCTTTTATCCATATGCTAATGTGACATGTGGCCGTACACAGTAATAACTCAGTAAAGAAAGAAGAGCCAAGAGAAAGACCAGTGCCTTTTAATTTACCTTTTACCTGTTATTTGTTAAAAGCAATTTGAGCATATGGGGGGAAAAATCACTTAAAAAAAAATCTTAGGTTTTTATTTTTTATGTTTTTTGGCATGAAGTTAGATCAAATACTATCTGCCCCAAGATGCGTATTATATAGCTAGAAATGTATATGTTCAGCCAATGTTCACACCCAACGAAGGGCTCATGTGAGGCAATAGCGAGCTGAATTAACACCATTTTATTTTCACTTAGTCTCAGAACTATAGTGCATTAAAATTCCTGACCAAGCTTTAATACAGGTTTCTCCTGCTATCCCAGCATTGATGTAGCTGTCAGCTTGCGTTTTAATTCTGAATTATGTCCGGTGGCATAACTTCATAGTGTTGACTTCAGTTGCTTAGGATCACAAAGCAGAAGAGCATCGGCTACTAATGGCAAATAAATTAGCCTTGACATTAATTTCAAAAATGAGTTTCCTGCTTCACCACCTTAATGACAAGAAATGTAAGTGTGGCTTTATTGCATATATCAGCAAACAAAACTTCCTTTTTAAAAGGTCTCAGCTTTTTGGGTGATGTTTTCAAAAATAAAAATGAAATAGTTTTAAACAAAACGTTTAATTTGTGTTTCATAGCTTCTGTGTATAAGCATTAACCTTACATTAAATGCACTGGTCTGTGTACACAGTACATTGCCAACACCTTGATTTTTTTATTTTTATTTTTTTGACCAAAAAGGTGCCCATTTTGCTAGGCAATTATGATGCCTTTAATCCCAGTACTCAAGAGGCAGAGGCAGACTGGTCTCTCAGACGCAGGCTGGCCTCTGTAAGTTTGAGGCCAACCTAGTCTATGGAGTGAGTTCCAGGACAGCCAGGGCTCTACGGAGAAACCCTGTCTCAAGAACACCACCACCACCACCACCACCACCACCTCCACCACCAAAAACCTCTTATTTTTGTAAACATAGTAACGGTGACAAGTCAAGATAACAGTTTTGCTGCTTCACTATTCCCGAACCGAAATGAAGAATGGTAGCCTCACTTGACATCCTGTGCTTTCAAGGATTAGAGGGTCAACTTGTTAAGAGAACAATGTTTCCTAAGATGCTCTTGATCATAACTACAGTGCGGGGTAAATTCCCTGGCAGCGGTAAGCCGGGTCCCCAGAACCCCAGAAGCGCAGGTGCTCCTTGCGTGTGGCTGGCACGGCACAGCCTGGGCCCTAACGCTTGGAGCGCTCTGCCAGAAGCTGTCTAGAGAGAGGCTCCCTGCTCCTGACAAGCCGGGAAGCGAACAGTAGCTCCGTCGCGTGTCGCTTCCCCTTTGGCTTAGAAGCTAAGCCTTCCGCATCTGAGGCATCACGTCGTCATGTTATTAAGCCAGGGGATTGTCCTGGACTCACTTTGCATACCAGGCTGTCCTCGAACTCACAGCAGTCTCTGCCTCCCGGGGTGCTGGGATTCCAGGTGTGCCGCCCTGCCGGCTCTGAATTCTAATTCTCAAGATGTTTCCATTTTTTGTCTCCCTACCTTATGGTGATCTTCTAGATAAACGGATACAGCTTTATGCAGTTGGAGTTTAGAACATGGTTATACTTTCAAAACTTTTTGAAACCCTTCTTCCCCCTTTTTTTCAAGGACAAAATGAAATTCAACCTATTTTAAAACCTTAAGTAGTCTGAGTTGTCCTTATTGGTACATTGCAATGGTGGCCAAATCTTGAACCCAATACTGGTCCAACTGCATCCTTGGTCATAACTGGTAATGCCAAACTAACCTGTTAATCTCAACTCCGGTATTTTAATAACTATGTGTACCTCTTCATCAAATCCTTCTCTACAATAACCATGAAGCCCTGGCACAAGGAGTTCCTGTAAACTGTCAGCTGTGTGTTTGTTGTTCAGCAGCTGTGATCAACAAAGCATGATCATTGACAAGTCCCTCTATGAGAAAATACTTAGAGAGCAAAGGCAAACCCACGTTACGTCTGTTCTCACAGTCGGAAGAACTGCTCCAACAGTGACATCATCACCCTACAACAGCTAAGTCGTCCATTCTGCGTCTGCCGTTGCCCGTGGGTGCGGACAGAGGCTGAGGGCCTCCGCCCTCAGTGCCACGGACCTTAGCAGCCTCTCTGGAAACCAGTGACGCTGATGTATGCCACTGCTACAGACCCCAGTCTACCTCCCAAGTCTGAGTACAAACTGTCACTGCACAGTCTTGTGATGTTTCGGTTTAGACTTTCTCTTCCAAATGAACTCTGAAGAGGCATTTTTTAGAAGGAATGAAGGGTAAAACTAGGGCCTTCTAGCCATATACAGTTACAGAATTATTTTTTTTTTTTTTACCAAATTGCATTCACTTTTCTAAACATTTTATACTCACCAACACAATCTTTATAAAGACCACAAGCAGCTGTTATTGCTATATCTTTCTAATTAAAAAAAAAATGTTTTGAAAACAGGATCCCTGACAGTCCTGGAACTCACTACGTGGACCAGGCTGCCTCTGCCTCTCGAGTGCTCGGACCAAAGGCATGTGTCACATTCTCTCTCTCTCTTTTTTTAATTTTTTTATTTAACTTTTATTAATTATACTTTATTCATTTTGTATCCCCCCATAAGCTCCTCCCTCCTCTCCTCCCAGTCCCACCCTTCCCCCCTTTCTGCATGCATGCCTCTCCCCAAGTCCACTGATAGGAGAGGTCCTCCTCTGCTTCTTTCTATGTAAGAAGTGGGAAATAGTAAGAGCTGGAGAGGACAGGAACTCCACAAGGAGAGCAACAGAACAAGAAAATTTGAATACAGGGAACTTCCCAGAGACTCATACTCCAACCAAGGACTATTCATGGAGATAACCTAGAACCCTGACAATGCTCTCTTATGTGCCCAGAGGAATGGAGTGGGCATTTAAAGAGGAATTTGTTTCTCTGGGGTCACAGAACTTGTAAGTGGTGAAGCTAGAATCTGGACTTACGGAGTAAGACTCCAGAGCTCATGTATGAAACTGCCAGACTGTACAAAATATGTAAAAATGCTGTGTGTGTGGGGTGGGTGGGAGGGATGAGGCATTAAAACAGTATTCAGTATATGGCCACGGAGGACATGAAGCAGCTTCCTTCATCGACACAAATGCGTGTCTATCTGACTAAACACATGTATCTTTCTAACTTTCTGGTAGATACTCCCAAACTTCAGGATTTATATTTTTATTTTCTGATTTGCTGCTCTTCCTCTATGGAAAATCAGCTCCAGTTTTCTAACCGATTCCTTTCTTAATGAATTCAAGAATCAAAGCTCCCCGCAAGGATTCATATTGCAATATCCTCCAGCTGTAATTCTGTGAGCAGATATTAGCATGCTTTCTTGAATGCGGATCAATGAAGCATCCTTTCCATTAAGCTGTAAGTCAACATGTTAGGTGCCTCACGGTGTCTGCAATGCCCTTCCCCCGTCAGTTTACACTTCAAACTCCATTCACCTTTCACATTCTTAGACGGTACACTCTCCGGTAATATCTTCATTCCATACATTATTCAGTTCTTTATACATGCTATGAGTCCTGCACCCCCCCTGGGGCTTCCCTTTGCTTTTAATATACGATTTTAAAGCTATCTTCTCAAACAAGTAATATCACTGAAAGCAGTTGTGGGGTTTTAGTACCTTAATACCGCTGTTTCAAATGCATTAGATATATCACAAATGCTTGTGAACCTTTGTTTGTTTGCTATGTAGTCCAGACAACCCTTAAACTTCTGATCCTTCTTTTCCCTCTTATGAATTCTGGATCTACAAGTGGTCACTTCCATGCCTGGTCTATGTTTGTGAAGTTAGACTTAAATTATGTATCAGCCTGATGGCAATACATTGTTCTTTTATTTATCTTTATTTATTTATTTGTATTTATTTATTATTTATCTTTAGAGTTTGTTTTTAGCTGAGGCATGAATTAGCTCATATATGTTGAAAATTATTTTCATGCATTCCCCAAAGTGTTGTGTGTGCAAATGAATGTCTGTGTATGTGCATGTGTGCATATGTCAGTCTGAGTGTGCGTGTGTGTGTGTGTATTGGCATGTGTGTCTCTGTGTGTGTGTGTGTGTGTGTGTGTGTGTGTGTGTGTGTGTGTGCAGACAGTATTATGTAGCTCAAGCTAGCCTTGGAGTTTTTATGTAGCTGAAGGTGACCTTGAACTCCTGATCCTCCTGCCTCCACCTCCCATATCCTGGGATTACAGGTGTGGCCAGCAGTCCCAGATCCCAGAGTATATTCTTTAGGTATGCTTTACAGTTCTTTAAAATTCTGGTGACATTCTTGGAATATTTCCCTTTGAATGAAAATTTTATCTGCTTATTACATTTAGAGGGAACTCTACAAATTAAAACCTAGTGCATCATATCAAATTTCAGGTCATACCCATTTTTAAAAATTGTACCAGGAATGTGGAAAACAACATCCAATTCTGCCAAAATAACGCCACTACCCATTGTTATTACCATCAGAGGAAGAACTTATTTTTCAAATAATCATTTATGGATATAAAAACGTATAAAAGGCAACTCCAATTTTCATAAAAAAACTGATCAAGATAGTTGGAAAAGTGAAATATTTTAAGACATATAACTAAGCGTTCAGCAAAGAAAAGATGTAAGAGCTGAGGTAGAGAAGAAACTAGAAAGCAAAGGTTAATCCTGTGAAGGGAACCTGAGGTTGCCACATGATGCGTTTCTCTGTTGGTGATTGAGGAACTCAAACTGTGCTTCCTGGCAGAGATGGGGGATATGCTTAGATCACATGGCAGAGAATCACCACTGAGAGACCCACACAGCACAGAGATGCTCAAGTGCCCCCTCTGGTGAATGGCTTACTTTGGAAAATTACCCAGTGTCAAAAAAGAACACATCCAGGACCCTTGTGTCTGCCAAGGCTCTATGTGGAAAGATACGTCTCTATTTAGAATGCTGCTCAAGTGCTAGGAGGTTAAAATGAACTTAGTAGTGTGATCCTTAGGCCACCTAAAAAAGCTAACACAAAGTTGAGCGTGAATGTGGTGCCATGGTAAAATAAATGCCAGGGGGAAGACTCAACAAGCTACACTGTCAATCAAGGAACAGCAAGACAAAAGAAACAGAAATAACCTCTCATGAATGAGATTAAACACAAATGGTGGGAAGATTAGGAACTCTGCAGCATGCAATGGAGGAATACAATCTTCAGGGGAATGCAAACGTAACACACATCAGTGTAAACACTTTCTCGCTGCGCAGAGTGTAAACGTGTCACATTGAAGGTAACTAGTTACCCAGAGGCTGTGGAGAGGATGAGGCTGGACTATCCACACAGGGAAAATAGGAACAAAGGTGATGAGGTAAAGAACGCCTGATCTTCATGGGAGAAATAGTTTGAAAGATAAGAATTTATTAAGACTTTGTGTAATTTTGGAGACTATGAGAAGTGAGGCTGAATAGATACAAGGGGTCCATTTCAGCATGATGGGGCAGGCTGCAGTAAGCATCACAGCTGGCTTCTAGCATTTAACCCATCATTGCTTCAATAAGCAGCTCACGTGGCTCAGTCCAAGATGGGGCTTTACACACTGCAATTCACAGTCTCAAACCTAGAGGACCCCAACGCTTTTAGTTGTGTTCTATCTGCCCACATCCCACTGGCATCCTCTGCTTTTCTAGGTGCCCTTCCTCGATTTCTCTGATTTCTAGAATTTATGGGGTAGTTTAAGAATGGAGTCGGGTGGGGTGGGAAGAGGCCATCGAAGGGCTGAAAAATGTTGCTTGCATAAGATCTGTACAAGAAAGCAAGCTCGAACCATTCCAGTGTGGGCAGGAGAAGGGCTCATAAGGCCTTACTAGTTGTTGAAGAGCTACAGTCAGGTGACAGCTGTGGGGACAGGGAGAGCTAGTTTTCCTCAGGGACATGAGCACGGGTGAGTTACCCATGCTCTAGTCAGCTCTACAACTAGGTGCATAGGAGAAACAATAATCTAACTCAATAGAATATATATATATGTATACATATTTATATTACTTATATACAAATATATACACACACATATTTAAGAAAAGGATTTCAATCGAGAAGAGAATTTGGGGGGTGAATCCAGGAGAAGCTGAAGTGGGGAAAGTGAGGGGTGGATAGGATCAAACTGCATTGTACTTGTATTGGTATAATGTTCTTGTGGAATGTACACAATTTCCCTCAGTTCAATCAAAGGCTGATTTCTCTCCCCCCCCCCATCTGGTTTCAATCCCAACATTACATTGTGATGTTTATTCTAAGCATCACCTGTCTCAAGTTTGTGTTAACATGCCACCATTTGTTCTCTGCATTTTCAGTTAAACAACCAGCCACAGTGCTGGGCAATGGAGAAAATAGAGTAGGACATCCTGGTCCCAAGGGGGAGGAGAAGGAAGTGAGTGGGAGGAGCTGGAGAGGAGAGATTGGGAGGAGAGGATTTGGACCATGAGGAGAGATGAACCAGGCCTAAGATATGACTAAAAGCAAGTATAATGTGTGAAATCTGAATGGTAGGAAACTTGGAGATTTAGGATGGAGTAACTATTTCCCAGCCTTGTGCTCTAGGTTAATTAAATAAATCCTAATCTTTGTGTGGTGATTTGGGTATACAGCTGGTTTAGTTAACCTCTGCTTAACTAAAAGATAAATCAATAGTAAATATTAATAGTCGGCAGCATACTTGGGTATGAAATCCTCAACAAACATAATATGTAAAAAAAAAATAATTTGGTAATTAAGTAATTTTAAAGTTGTGAGACAGCTCCAAAATATCCTATGGTAGAAATATTTTTACTATTGTATACTTATCAACACAAGCATTTAAAATGTGGAGGAGCTGGCCTTGGCAGGCACAGCACAGTTCTCAACTCATTTCAGGAAGGTGGGATGGAACAATTTCAGAGACATCCTAAGTGGCTGCTTCACTCAGCAGGCAGTCAGGATCCTCAGAGTGCAGCAATGGCGTCGGCACTGTCCTAGGTAACGTAAGCTGTCTCTTATCTTCGTACGTATTTTCTCCGCTCTCAGCTTTCCCTCCGTGATTTTGATGGCAAAGCATCTGGTTTCTTTTCTTTATGTAAAGTTAAACATACGGCAACATCTGAACATAGAATGTCAACTTGGTATGCATTCTAGGGGAAAATACCTTCAGTTAAACATGAAAAAAAGGAAGACAAAATATGTTGAGCATCCACAAATAAGCTTGGCAACAGGGTCCGTGAGTAACCCACCAGCCGAGTAAATGAAACAACTACTTGAACTTTTGTGACAGAAATCTAATGCATCTATAGGTTTATAAAAACTGAATTTTGATTAATTACCCCAATTAAAAGTTACATAGCAGGAGGAATAAATAAATCCAAGCAATTCATATTAATAATAGTGATAAATGGTACAAACTTAAGTTGAAAAATGACAAAAACAGAAAACATACTTTTTTTTTTTTTCCCAAGACATGGAACGTAACCTATAGACCAGGCTGGCCTTGAACTTACAGACATCCACCTGCCTCTGTCTACCAAGTGTTGAGATTAAAGGCAAGCACCACCACCTGAGGCAGAACAATACTTTTTATATAATTTTAAAAACCTTTACATATGCTGGCCAGTGCATGCCTTTCGAGCCAGTACTAGGAAGGCAGAGGCAGGCAGATCTCTGAGTTCAAGGCCAGCCTAGACTACAGAATGGATTCCGGGATAACCAGGGCTAAACAGGGAAACCCTGTCTTGAAAAAAAATGAAAGTGAAAGTAAAATAAAACAAAACCTTGACAAGTATGTGCACTGATGTGTGAATGTGTGATCTGGCATTCATGGCAATAAACACCAAGTTTATGAAATTTATAACCTTAGTAGATGAAAAATATATGCTGCTATAAAAGACTGGTAGCATAATTAGGAACTGTTGAGATGCTAAGCCCGAGGCTATGAATTCAATTCCCAGAGCCCCCCAGGTGGAGAGAGAACTGTCTTGAAAAAGTTGTCCTCTAACATATACACACATCATGGCACACAGACATGTGAGTGCCTACGCACAGGCGTACACAAAGTAAACAGAAAGGATCACATACTCAGCATTAATTATATTCCAATTATTTCATTTCCCAGCTGAGTAATGACAAATCTTTGTTAATTGTTTTGTTCTTCTGAAATGCCTGAGATATTCAATATGTTTAAATAATTAAAATTTAAAATGTATGAAGAAGCATTTGTAGCTCCACAGATATTTGTGTTATTTGAGCACAAGCCAACAGGATATTATTTTGTGCATAAAAGCCTCCATTTGCAATTTTGCTTTCAAGTCCAGGAATTATTTTTCTCAGTATTTAATTACCAATATGTCACAACAGTCATTAAGGATTTTTCTACCCAATTTCAAATGATGACTTGTAGTATAACCAATGTACAAAACACTCAGAATTTATAATTAGGAGCAATGGATGATTATCTAGAGTAAATATGATAATGACACAAATTTAATTTTCTCTGTTATTCATGATGGACATTTTGTCACAGGAAAGCTTCCAGGGTTTTTCATAGTCAAGCAGGTTGGTCACATCATGTGTGTGAGAGGGGTAATGATTTACATAAGCGTGTGAGGGCAAGAACTACCAATGCTGTAATACTCAGTACAGAAGTGGAGATGATGATAAACAAAAAACCATTATAATCAAACAAGACCATTTATTTTCTCTGAAATTAACTGAACCACTGAGTGAAGTAGCTCAAAGACACTTCATCTCTACCTTAGAAATCACACTTTGCTAATCTCAAAAAATTAAAATTACTTGTTGGGCCTAAACAAGATGGAGTCAACCCAAAATGGTCTGAAGAATAATATTTTTCTCCTCCCTTTACTGATTTTTAGGTCAAATACAGATAATAATTGCTTAGCAATAAAATGGGCTTTGGGGAGAAAAAGAACGTTAGTTATAGATTTTCCAGCTTGTAGATTCCTTTTTCGGTCTCTCATAGATTTATAGCCTTGCCTCTCTAGTCCGGCTTTTGATGCCTCATTTTTTCCCCAGTTACATAAAATAGTTAGCATTATGTATGTACTTATATAACCAACCAACATTATTTAAACAATCTAAAGATACTCAGTGGAATCTGTTTTTCCAAGGCAACCTATGACTTTCACATGCCTGAGAATTTCCTCTTGAGATGACAAAGTTTCCTATCATAACAAAACCTGAAACTAGGTTTTTTTTGTTTTGTTTTGTTTTGTTTTTCCTCCAATGTATTTTTGATTGAGAAAAAAAAGTCAAATTTAGATGACCTGGGACGAGAAAGAATGAAAACACACAGATGTACATATGTTCACTCGAAACAAACCCAAATTGTAAGCTGTGGATGTCCCTCAGTGAGTAGAAGAAAGCTTGCCTGCCATGCACAAAACCGTGCACTCATCCCCAGCACTAGCAAGCTTGAGTGTAGTGCACATAGAGGGAGGAGAATCAGGAGAATTATGCTTCGCCAGTTTAAAGCCAGCTGGGTAACATAAGGCCCTATATCAAACACCAAAACAACCAACCAACCAACCAAACAGTTTTATTACTAAAATGTGGTCTCTTAACAACTTTATACCTGTACATAATACTACTGTCCTCCCTCACCTTTCCCCATCTCCCCACTTCCCATCTTTCTCTTCTCTTCCCTATATATCTCTTTCTCATATTTATTTATATATACTCATTTTATTCTGTGACCCACTGAGTATAACCAGGGACCATGTAACTCTCTGTGACCATGAGTTTGATGCTATCCATTGGCCCCTGTTGAGCTCAGCAGTAGGAATACAACTGAAGAAAATGGCTCTCCCCATCTGAGAATCTATCAAAAGCCAGTTGTACAGCAATCGAGATTGGGTCCCCTAAGGTCTTCTTCCTCCCATCCCTGATTCCTGGCAAGTAAGGTCTCATATGGGCTGAAAGCAAGCATTATAGGTATTCTGAGTTAAAGACTCCAATCGCTTTGTCTAGTCTAGAGGCTGGCAATTATCAGTCCATACCCTATCTTCTGCCTCTTACCTAACCACAACCCTTTATTTATTTACAATGTTTTAGAGTGGTGTAAACATTGTGCCTGATGAATCTTCAACCATCATTTATTCTCAGCATCTTGGGCAGCCATGAGGTTCTGTACTCACTGCCTCTTGCTGCAAAGAGAAGGTTTTCTCATTAAGAGTAGGAGTAAAGATAGATAAATAAATAAATAAATAAATAAATATAAATAAAAAAATTTAAAAAAATTAGAAAAAGAGTAGGAGTGACTTTTGTCTGTGGGTATAAACAGATATTTAGAAGACAGTTTGATCGATGTCACTTTAGTTAAACCACAGCCGCTGTTGTGCCCTTGGGCCTACAACCTCCCTGGGCTTAGGTTGCTAACCAGGCTCACAGTATAAAGACCTGAGTTTCTTACATTTCCAGCTGTTCCAAATCCAACCATACGGTGATTGGCTGCCACCGCAACAGCCATGCCAGTATTGCACAGGTGGATACATCCTGTCTGACACGATGGTTCTGCAGTTTGTAGGGTACTCAGTGGAGGGAGACACCTTTTCTCTTTCAAAAGCCTGCACAGCACGTTCAAGCACTGTGAAAATCAGCCTTCAAGGGGGAAGTTTTTAGCTTGGGCCCAGCTTGCTTTTACTGCATATCACAAACCAAGGAATGTGGTGTCTTCAGTAGCTCTTATTCTATAGTTCTGGTGGACAACCAAGAAGGCTGACAAAAGCCTGCTTTTTCTTAGAGTCTCTGGGCATTCCTTGACCCACTCTAATTGAAGTATCTTATACCCAGGACTTGGAAACTGTTTAGTAACTCCCTATTACAAACAGCATTTTCTAGATATACAAGGTAACTCCCTTCAAGCTCTCTTTGGCATTTTTTACTTGGGTTACAAGATAGTAGATTTCTATAATGGCTTTTTCATATACACCTTGTTTTGTCTTCATTAATCCTCCCCATCCACTCATCTCCTCAATCCTTTCACCCACTTCCTGCTTTTTCTTTGTAGGCCTTCTGTCCCATTTGGTTTTGGTGTTTTTATTTATTTTTTCTTTTTTTTTAAATTTTTCATCAATTACACTTTATTCATTCTGCATCCCCCCATAAGCTCCTCCCTCCTCCCCTCCCGATCCCACCCTCCCTCTCCTTTCTGCATGCATGCCACTCCCCAAGTCCACTGATAGGGGAGGTTCTCCTCTCCTTTCTGATCTTAGTCCATCAGTTCACATCAAAAGTGGCTGCATTATCCTCTACTATGGCCTGGTAAGGCTGCTCCCCCCCAGAGGGAGGTGATCAAAGAGCAGGCCAGTCAGATTATGTCAGAGGCAGTCCCTCTTCATATTACTATGTAACCCACTTGGAGAGAACTGGGAAATAGTAAGAGCTGGAGAGGACAGGGCTTCCACAAAGAGAGCAACAGAACAAGAAAATTTGAACACAGGGAACTTCCCAGAAACTCATACTACAACCAAGGACTATTCATGGAGATAACCTAGATCCCCTGCACAGATGTAGCCCATGGTGTTTTTATTTTTTAAAACATATTGGTCCTTACAGATACCTGTTCTGACCTGTACTGTTTTACAGTTTGATAAAGTATCACGAATACAGTCAGTCATGGTGGGGGTAAAAAAGCACAGCGAGGGACGTAAAAGAAATTGAATTTCTGTTTTTGTGAGGAACTGCCTGCATATTTTTTCAGGACAAATATACAATCACCATTACACATAGCTCAGAAGAGAAAACTTCCTTCCAGAAATAGTTCACGAGGGGAAATTTTGCTTTCTCACCTGCTACCTCCACGCTTGAACAAACCCGTCCTCATTTGTCTTCCAGAGTGTGGGTGTCACGCACCTGCCCTGCAGCCTATGTTCGCACCTGCATCTCGGCTTCTAAGCTTGCTCTTGGAGTGTCCCACGGTCACTGTCCAGGCCTGTCTCACAGGACAAGGTGGATGACACCTAAAGAATGATGTTGGAGGCTGACTTCTGGCCTTCACAAACCCATGCACACACACGCACACACACGCACACACATGCACACATACACACACACACACATGCACACATACACACACACACATGCACACACACACACACACACACACACACACCCCACACTATAGTAATGCCTCAAATTTATATATTTTTAAATATGAGGCCAAGATCTCTTTAATGTCGACACATTAGTCTAGTTCAGAAGATCAAGTAGAATGCTTGCCTAGCATGCCTCCTTGAGGCTCCTGGTTCAATCCTCTGTACCACCCTAGCCATGTTTGTAGTATAGTGCACCCTCAGCCACAGACTGAGTCTCAGGCCAGCCTGGCGTACATGAAATACCTTATTTAAAACAAACAAACAAACACCCCCACCCCCAGTCAGAGTTGGTAAAAAAATGAAATTAAAATAACAAAACTCTATATTTTTAAAGAAATACAGGGGAAATGTTTTGTTTTTTTTTTTCCCTTTACTGTGCTCTGGAAAACAATGATGGTTGACATTAGGCAAAAGAATAAAAGCAGTTCTTCCTCCCCATGAACTTTATGAGGCATACTTTACATGCAGCAATATGTGCCCCTCCTAAGGGTAAAGTTCACTGAATCCTGAAGAATGCCGGCATCACATGACCCCCATCACCACCCACCCAGACCGTGTTCTACACAGTTCCTCCAGCTCTGTACTTTCCAGGCTTCAGCCCCAGGCAAGGACTGGCCTCTCCTGCTTTCACTTTCTGTCCCTGCAATGCCATTTTCTCCATTCCAGATGTCCTTATAAATAGTATAGAAATGAAACACACCTGTGGCTGTTTAGCTTCTTAATGTATAATGCTGAGCTTCACTCATTACAATAGAATATATAAATAGCTTATTCCTTTGCATGGCTGAGTAATATGCCGTTGTATTACAGTGCTGCGTGTTGAGATATATTACCACTAATGTTGCTATGAGCATTTGTGTGCAGGTTTTTCTGCAAATGTGTATGTTCATTTGTTTTAGATATTATCTACAAGTGGTTTTTCTGTGTCATATTTTAAGTGTGTGATTAACTCTGTAGGAAGCAGATAAATTGCCAGGAGTGAGGGCTCACATCTTTGATCCTAGAGCTCGGCAGGCAGGGGCCTGCAAATTTCTATGAGTTAGAGGCCAGCCTGGTCTACATGCAAGTCCTGGGCTACTCATGGCTACATGGTGTGACCCCCTTAAAAATAAATACATAAAAAGCTTTCAGTGCTGATAGCTTTCCCACAAAATGGGAGAATGTTCCTAATGACAACTAAACTTTCTGTAAGACACAATGAACATCAGCTCCACAGTGTGACATCATACAAAGGGCAAGGGTGCACTTTCTGCCCAGGTACAGCAGTGTTGAGACAAGAATCTGCCAACAGGCTAAAGCTATGAAGAAGATGGCACTGAGGTGCCAGTGTACAGAGCCCAGTTGCAGATCAAGCGGATGCTGGAAGAGATGTGAGCACTAGTGAGGCTGCTGGAGTTGTCGTCACTCTCTGAGCTTTACCATGCAGCCCCAGGACGACAAGAAGAAGAAGAAGCAGGAGGAGGAGGAGGAGGAGGAGGAGGAGGAGGAGGAGGAGGAGGAGGAGGAAAAGAAGAAGAAGAAGAAGAAGAAGAAATAGAAGAAGAAGAAGAAGAAGAAGAAGAAGAAGAAGAAGAAGAAGAAGAAGAAGAAGAAGGCTGAAAAGTCAGCCAAAAAAAAAAAAACAACAAAAAAAAAACCCAAAGACCAGTAAGTTTGATGGCAAGGCCAAAAAAGAAAGGGTCCAAAGGTAAAGTTTGGGACAAGTTCAACAAAGCCACATATGACAGATTAGGTAAGGATGTTCCCAATTATAAACTTATTACCACAGCAGTGGTCTCTGAGAGACTGAAGATTCGCGGTTCCTTGGCCAGGGCAGCCCTTCAGGAGCTACTTAATAAAGGACTTATCAATCTGGTTTCAAAGTACAGAGCCCAAGTAATTTACACCAGAAACACAAAGGGTGGAGACACCCCAGCTGCTGGGGAAGATGCATCTGGAAAAATAAAACTTTATTAAATCAAAGAGAGAGAGATGTGAGCACTTTGAACTGATAAAAAAACAAAAAGAGAAAGGGCCAAGTGACCCAGCTCTCAGACGATTTTGTTATGAAGAAAAATCGTGATGTTATATTCACTTCATCCAGTTGCAGTTGGTCTTTTGGGAAGGAATAGACCAGATCTACCAACAACAAAAGAAAAAAAGAAATTAACAAATTATTTTCTAAAACAGTTGCACCCAGAAGCAGCAGGCAAGTTATGGTCGCCCCCCCCCCCCCCCCCGCCGTCCTACTCAACGCTGGACCTCTGTGTTAGAGCCACACCACTCTAAGACAGCTGGAGGTTTGCTTCTGGCTCACAGCTTTGAAGGCTTCAGCTTGGATTTGCCCTACTGTTCGGGGTCCGGTGGAGACACAGCATGTCAGCACATGGTAGATGAAAACCATTCACCCCTTGGCCATGAAGTGAAAGAGCACAGAAAAAAAAAAAATTCTGGCTCTCCACGGCCCCTTGATGACATCCTGTAACCTACGGGAAGACCTCCCCAAAACTCTGCCTCCTGAAGTCTGCACAGGCTCCCTATAGTGCTACCCAGGAGCCCAATTTCTTAGCACACAGGCCTTTGGGGACCATTCCAAATCCAACGGATGCAATATTGTTAGTCTTCCTAATTATAGCCGCGTTTGGGAGCCTGTCATCTCTTCCAGTTTTAATTTGCATTTCGCTGCTGAGAAGTGACTTTGAGGGCCTTCTTATTGGAATTTGTGTATTTTTCCCATAAGTATCTCTTCAATCTTTGGTCCATTTTTAATTTTTTTTTTAATGGCATGCTTCTCTTCTCATTTGCTTTGAACCCTGGCAGTCTGCAGACGCTAAATACCATTTACAGCGACAACAGGAATTTTGAATTTAATTCATGAAATAACCAGCTCACAACAATTAGCTGCTCCACTTTCTGTTCTTGGCTCCTTCCTCACAGAGCTTCACCAGTGCTAACAGTCTACCTATTTCCAGAGCAGGCCCATTTTCTTTCACCTCATGTGACTCGTGCAATGAGCCATCTTGACATTCTGCTTTGCTGGTGCCTTGTGTGACTCCATCTTTCTTTTGTGTTGGAGCCTCCACTGAGGCTCCATTCAGTGCTACTGTCCCTGACCACTTAAATGAAGACCATGCCTGTCACCTCTCATCAAAGCACTCCAGCCTATCAGGTCTCGCGCTTTGCAGTAATCCTTTCATTTACTTACTTTTTATTTACTGCCTCCGCATGCACACCAGTGCTCTCTGAGAAGAGAGATCACACTCAGCCTGCTTTCTGGGGAAATCTCCAACACCCCATACAACCCAAGGCTCACACTGATAGTTGAACAAATATTTTCGTTAAATGAATTAACCTCAGCTGTCTTTGAGGAGAATTATGTTCAAAAAGTCATTCCATACAAATCTTTTTTAATTATATTCTTTGGATTATAATTCTTTGAAACACTGTTACTGCTGTTAATAGTCTGTAAGTGGACATTATTACATTATTTTCTTACTGGCTTATATGTCCAAGACTCTTTACGTTTCTAGCAAGTTCATCAGCTCTCCTGTGTGGCTGTGTGGCTGTGTGCTGGGCCATGCAGGGAACACTATAAAAATGCTGAAACTTTTAGTGACTAGGTGTGGTGTATCTAGAAGCCTAGTACTTAATTCTAGCTATAAAAAGGCTGAAACTTTTAGTGACTAGGTGTGGTGTATCTGGAATCCTAGCACTTGAGTAGCTGACGAATGAAGACTAGAACTATGAGGCTAGCCTGGGTTGCATAGTGAGACCATGTTGGAAGGAAGGAAGGAAGGCAGGAAGGAGGGAGGGAGGGAGGGAGGGAGGAGGGAGGGAGGGAGGGAGGGAGGAAAGGAAGGAAGGAAGGAAGGAAGGAAGGAAGGAAGGAAGGAAGGAAGGAAGGAAGGAAGTTAGTTTAAAAGCATGCCAGAACTCAGGGGGCAAAAACACTTGCCCTGAAAGGCCGGTAAGCTGAATTTGATTTCTTGATTCCACTATTAAAAGAGAAAACTGACTCCTGAAAGTTGTCTTATGACCTGTACATTCACACCATGGTATGTGTGTGTCTGTATTGACACACACACACACACACACACACACACACACACAAACACACACACACCATATTATAATAATGAGTAAAATAAAATTTCTAATTTTTAAAAGCTAAAAGTACACCATCAGAACACAATGAATAATGGTGGAAAGTTTGTGAAATCAAGTCAAGTTGCCACACTTAGATGCTACACCCATTTTTTTTCCTAATCTGTGAGTTAAAAAATAAAATAAAACAAATGAATGAATGCCCAGGTTTGTCTGTAAGTTCTGCAGGAAATACTGCCAAAGGACTCAGTCTCTTGATTCTTTTCTTTTAAAAATAACAGTAGTCACTGTTTTTACAAGTGCTTGGGATGGATAAGCAGTTTTATTCTGTTTGTTCTACATTTTAATTCACTTTAGTTTTATACACATTTTTAAAGCCAGCATTTGCTAGCTACATACTCTTCTGTTCTCTACCCTCAAAGTATGTACTTATGAAATATTTACTTATAACAATAAAAGTTAATGTGCCCAAGAGCAAATAAGCAGCCATTACATAACATAGACAGCAGTAACATATAAAATAAACTCTAATTATTAAAAAGAAAGAAGATGAGAAAGGGGAAAATGAAATGCATAATAATTCAGAGAAATATTGCTGCATAATAACTCAGAGCAGATAGACAAATTTGAAAATGATCATTTTAAGATATTTAACCTTCTCTAAAGAACAAGGTTGTATAATTTATGCTTAATGTAAAAAGACAAAGGTTGTACCTCATTTATTTATGGAACCAGATAATGTATCTGTGCATATTTTCCAGACATTCAAATAGTACCCTGTGAAGCTCCTTTTAAAAATAGCTTTGCCTGACTACAAAATTATAAATATGGTGCAGGTGTTATTTGGAAGTTACATCTCAGAAATTAATCAAATTGTCCAAAGTTAAGAACCTAGGCTGTTTCCATTGCGTCCTGTTACGTGTATGCTTTGAAGGAAGAGGAGAGGTCTGGCTAAATAGATTACCTTCATAAATTACATTAAAAGCCAGTGGAGGTGTGATAAACTTCCGCACACATGAGCAGAGGAAAACCAAGTCCTCTTGGCCATTGTTTCCCCAGTTCCTGTCTGGCCAAACTTGCTTTTAAACCTTGTCGTTCCTTGGAATCCAGCACAGCCATTGTCAACATAGTTCTCCGCTGAGAAGCGCTTCAGTTCTCTCTGTCAGAACACGTCTAGTTTTTTCAGTGAGACTGAGAAGAAGACATTTATCTTTTAGCCCTTATTTGATTTTTGGTATCATGTCTATCCTGTTATCAAGTTGATGTTTTTTTAATTATGAGGTGAGAAAAAAGATTGGCAGTTATTGCTTACTTCCTTTCTTAAGCTTCAAGTCCGAAAGGGGAAGAGAATCCTAAATGTAACGACAATTCAATCATTTGCTTATCATGGAAGAAGGCGCTTCTAGATTTAAAAATAGTCCTTGCCTAGAGCCGAGTTATCAGAAGCTATTCCTGTCACAGCTACTAACCAGCCCTGTGTCATAAGATACTTCTCCTTTCCATTTCAAGTTCCTGAGTGTGGCTGGGAGGTTGGAGATATTTTCTGAAACACCTTTCAGTTCTAAAGTTTCTTTTTTTTTATGACTGTCTTCCCATATTTATATTTATATTCTGAACCACCTTTCGGTTCTGAAGGTTTCTTTCTTTTTCTTTTAATGACTGTCTTCCCATATTTACCTTCCCCAGCCCCCATTCTCCATTGCAAACAGTCTAGATGCTTTTATTACTCCACAATTACCTCAGCGCTCTACTCTGAAATCTACCTTTGACTTTACTGAAGGACTGAGCTTTCCACCGGAGCCTGTGAAACCTTCCACTGAAATGTCTTGCCACACGTAGCCAAGTCTTCTGCTTGAGCCAGCCCAATCACTCACTCGTCTGGAAACACTCAGTGTGTTTCCTCATCTTTTCTCTTGCCCACTTCCTGTACATCATCCTCTCCGTGTATATCATGTCCACTTCTTTTCTTGGTAGTCCAGGGGATTTTCCTCACAACCTCTCAATCACCAAAATGATTTGTCTAGTGTCTGGTAATGGAGAGACTCCCCAGCCCTAAGAGACAGAGGAGCCTCCAGAAGGGGCTTCCCCATTCTGTGTTCCCTCTGCTACCTGCTGATGAGGGGCGCTTGAAGCTCCAGCTGCAGAGAGGGCAAGGGCTCCTATGCAGAAAACTGTCATCTCTGAGAGATGAGCGCGGTGAGCACAGGAGAGATGAGACTGTGTACAGGAATGCCTTGGTTCCCGTGGGCAGAAGTGGGATCTTCCTTTAGATGGGCCCCACCAACCCTTTGCATCGGGTTGAAACCTGGATACCCAGCGCTAAGCTGCAGGGGGAGGCTCTGTGCCTTGTCTCCACTTTCCTCAGTCCTGCTTGGGTACCCCTCCATTTCCGCTGCGGAAGGCTGACCCCTGCATACACTGCTACTATAAAACAATTCGGCATAGGGGCTTCTAAGGAAGGTTTATGAGCACATCCTTCTTTTCCTGGTTGAATTTGTTTAATTTTTAATGAAAACTATTTTGTTGATGGTTTCAAGATCTATCAGTCCGTATTTATGTGTTGCGTTTTTATAAATCTCTTGAATGTCCCGTGCCATTACTATTAATGCAAACACTGTTTTTGTCCTTTTCTTGAAGGTCACATACTGCTAAGAATACCTATTTTCTCCTTTCAGTGAATTAACCCGTAGTTCTTTTTGTTTGTTTGTTTTTCGAGACAGGATTTCTCTGTGTAGCTTGGCTGTCTGGATTCCCTTTGTAGACCAGCCTGGCCTCGAACTCACAGAGATCCACCGGTGCAGCACCTTGCTCAGCTTAACCCATAGTTCTATTGACCCTATGTTTAATTTTTTACTTTCAAATGGTTTCTGTCAGTCTTACACTTTCTTTTTCACTCATTTCTATTTTAACCGTTGTAATTTCTTCCTCTTTCATTTACAATGTCTGTAAAATTTATAAAATTTAGCCGTATTCCATAGCCCAGTGTGCCTGGAACTCACAAGATTGCGCAGGCCTGCCTTGAATTCGTGAGCGGTTTCCGAACATCTGTGGTTGTCTTAAGATGAATGCTACATTAAAAAAAAAAAATTTATTCTTGCTTGTCTTATCTTTTCATTAATGGATATAAAACTATTAATTTCTATCCAAATATTGACTTAGAACTACCAGTTAAGTTAGGGCATAAATAAAGTGCTTTTATTGTCTATGATTTCCAAATACTCTGAAAGCTCCACAGAATTTATTTGGTAGAGTATTATTTAGAAATTAAATACCTGATTTTCAAAATCGCTGGCTACATCTAGATACCTTGAGTCATTGATTTCTAATGTATTGTTTTTGATTACTGACCATTTCCTCATTTGGTCTATAAGTGTGTGTTCTCAGGTCTAATGAGTAGCAAACAGGCATGTGTTTGCTCTGTTGCTCCTCAACCAGCATAGGCCGAACTGCAGTGGCGCGTCAGGGAAACTCCTGTCTCCACTTTCCTCCCACTGGGATTACCATGCTGGCATTTCCACGCGGCCTCTACCAACAGAGCTTAAGGCCTCTTGCTTGTGAGGCAGACACCTTACCAGCTCAACTTCGAGAGTTGTAGACTGCTTAGACATTCTAGCCAAACTAGCCCTTAATTTTTATGAATATCTAACATCCTTGCAAATTACGCATTTGTTGAGTCATTCTCTAAAATACATGTTTGGCTAGAAACTGTTAATAAAGTTTGACTATTTTGGTGCTTTTATTCCAACTAGCCTATAACTTTTCTAACTGGCCCATTGAACTGTTCCAGCAGAATTTTAGACTGGGAAATCTTTATCATTGTAATTCTGGTTATTTTGTTATTTGTTATTGTGCAGTTCTGGTTCAGCAGCCATACATTGTATTTGTTCTATTTTTTGATAATTATTCTCATCCTTATTGATACTAATATTTGTCATCTTCAAGGTATCCTATCTCTGTCTCCACCTCAGGCCCATGTGAGGCTTGAAGACTTGGATCTATCACCACTGAATGGAGACGTTGAGGCTTTCTGTGTCCTTGATTTCCTAGGTAGCAATCCTTGGCTCATTGTTACATGTTTCTTCTTTACTTCAGGCAACTCCACATCTAGACACTTCACTTTGTTGTTCTCTCCTCTAAATTTTAGATGGAGAAGTAGGTAAGTATAGGCAAAGAAGATGACAGAGCATGTGGACACAAACACACACACGAGTATAGAGAAAGGTGATATTTATCTGAAGTACAACACACAGAAAAAGAGTTGGGAAATGCACCCAAGATGGCATGCTTCCACACCCTCCTTGTTCTGCTGTGGAAGCAGCCCTGGAGGTTACGAGCTGCTAGTGACTGCTCACTGCTTCCAACTGAAGGCCCAGCTCCCCCAGCAATGCTCCTGATGGAGTTCTCCAGGAGGTCCTGCTAAGTGCTTACTTCTTCTAGAAATGGCACCTGGGCTGATGCCCAAACGTGCATTAAGAGGGAGAGTGGTATTAATGTGTCCTTTAAAACATTTTTATAGCCTAGTAGGAAGAACAATTACCGTATTCTCATAATTTGCTTTATGTTTTGCCATTATCACCATTAATTGCAGTTTTCTAATAAAGTATTTATTTAAACTCCGTCAGTTTATTTTTTTTTCTTATAAAACTTATTCTTCCTGGAAAATTTATTTCTTCCTGCTAAAATTACATACAGCTTAGTTAAGGGTTTTGGATGAATAATCAAAATAACTAACTGGAGAGAGATTGCTGAAGTTGTTGTTTGAGAGCCTGGTTAAGGTAATGCTTAATTTATTTTTTCATTGTATTTAGACTTTAAAATTCAAGCTCTTCTTCTTTCTAAGTGTAAAGAAGTCTTAAGAGTTCTAAATCGAGTGAAGTCAGACACATCCACTTATATTTTTAACAATTTTGCATGTGTTTTGACAGCTTTTCTTTCTTCACCATGAAGATTATAATTTATGGTTTCATTTCAAAGCAGTTAAATATTATAGTCAGTTTTAGGGAGTGAAAAATTATCCTAATCCAGCTTCCTAATACTGTCATACACGAATCATTTGGAAAACTTTAGGAATCTGTCCAACCGGATTTCTCCAACACATGTCTATGTCTGTGTGCAGCGCCAAGACTCCCAACGCTGCGGATTGGGGACTGATAGAATAAAATAAACGAAACAATAAAATAGGGTGTCTAGTGCCATGCCAATGTGACCACGCCACTTGAAGAATTACTGATGTAAATCTGGTTAAATTCATCTTCTATAATTTTACCAGCATTCTATATACTATGAACTGATAAAAACAAATCATTTACATAGAAGCAAAGAGCAAACAGAAACTATATTCTGTTAACAATCATTATCAATGATTATGAATCACAAACATTGTATTACTTTAAATTTTATTTGCTATTTTTGATTATAAATCAGAAATATGTATTATTTAAACATTTTTATTTATGTGTGTATGCACATTCATGTATGCATGCATGTGTGTGTACATGCGTGTGTGAGTGTGTGTGCGCCTGTGTGTGTGATGTGTGTTTATGAGTGTAGGTGCCTGCAGACCACAGTGCATGGTGTAGGTCAGAAGAAAACTTCCTGAGTCATTTTCATCTCTCACTGTGGGTTTCCAGGGGCTAAACTCAGAGAGTGAGGCCTGTACATCAAGTTTTTCATCTGTGTTCTCATATTTGATAATGTTACTGTTTCATAATATCTCCATTGAATTCTGGATATTATGTTTGAAGAAGGATTTGTAGGAAATGAAATGTGATTTGAAGATGTATTAATGATCATCATATAAGGAAGATTTTTGATGACTCCTGAGATGTCCAAATACAAACAGGTAGGTAGGTAGATTAAATAAGATTAATAGATAGATATATACATAGGTAGATTATAGATTGATACATACATACATACATACATACATACATACGTAGGAATGAGGTATGTGTGTGTATAATTGTCCTAGATACACATATATAAGTGTGTGTGTGTATGTGTTTTGCTCAAGGAAAAGTATCTAAAGAATTATAACTAGCAAGAAGAAAGGGAAAACAGGACAACATAAAGAAAATGGAGGAAGAGGAGAAAGGAATAAGCACAGAACAGAGGTGATTGGTGGCTCTGAATCAGAGTTTTAAGCTGCACTGCAGAAATTCTCTTCTTTGCTCAACCTCATCTTCACTTTGACAAAATCATACCTTTGTGATTTATGAATAAAGGCAAGGACATCATGCCTCAAATGTCTTTTCTCCTTCTGATAGGTTTTGGTTTGTGTTGTGTATTGAATTTGAGGCCTGGAGCAAGCCAGACAATCACACCACACCTGAGTCCCATCCCAACCTCCAAATTGTTTTGGAAGAATGAATTTTGCCGTGACTGGCAGACATGGAAACCATTGTACACTCAATATAGATTTGCCATTGGGTTTTGGTTTGTTTCATTTTTCTTTAATAGTGAAGCTTCTAGTTAGTGCTCTCAAGAACAGACATACATGGTGTGAATGCAAATGAGAGCAACTGACTCTGAAACAAACATCGCAGCCACTGCCTGACTGCTCATTTTGTGCTTTCCCCAGTGAGCACTGCAGACACTCTGCAATTTCATATTATTAGTCAAGTAGAAGCAACATATTTTAAAATAGTTTGACATTTCCAAGCATCCGGGTCTTTGTTTTAAACTTAACACAAATTCCTTGGACACCGCCACGTTCTGCACTTCCAACGCACTGTGCCCAGAGCTTGCTTCAAAGTGTAGATCCTTTTCATTTCCTTCTCAACTGAAGATCCCTTGGTTGATTTTTAAAGGCAAGTTTCCCCAACAGAGATGCTGCGAAAAGCATATGATTCTGTTTCAGTCGTGCAGAGCACAATGACTTCCAGCGTTGCCACAGTTTCCAGAGCTCATTCTTTCTGTACTCCCTGCTTTCTGCTCATGTCTTGACCAGTTTCCTGGAAAATTGTTGCTTTAGAGTGGACCCCATACATCACACCCTTGGGAAAGAATGTTCTGGATGCTCAGAAGATAATCATTCTCCTCTGTGATGTGCTCAGGAAAGCCCTAGGATTCCCTTCTACAGCACTCGTCCCAGAATGACACTGAGTGAATCTGGAGAAGCAACCACTATGTTACCGTTACACATGATAGGAGGAACACAAATAAAAACAGCATTCAGCATCACTGCCCACATTTCCTTCCATGTCTAGTACTAGCGTTTACTATCAGAGAAGTGCCAAGAGGAAATTCTGATAACATAGTATGGTGAATGCAGCTCTGAACAAAGAAAGCACATGAACAAAGGTGTATCATAATAAAAATTACCTTTATTGTCTTATATATAATTTATAATATATGTAAGTTCAGATATTTAAGAGCCCTATCATACTTAAAGTGGACACAAGATCAATTTTTTTTTGAAAATAGAAATATAATGTCCTCTTATCTGTGCTCTTTTACTCTCACTATACTTTAAAATTCTTAAGTTATTTTAGAAATTATATACGATAATGTGACTGACATGGTACTTGAGTTCCTCCTCAATCAAACCCTGAACCAAGAGTGTCAGTGTTAATGGCTTAAATAAGAGATGACCCCTGGAAATGTTGATGGCAAAGTGACACAGAGAAATAGGAAATGGGGGAGGCTTACACGACGTGCAATGCCAGAGTGTACAAAACCCAACTCTGCCTTTCCGCAACTGAGGTATAAGGAAGTTAGAGCATTTGAGCACCATTTCCCATCAGCCAAGACAGAGTGCTGCCTAGAGGATGTACGTTTCTGTTCTGCTGCTTAGTGGGTACCAGCAAAGAGGCTTCATACTGCCAGAGAAAAACCTCAAACAGACATATGTTCTGACCTTCGAAGTCTACTGATGTACACTATAATATTGGGGAGCTAGCATGCATAGGCTGGTCAGGGTCTTCTATAATCGATTTCATAAATGCTTCTTGATGGACAGTTCTAAATTTTTACCTTCTTAAGTACTCCAGTGTTCTATAACCATCTTTCATTCTGATATTCCTGAATGAAATGTTGAAGTTGTTGATAATACATTTTAAAAGATAAATAGCATAAACACTTTTATACTTCCAGACACACAGAAATGCTGTTTGAAAAACAAGCTGGCAAAAGTAGACTGCTGCTTTTCATGTGTGTGTGTGTGTGTGTGTGTGTGTGAGAGAGAGAGAGAGAGAGAGAGAGAGAGAGAGAGAGAGAGTAAAACAATAATAATTTAAACAATGCCAGTGATTTGAGAGGGAGTGGGGAAACAGAAGAGTTGGAGTAGAAAGAAGCAGGATTAGAAATGATGAAAATACAGTACTCACGTATGACATTCTCAAAAGTTTTTAAAGTGTTATTTAAAAAAGAAATTGGCCAAAAATGTTCTCCAGATGAAAACAAATGGTAAAAACAATAACAACAGAACCACGAACATGATTATAAAGAGAGAAAAGGGTATGAAGTGGAGGACAGCAAAATAAAGCCATTGGCTACCCTGAGCGGTAAGTGATGAGTATCTTTAATAAATCTCAGAACTTCTGCATTGGAGTCACTCTTGGACATGGATAAGGCATTACTAACTTTTCATGCTAAGAGAAAGGTTGGCTTTGTACTGAAAACTGAGAGCTACATCTGCTCCACAAAGTCAATCCGTTAAATGTATGCTACAGTTTCCAGTAAAGTAGAATACTTTACAAATACTTATCATGGTATCTTTAGGGAATAAATATTGTTGACCACCTGAAAAATAATTTAGAAATATGACTATAAGGAGAAAAGAGGTAAAATTTTCAGTTGGTAAAAAGAATAAAAGAATGTAATAAGGGCTGGAGAGATTGCTTAGCAGTTAAAGGCCAGGCTCACAACCAAAAAAAAAAAAAAAGTAAGAATATCCAGTCACAGGGATATACACATATGAAACCAATTATTATAAATACTAGCTTCCAACCTCATAGTACTCTCATGTTCATTGCTGCAAATGATCCTATTTCAAATCCTCTGTTCTTAACACAGGAAACTCAGTCTGAGGCTGAATGTCTGGTGAAAACCAAGCCCCCCCCCCTTCGAAAGCAAACATTAAATCGAACCCGCAGCATTTTCCTAAGAATAGTACAGGTTTGCTTCCTACATTCATCTTTTCTCTTTGTTGGAATCAAGAAAGGGACCCATTTCCTAATGGAGGCATTTCTGAGTTCTGGCCTTTACTATCTTTGAAACAGTATTATCAACTACCCTTTTCCTTTTCACAATGATGTCAGCTTTTAAATATCACTGTGCATTTTCTGTGTTTAAAACCAATCAAAGAAAACAAGCACACAATAACAACAGCAAAATAAAAACAATAAAACCCCCAAGAGAGCTCACCCTACACCCTCCTCCACTTCTTCCTCATAACCCCAAACCTTGAATGAGTTGCTCAAACTCAGGGCCTCCAGTTCCTACTAACCTGTTAACTCCTCACTCCCCACTAAACTATGAACCATAGAGCCTTTCACTCCTACTGTCCTAAACCCTTGGAAGGTGTGTGCTTGTCAACCACGCTTTCTTTGCCTTCATTGGTAATAGCAATTCCTGGTTCCTTCTTATATTCTGGCTGCGATTACTCAGTTTCTCTGTAGACCTTATACTACTTTCTGCACACATTACACACTTCGAGGTGAAACATTTTTTTCTCTACCTGCTTTCTCTTTGCAGTTTCATAAGAATTCCTCAGCCAGTACATGTGTTGACTCTCAGTCAATCCGTCAGTACAGACAATGTTTTACCTTCAATCAGCATATCCTTTCTTGCTCCAGAAGCCTCTGCTTAGCTGCCACAGAATCACTCCTTAACTCTGAATTAGTTAACACCCCAAAGTCTGAATGCAGGCTTAAGTCTCAGTGCTTTTGTCTGGGTAGATGGTCCTGCTTGCTGGCTAACTCACAAGCCAGGGAGCTTTTCCTCATCCACCTCCTCTCCCTTAAGGCGGCACCCAGATGCTAAGACCTCTATCTCAAATCCGCCAGCTTCTCCCCATCCCGAAGTCCACTGTGCAAACCCATGTGACTGTTGTCCTCGCCAAACAGCTGACGTAAAGTCAAGATTTCTCTTTTCAGTATGTGGTCATGCCCCTCTACTGCCGAGAACCCTACTATATTTTTCCTATATTTTTCCACTGGTTTTCTGAGGAAATCCAGAACCTTTTCCTCTGTCTTTCCTACTTTGCAAGCTCTTTCATTTCTCAGCATCTAGTTCTGTTTTCCCCTTCACTCTGAGCTCCAGCTCTGCTTGCTCTAGATAGTGCTGCAGTCTATGTTCTGTGCCCCAAAACGTTCCCCTCCTCTCAGGATACCTTTCTTTCTATAACAAAAATGCAGACCAGACGATTCGGTTCTTGGAAAACCCTTATCTACTCACTCCTCCATCCTTCAACCAGTACTCACCTCTCCTTCGTGGCTCTGGGAAAGAGTACTAATTAGATGCTTAGTCATCAGTAAGTATCTCATCCCATCATACTGACTCCATTACATCAGGAAACAGGGTCATTTTTTGCTTTTAACATGTAGACCCATTCTGGTGGTAAACTATATATAAAATTTTGTACTTTGGGCAAACCTCTACCCTCGCTACTCATATAGGAATTCTCTACTGCAAACCACTGTGACTATATGTGTGTGTGTGTGTGTGTGTGTGTGTGTGTGTGGTGGGGTGTGTATATGTTTAACAGAACCAACTGCATTTCTGTAAGCCATATGCTGGGTATGTCATAAATAACAATAAAAACAGAAACTCATCTTTTAAATTTTGATTTTAAAACCTTAATTCTTTATATAGATCTGCTGTAGCAACACCCCAAACCTAGTATTTTAAGACACATGTCTTAAGTGGGCAATGTTGGCTCACGCCTTTGATCCCAGCACTCAGGAGGCAGGGGGAGGTGAATTCCAGGCCAGCCTGGTCTACGAATCGAGTCCAGGACAGCCAGGGCTACACAGAGAAACCCTGTCTCAAAACAAACAAACAACAAATTTAAAAACAAAAAACCCCCACCCAAAACATGTATCTTCTGAGTAGCCTCTTTCTTTCACTTACAAAGTAAACAATACTCATAAAAATTTTTTGATCAAAGCAAAGTACAAGATTGTATCCAGAAACTTGCAACTTGTCATACATGGTTAAGAGATTCAAACAATAGTGGTTCTTCAGTCAGAGCGATGTTTATTATGTGAACATTGTTAGGATTATGCCTGAGTTTGGTAGACAACACAGCAGAAAGAAGAGAAACACTGGCATACATCTGCTTCTAAAGTGCAAATCATTTTAGAAACATCAATAGCTATGGGCAAAAAACAAAACAAAACAAAACAACTACATTAATTATTTTTTTAAAGAATTTATTATTTAATTAAAAATTTAAATGATTAAAAAAAACTTATACTAAGCCTGGATACTACGGAGGCTTCTGTGGTCCATCACTTGGAATCAGGAGAATCCAGGCTAGCGAGCACTACCGTTACCCTCTCTCCAAAATACCAAACACAAACAAACACAGGCCAGGCCAGAGAGATGACTCAAAAGTTAAAAGCACCTGCTTGCCATTATAGGAACTGGACTCAGATCCCAGCACTCTTACCACAGGCTAGGCTT
This sequence comes from Meriones unguiculatus, assembly GCF_030254825.1. Taxonomy (NCBI): domain Eukaryota; kingdom Metazoa; phylum Chordata; class Mammalia; order Rodentia; family Muridae; genus Meriones; species Meriones unguiculatus. The sequence goes on along the minus strand of NC_083354.1, from coordinate 91,489,979 downwards.
CAAACAAATGCCTGACACTCCAACTTCTAGGATCCAGTACCTGCTCTATTCTGGCTTCATGTAGTCATGTAATTCCCCAACAAACACACACACACGCACACACACACAGGTGTACACACATACACACACATTTATACTAACAAAGACACACACACACAAATAAGAAAAGTAGTTATAAAACAACGCACCCCTGCTAGATTTGAGAAATCTCTGGTTTGTATGAAAATGCATTCTCTTTCCGAAAGGAATGGTGTTAGTTCAGGAACCCCAAGACCAAGTTCTCAACACAAAGGAGATTTATTTGCCTCAGAGGGACAAAGGGCAGGGATAAGGGACAAAGACAGAAGACAGAGGATGAGGGAGAAGGAAAAGGGAAGAAGGGAGGGATATTTGTCCTAGAGGGGACAAGAGAACTGCCTCTGGATAGAGAAGAGGCACATGTGCTCCATAGGCAAGTGGGAGTTTATAAAGGTAAACGGGGAAACCCTCTATTAGGATGAGCTGTTTAATTTTAATTGGGCGTGTTAATTAGGTGACCCAAAGGGGACCTCTGATTGCTGAGCTTCAATACTTTGATAGCTGGACCTTGTTAGTCAGCTTCACGTCAGGATGAGGTGGCCGAATGAGGAAACAGCCAGGCGGCTGGCTTTAGGAATGCAATCTAACAACTTTTAGCAAGGCAGAGGGAATGGGAAGAATGGACTGCCAGAGCTATATTTGTAAGCTGGCTAGAGTCCCTTTACTTTCATCATCTTTTGATGGGAGGGGCCATAATGGGCCGTTCTGATTCTTCATATTTCCTTAAACGATCTCCGTTGCTTGTGAAATGCCCCTACTATGATGCAATACTGCTGCACCTTCAGCACCCTCAAAGAACAGTCCCAAGCCCCACTCAGACTCTGACTTCTAAAGATTCCTCCCAACAGCTCAACAACAAGTTGTCCTTTCTCTTGGGTCTTGGATATCAATGTGTAAACGAAAAGTATGTGCAATAGATTGCCTCACCTCACCTCTGGCTGCTTTACTTCTTGAAACAGGATAAACAACATGGAAATAGGGCTGTGAGCATGTTCCATGCTATATTTCACGCAAATATTCCATACCAGGAAGGCTTAGTATACAGATTGATAGATCTGTTTTACAAGCAAGCACAGGTCATAAGTTATCAGGGCTGCTGTCTCCAAGGAACCTAAATCCAGCAGACATTAATTTCTAAATTTTTCTTTGAAATGTTTTTAGGGTCTTAATATTTTCTCCCTAGGTTTAGCCAAAAATCAATATAGGATATTATTACAAGTCATGATGCTTTTCGGTCTTACTAAAGTTTTGTTTTGGTTTTTTTTTTAAATAATATTAGGTTGCTGGATAGTTTCATACCAACTTATCACAAGTTTAAGTCATTTAAGAAGAGGGAAGTCCAATTAAGAAAATGTCTCTATAAGATCAAGCTGTAGGCAAGCATGTAGGGCATTTTCTCAAGTAGTGATTGATTCGGAGAGGGCCTAGCTCCTTGTAGGGTCCACCATCCTGTGGCTGGTGGTCCTGGGTTATCTAAGATAGCAGGCTGAGCAATCCATGTAGAGCAAGCCAGTCAGGAGCACACTTCTGCATAAGCTCCCGCCTCCAGGTTCCTGCCATGTTTGAGTTCCGGTCCTGAATTCTTTTGATGATGAACATTGATGTGAAAATGTAGCCAAATAAACCCAAGTTGCTTTTGATCATGGTGTTTCATCACAGCAATAGTAACCCTAACTGATATATTAGGTATAAACCTAACTTTATCAAGTGTACACAAAGACCTTTGTTTATAAGTACAGGCTGGTGACAAACTTTAAAACAAACTGATAACATTATTATACAGTCTTTGAGAGATTTCAAATGTTTATAGCATTTCCATTTATGCAAAAATCATATATGAAGATATTAAAGGCATTTTTTTCTACTTAGTAATGTAGTGAAATTGCGAAATGCTTAACAAGCATGAATATTTATTATAAGGCTAGTAGTGACCATTGTCAGCATGCCGGTTTTCCACAATGTCTTTTATTGCTGACTGAGGAAGGATGATGAAGGGATTTGTAAAGAGCCTCCCCGACACTCGATGTGTTTGATGTACTCTACTGCCTCGGTTTTGCTGACAGTATCATTTCTAATTACTGTTGTTATTTTGATTAGACGGAATGAGGAAGATGGAGAATCAACTACATTTTTGTTGAAGACTGTAGAGCTTAGATTTATGAATCTCATTAATCTCAGTGTCAGCAATCCATAAAATGCTAGCTTTGTAGTCCAGGGTTCCAGTTAAGTGTTTATAATTTTTACACAAAACATTTTCCATGCTGCCACATGGTCTTAATAATTAGAGATTTAACTGCCTGGAATAATGTTATTCACAACAGAAAAACCATAATTTGAGTACACTGTTGCTTGACTGCCAATTATATAGTTTATTTCTATTTTTTTTATTGATTTGGTTTTCTGTGTTAGGGAACAATAAAATCAATAGTTTACAGCATATAACTTTGGAGGAGTCACTTGAATTGCTACATCTTTCTTCATAGGTTTTTCTGGAATATAATCCATATTTAAAATAGCACATTTATTTCAATTGTGCAAGTCAATAATTTTTTCAAGTGTACATTTCCATTCAGTCAATAAAATAGGAACAGATATTTTCTCCATGAGTTTAGAAAGTTCCGTTGCATATTTTCTTCTTTGTCCTGTCAAGGTACTCAATATTACCTTACTCTAACAGCAAATGTAGTATGACAATCACCTTACTCCTGTTTTATAGATGAAATAAAATGGAGACTATTACCTCAATGTTTGACATCAAGTAGAAATTCAGTACATTTTTAATGATTTTTTTTTCAATCAGGTAACTACTTCCTTTTTCACTGTGCTCAGAAATCATCCCATGAAATTGATTTTGGTTTTAGGTTAGATAATTACACAATTTGTGGAAACAGATACTAAACATTTATTTCATTGACTGTACTGGCTAGTTTTATGTCAACTTGACACAAGTTAGAATCATTTTGGAAACAGGAAATTTAGAAAATTCTCTATCAGATTGCCCTGTAGGCCAGCTTGAAGGGCATTGTATTGGTTGATGATTCATGTGGAAGGGCCCCACTCACTGTGCATGAAGCCACCTGTGGGATGGTGATCTTGGGCACTGTGAGAAAGCAGACTGAGTAAGCGAAGAGGCACAAGACAATAAACAATGTTCCTCTGAGGCCTTTGCACCAGCTCCTGCCTCTAGCCACTGATTTGAGTTTCTGCCCTGACATCTCTGGATGATGAGCTCGGTGCTGCAAAACTGAAATAAACCCTTTCCTCCCCAAGCTGCTTTTGGTCATGCTTTTTTATCACAGCAATAGAAACTCCAAGAAAGGCATTGAGATTTGTTTTTATTTCATTTTCAAATAACAGTCTTATTGCTCTAGCATCCAGGCGCCATATTTAAATTATTTAATTATTTTTTTTCTAGTCACAGAACAATGCAGCCATCAACAAAATCAGTTTTAGACTATTTAGAATCACCAATGCATATCAGTAATTATTCTTCATTTCATTTTGACAATGAAAAGTAGGGGTGAGGGCATTGCTTTACCTGGATTGATCTTAGAATAAGTGAATGTTTAATAACTGGGTAGCAGATGAAGGAGAATACACAATCCAAGTTAGTGTTGAATCACTATACAAATATTTTATTGAAGTAAATTCAATAAAATCCAAAGAGGGACTTGAAGAAGATTGCCTTGTGAGTAGAGCTCTTGCCTCACGAGTGCGAGGGCCAGAGTCAAGACTCCCAGAATCTATGTACATGTCTGGGGAGCATGGGACCCCACAGCTACCACTAGTACTCAGAAGGCTGAGATAGGGGATCCCTGGAGAAAGTTGCTAGCAGGACTAGCCAAGTCAGTGAGCTCTGGGCTCAGTCAGTGAGAGACGCAGACTAAATATATGAAGCGGAGATTAATCAAGGAAGCTATCTTTCCTAAATATCTTGTCTGCTGCACATGTGCATCTACACACACATTAAACATGCATGTGTAAACACACCACACAGAGACACATGTGAAAAAACTTCACAAGTCCTGCTTCAGATTAATATAGTAAAAAAACTAGAAAAAAATCAACACAATTACTTTGGTAAACAATGCCATCACATTAGCATTCTTTTTTGCAATATCATAAAAACATTCATTATCCTTGACTTAATAATAATATTTGGGGAATACATTCTTATGAAATATTTCAAGTTAGCAAAAAAAAAATGTCTACATTCTGCTTATGCCTAGGATGTCAAAGGATGTGGAAGACCTATTTCATCCCTACTGAAAGACTGTGGGATGAAAAGAGAAGAGAACGTTAGCTTTAGAAAGAGAAACTGATAAATGTGGAGACCTTGAGCTGGTGTCAGGGCTTTAATATGAAGAATCCTCCAATGAAGACTTTCTTTTCCCAGTAATCCTCTATATTGAAGATTGGACTGCGTCATCAAACATGGAGTTGAGCATGCAACTACATCCTACAGCACCCTACACAGCATCCTACAGTCTCATGTTTTAAAAGTAACATATTTTGCAGAAATCAAGCAGTCTTACCATCTTCACTGTTACATCTACATAATTACACAACTGTCTCCAAATCAATTTTAGGACATTTTAGAAAGAAAAAGAGCTATTAGTATTAACTACAGCTCTAGGACACCCCAAACCCAACATCAACCTTAGAATATCTATCTATCTATCTATCTATCTATCTATCTATCTATCTATCTATCTAACTATCTATTATTGCTATTGGTTGATTATAGCTGACAAAACAAAAAGCCATAAAAACAAAATCAAACAAAACCAACTGTACCAGGTAGACATATACTGAACATCGTTCATGCTATAAAATTTCCATGGAGGTCAAGAGGTGGAAGACAAAAATAGTAGGTACACATCAGATTAGCCATCTTTGATGAAAGCTGTGATTCAGAAATCCTAAAAGCATCTTAAATTCTTTGCAAGTTGAGAAGAAGCAAACTTCAGGCTCCCTTAAGTTCATATCTGTGATTTCAATTCAACAATATCATTGTTGCCTGGATACTATCTCATTGATGCCTGGATAGTGTTTGCTGGTACGTGTGGAACCTCGGGATTGACCATCAGCTCTATACAAAAGACAAAACAAATATAACATGGAAAAAACAGATAAATACATAAAATCTTCATTTTCCTTTGTGTCAAAACACACTAGCAATACTTTTGATGCTGTGACATGTCAGTAAACAGAAGATTGTGTAGTGGTTAAGGCAACTTGTCTCTGCCTTCTGAGAGCTATAGAAGAGCAGTTTTGTAAGAGGTCTATGAAATGTTATTTTATAAGCAAATGTTTTTCAGAGAAACTAGGGTAATTCTGTTAGAAGAAGCAGTTCTTTAAAAAGCCATCTTCTCAACTTTCTCAGGTATTTTGGTTTAGGGCCCATAACCACTTCAAGATATATTGTAGTGTTTCTTTCTAATAAGTAGGCCCTTTTGCTATCCTGTTCCTGGTGATGACCAGTGCTGGCTCGGTGCTCATGCACCACCATGCTTCTTCTTGGTCTCTGGTGCAGCATGCTCGCTGATTGCAAACTCTGGGAATTAACTTGGCATTGCCCCAGCCTCTGTTCCTGCCAAGTCCAATTTCATCAGGGAGTAATAAAGAACAATACACATTTTTACTTTAATGTTCAAAGACTTCTGGATCATTGAATTTGGACAGCGTTTCATCTGTGGGATGCAAATTATTCTAATTACAACAAATTTACCTAATAAAAAAGAACACCTGCTTTTTTAGGGCAACATCCTCCAAACAATAATGAATTGGATGAAATTAAATTTTGTTTGCATTTAATAGTAGTTAGGAAAGAATAAAAAGGAAACAAAGAATTGTGTTTGCTGCTGGAGAAAGCATTATCTGGTTAAAAAACTTTACAAAAGAAACAATAGACTTTTATGAGTGTACATTTGTACTGTGTGTCCCCAATAAATGCAGGGAAAACAACAAAGAAATAACAGTGTAGACACCTGGAAGAAACAACTGTTCAGGACTGACATTTCAAAAAGAAAGTCGTCCTTTTGAAGCACAACAGTCAAGAGCTGGGGGTCTTGACCTCTATTCACACATCAGTAAAATTTTCATATTAACTGAGGCGTAGAACCTCAAGAGACAACAGTTTTTATTGCACCATTTGTTCTGGAAACATTTATTCTACATAGGCCGCGCCTGTTTTCCAAACGCAGACCAAACCTTTGCTACAGCAGAGAACATGAGTTTTTTAAATAGGCTGTATTTTAGATTATATGTTATTTCCTTCCTGTAATAACATTCTGCCAAATTCTGCATCACTTAAGGTATATGATTTTACTACATTTATAATACACTTCACATTTTTGGTTTTTAATCCCTCATAAGACCCATAGGAGGTTAAAAAAAAAGTAAACATGTTTAAAAATTTTTATGTTCAAGGAATAAGACTTACACAGGTTCCTGAAAAATACCTGGTTACATGCAGGGATATGAGAAGCTTCTTAGATCTGAAGAAAACTGAGTCAATACATTTTCTAGAAGTCAGAGATCCTCACGTGAAGCTGCTGCGTGCAACCCTGCTCTCCTTATGATGATACAGGAAGAGAAAACTGGAAACCGTGCTTCCACAACAGACACCATATACTGGACAGTTTAAGAACCCCTTCCCACAGGCTGGAAACTGCAGACCTAGGGAGGGCAGGGTCAGTTTCTGAGCTCTCCTCCTCACTTGCGGAACACAGCTTGTCCTTGTGCCCTCCTGTGGCAGAGAGCCAATGAGACCTTTGCTGGTTTTCCCCCTTTAGAATACAGTAATCTTGTCATAGAGTTGTAGCCTCATTTGACCTAATAATATCCTTAGAGACCTCCCCTCCCAACACTACCAGTTTCCGTAGCACTTTAACGTGTGTAGACTGAAGAGACACAGATATTCAATGTCCCTAGTGGTGGTTAAATGAAAGGATTATACTGATCATTAGTAGTACTGTCTTAGATAATACGTATAAATACTTCTCAGATGTTGATTATAGTGACATGTGTGATAGTACATTGATTGATTGATGTTGACCAGTGATTTCAGTGATATTAAATGCTGTTTGTAGTCAGACTCAGAAATGGTATTTATTTTCTGGGTTTCTTTTTCAAAATGTTAGATTATCATGAGTTATAGACAATGTTTAAAATCAAGTACATAACTTTTACAATATTTATTTATGTTGTTGATAGAAGCCAGAGTACAGTACATGCTTTGTATGTGTGAGGCCTTAAGTTTGATCTATAGTACTACACACACGCACACACACATACACACATACACATACATACATTACACAGACATACACACACACAAACACTGAGACACTACACACACACACACACACACACACACACACACTTTTTGACATCAAGAAATTCAGAAATAACCTTTCCATAGATTTTCTATCTATGATGTTATTGATGGTTCTTTGACCATCATGGAGCCTTCATTGTCTCTCTGTGGGGGTTTAGGAAGTAGAGGGAAGAGGAGGCTAGGATTCTAGAAATGACCAGCAAAGCCCCCTGAGCCAGTGTATCCCGGATTATTGTCTCATTCCATGAAGAATATGGAAATAGACTAAAGGAATGTGCATAGCAAACATGGATTTATTAAGGAAAAGTAAGGCAGAACTCCAGGGAGTGAAGAGGAATTCTGGTGCATTGTTCTGCCCAGTGCTTTCTTATGAGTTATAGAGCTGGATGGAGACTGCAGTGATTTTAACAGGGATTGGTTATTTGGGGCTGTATGACAAGCTCATGAGGTCATGACCTACCATGAGCCATGGGCCCTGGGCACTGCCTCCTGACAGAACACTAACTCCCGACTCACTATTATCAAACACATATGTCTCTTAGCATCGAATTGAAAGGAGGCCCCCTAGAACTGGAATTAGAGAAGGTTGTGAGTTGCTGTGTAGGTGCAGGTAACCAAACCTAGGCTCTCTGCAAGAGCAGCAAGTACTCTCAACTGCTGAGCCTTCTCTCCAGGATGTCCTTGGTGTTTTGTTACAAGGATACAACGTAGTTTTCAGTGACAATCTCTGAAACAATTCCAGTATGGTGATGCTTCACCTGGAAATGCTTCTGATTTCACCAAATGAGTCTCTAAAGCTATTTATACAGAATGAAGTTAGCATCCTTTTGTTGCTGTTCAAGGGGAAGATACTATGCACAGAAAATGCCAAAGGCTTTTATTCCTGTTTAAAATTCTATGGACCAGTGGTACCACTCCCCAGTCCCTTTTCTTCCCAACCAGAGTAGCATATTTCATCACTGTATGGGTAAGAGCTTCACACACAAGTGAACTGGAAACAAAGTGTTTAACATGCAGCATTTCTTAAAGTTCAGTGTGCAGAAAAAAAATCACCCAAGGATGCTATTAAGCTGCCTTTCCTGAATTTGTCATCCGCTGGGACTAGGATGGGGTCTGAAATTCTGCATTTGCCAGAGCAATGTGGTCTATCCAGACTGGGATTGGAGAGACAAATTTTTCAAAAGTGCAAGTTCTGTTTCTTTAAATGTTTACAAGGCATAAACTGATAAATAACAATACTACCTGATTCTCTGGGGAGTTCTTGAGAAGATATAAACATATATAATAATAAATCACCCAAGATAGCTTTTTTTAAATTTAGAACTCTTTTTTTTATGCAGTTTTAATGAAATACACAAGAAACCTTTAGAGTCTCTTTTATGTTTAATTTAATGTTGCTGAATTGATCTGAGTCAGAGAACTTTAAGGCCTCAATTAGGATAGGAAAGGAATGTAGATATGAGTTTGCTGTATATTTTCAACTGTAAGAATGTACTTAAATTCAGAAGCAGAAGTAAAGTCATCAGGGGCTTTCAGTTGTGTTGATGAGAAAACGGAAGTAGTTTTTACCCAAGATGACGAAAGCCTGAGAGACTGCGGGTACTTTCGTGGGAACATGGCTTTGAACTCAGAAAGGTGAGAGAGTGCTGGTGGAAGTAAGGAAAAGGAAAAGCGTGAGAGAGCCGAGTTTGCTGAGCACCCACTATCAGATTGTCAGAACATCAGGAAGGCTTCCAGAAAGTGTGGGGGCCCCGACACTCCACAGTGGACAACAGCAATGTCTCTGTGGAGGGCCCACTCAACCTTTCCAAAGCTCTTCAGGAGTCAAGACAGCGCACTGCTTGCCTGTAGGGCTTCCTAGAAACTCACAAGAAGACCCCATACCTCTCTGTTCTTGCTTCTGTATCCTGCAGACCTTATGGAGTATCTCCCATGTAAGATAAATGATATCCAAATAGCTCTGCTGACAGTTTTTCCATATTCTGAAAAGTCCACATCGAAAATAAAGTGTTGCTGAATTAGCAGGGCTTTTCCTTGCCTTCCAGTTCTACCTAATTCTTCTCAGGTGTGTCTATGTTTCTGCTTCCTAAAGTGATGGTCAGGAGAGGCAAACAAGCAAGAGAGTACGGAGTTTGAGGTTTCAGGGTTTGTTTTTCTCACAACAATAAATGTCCTGAGTCGGAGTACCACTCTGGTTCTGACTGACTCCTAAGTGCTTGCTATCCCTACTCTACCTCACTACCAAGTATTTCAGGCTGTCTAGGAAAAAGCAATTCAATGAACAATGCTGTTGTTCTTCTGTCTCCAAGTTAGCAAAGTCATTGTTTCATCTTGCAAGATTGTACCCTGAAATATTAAGAAACACTATTAAGAAATACGATGGAGTGATTGGGGCAATCCCTTCATCTTGAGGATTCTGACCATAGCCTTTCATCTGCTCCTCATTTCTTACTTTTGGTCCAATTCATAGATTAAGAACTCAAATAGCTTCCTTTTCTACTTCAGCCTTTTCAAAGGGATCCTAATGCCTCTAATCAATTTGGATTGTATCCATCTTTCTTCAAAGTACATTTTGTAGTTTGCCTCTTTTTTAACTTCAGACAAAACAAAAAGTTGAGCCCACCTAACTAAAAGCTCATAATAATATTAATAACCCATATATACCACAATTCTGAAACTTTTTCAAAATTGGAGTTTACCTGGCAATAATGTCTTCTAAATCTGTGTTCTTTGAGGTTTTAGAGGCATGTCCTGTGTGGTGCCTCTGATCTTCTCTTTGGAGTTGCTTGACAACACCTCTATTATGGCTCCCTACGAGTAATGATTCTCAGTCACAGCTACACAATAAAACCACTAGAAGGCTTGAAAGAATATCAATACTTGGCACCAATTAAATCAGAATCTCTGGGTTAGGGGGTCCAGAGGCGAGGATATTTTTAAATTTCAATGTTGAAAGCTATTGCTTTAATCATCACACCCTCTTTAAGATTTAGAGAGAATAAAATACACTTTTTTTTTACGGAAAAAAAAAACCCACATGGATTTGAAGCACATAAAGTATTGGTTTAGAAAGAGGGGTCTCTGGGATGATTTGATGGTTAGCTGGAGGGTTCCTTGGAGGCAAACATGGAAGCCTCTGGAACTGGTGGACGCCCCTTCATCAGGAGCCTGACTCTAGCATCTAGAGGCTTCACTGGTAACCATGGCTGCAGCTGAGTCTCCTAAGGCACCTGTGGGGAGCTCTGGCTAAGTGAGTCCCTTCGCTGATGACAGTTCCATGTCTTGTGTCCCTCTGGTCTGCACCAAGGGCTGTGAGAAGAGAGAGGTCAAGTGTGTCTTGGTTTCAGCCTCTCAATGCATCACAGACCCAGCTCCTGCAGTTTCCGGGTCTCCATGTAACTTTTTTATTCCATATTTAACACAGGTTACAGGTGACCTTTCCATGATGCCCAGCCATAAGAGGCATCAGAAGAGCATGATGGGCATATAAGAGGCAAAGAAAGGCATCGTTGAACAATCTGGGAGTCTGAACCTGAGGCAAGAAGCCGGGACACTTGCTCTTCGGACGTTTCTCTTCCTTCTGCACTCATCACTAATCATCTTGTGGTTCAATCTCCTCATGAACCAAAGGGATGGATGACTAAGTGCCATATATAACCATGAAGGATTTTGCTTAAAAAGAAAACACGCAGCTGTACACTTACAAAACTGTAAAGCATTATGATTATGGATGAGTGATGAATCTGACCCATGTTCTACTATTGATTACCCAAAACTTCTGACCAAGTTAAATGTATAAAATGAAAAGAGGAACAAAATTTTTATTACCATGTATTTAATGACATACCTGATGAAAATAAGGGAAAATTGATTAAGGTGCAAACACACTGGACACTTCCAATGGTCATGGAAACTCAGGGGAAGTAAAAAGAAAATGTCTTGATTTATTTTGCCTCAGGTACAATGTGTGTATCTTGTTCCTGTTAATTCTTCCTTCGAAGCCCAGGGTAATATGGCTGCTTTTAAGCTTCTAAACTCCAAAAGGAATCTTTGTCACTTCCTAAGGCAAAATAAAAGCTCAATCTCTGTCCTTATTACCTTCTCCAGGGAAATTTCAGCTCCTCAGTTCCAGCCACCTGGGACTTGATGCCACAAAGCTGTTCAGCTGCTCTACAGAAAGAATCCTCAGAGCTCCTTAGAGATTCCACAACTGCTCACTTCACATACGCATGTACACAGTCTTTATTCTTAAAACGCTTTTTCAGAGAAGTGGTTTTCTAGTGGAATATAAGCATTAAAATTCCATATTGGAAATTACCCATTTCAGTGTCAGGGATACAGCTCAGTGGTAGAGCACTTTCCTAGGGCGTGTGAGATTAGGGACCAAGTCCCCAGAACTACCAAGAAGAGAACAACAAACAGACAAAGAAAGCAGGTCAGCTGATGCTCTAGTTAGCTTAAACAGTTGACTCATCATAACCTAGAATTACCTTGGAAATGAATCCCAATTGAGGTTTTGATGTATTCTCTACACAAGAATGGTCTGTCGTTCCATGTCTTGTAGAGGGTTGTCTTGATACAGGAGGGTGAAGTCATGGTGGGCAGGTAGTTCAAAACTGTGTAATGAATGGAGCTGAGCATGAGCCTATCTCCCAGCCAGGAAGCCCAATCCTCCATGGTTCCTGCCTTACGTAGTCAGCTGTGACACTCACTCCTTGGATAGAGGTAATGCCGTGCAGAATATTAAGATGATCTGTCTCCAAGCATCTGCCTCAAGTATCTGCCTTGATGTCCCTCAAAGATGGATTATGAACTGGGTTGTAAGGAAACAAACTCTTTCCTCCCCTAAGTTGCTTTTGATCACTCAGAATACAAGAGAAATGAAACCAGAACAGCTGATGTGAAATCGGAAATGCTGTTGCTGCCTCTTATGAATACCCAAGAAATTCCCTGAAAACAGCAAGTGATAGTCAGCAAATGAAATTCAGTTTGGAGCCATTAGGAAGAAGTGTGTTTCATTCAGTTCTCCTAATGGTTACTCTTCAGTTTTCCCTCAGTGCTTATGAAACCAGTTGAAATATAGTATTTTATTTTTATGAATGGTTATAAAGAATACATGGGAAATATTACCCCTTAAAGACAAAGTTTGCCATCATTGAATATGTTATTATCGACTATGTAAAGCTAATACATTAATTTGAAGGAAATAAAATGTCAATTTTCACGAATGGAATGTGATTCAAACCCCTATCTCATGTCTAATTCTTTATTATTGTAGTTTGTTTCTCTTTCTGCTTTTATTTTTATTTCGTTTTTGTTTTTGATGAGAAGTCTCACTATGTAGTCTATACTGACCTTGAATTCTCAATAGTCTTGCCTCCAATTCCTTAGTGCTGGGAGTACAGCTGTGTATCCCCTTATGTGGTTCCATAGCTAAGCCTGGACAATGACTTTTAAAATATCAGATGATTTGGCTTGAACCTGTGAATATCTTAGAAATATTCGGGTTTACCTATTGTACTACAAAGATTGGCTGCTTTTTTTAAAAAAAATATCACTGTTTCATGGTATGAAAATTTAAATAATTTAAAAATAATTTTCCTTCGTAAGTCTCAACACACTTGGCCATACTTTATTGACTTTTAACTATTTTGCTCTGAGATTAAATGGAAAACCATGGTGGACTGAAATGTTAGACCAGAAAATTTCAAGCTTTCTTGTTCTTAGCCCTGAAATGCTTCTACATACACACTCACCACTTGGCCATCAGCATGTTTTTTTTTTTTTTTTTCTTTAACATCATTTTCTAATTCAGTTTATCCACATTTTGAAAGGCAAATTCCCTTTGTCACATTATACTGGGTCTTTACACTAGTGTTTTCAGCCATTTCTAGAACATTTCTCTGTGTCTTATTCCTTCCTTCCCTTCCCAGTAGCAGGAAAAATATTTTTTAAAAAAGCTTAAATTTTTTCATAATAGGAAATGTAGGTTTCCCTTATGATACTAATGGAAATCACAAGTATGGATAATACTTAAAGACAGCACAAACAGAGAAAACCCAGAACCCGCACAGAAGTAGCCCATGGCAGCTCTGTGTCCAAGCAGGTTCCCTAATAATGGAAACAGGGTGTGTCTCTGACATGAACTCAGTGGCTGGCTCTTTGATCACCTCCCCCTGAGGGGGGAACAGCCTTACCAGGCCACAAAGGAAGACAATGTGGCCAGTCCTGATGAGACCTGATAGACTAGGGTCAGATAGAAGGGGAGGAGGTCTTCCCCTATCAGGGGACCAGGGAAAGGGCATAGGAAAAGGAGAGGGAGGGTGAGTAGTAGTACTGGAAGGAGATGAGGGAGGGGTCTGCAGTCAGATACCAAGTGAGTAAATTGTAATCAATCAATCAATCAATCAATCAATAAAAAGAGTAAAAAAACAAACAAACCTGGACTGTCAAGATTTTCTACTCCTCAGAAAATGAGCACAGCTTCCACAATATAAAACAGCAAAAATGTCATAAAGATCCTTAAATCCTCACTGCCCTTTGCAGTCTTTTCATTCTGCTTTCCCTAAGGTTCAGGATCAGCTGACTTCCAAGCAGTGGTGGACAGACCTGTGCTTTCTAGTCCCTTTGATTGTGAACCTTAGCCTTTAATGTATGAGCCATTTCTCCATCCCACAGTTAAGCTTTCTAAATGACAAAGTTGTGGGGACAGAATCATCTTCTCATCTATCCTCTCCCCACCCACTATCAAGCTTTTTTTTTTTTTCATTTTAATTTTTTTTTTGTGTGTGTGTGTGGTCGCTAAGTTTCTTTGTCAGTCTCAGTCCAACCTGTCATACTCTGACTTCTTGTTCCTTAGTTTTACAGATAGTTTTTGCTTATTCTATATTACACCCTTCTCTTGGGCACAAGCTTTTTCCCTTACCTAAAAATTTCACATTGACTTCATTCGTTATGTAAACACTTGCATCTGCCGATTCTGCATTGTTCCACCTCCAATCTCAGAGGCCTCTTAAAGGGGATCACTACTGTTTTGCCAAACATTTCCTAAGTAGCAGGATCACTCCTAGGTTCCTTTGTGTTTATTTTAATCACCCTTCACCACCTCCCTCCCTCCCTTTTCGCCTCCCCCCTCCTCCTCACTCCCATGGGAGATAAAGGAATGGAAATGGAGCTTGGAGCAGGGAGCAGGAAGCTGGAGGAGAAGTCAGAGGGGAGAAGAAACGATTATGGCTGGAGGGCTGAAGGAAAGAGATTAACATAGTGTTGGAGAATTTTGCTTCTTCTGAGCCTGTTACTAGGAATGCCTCATATCCAAATGTTCCAAAGGTTGAGATAAGGTGAGGTTAGTATTTTACCCCAGAAGGGGCATTGTGAAACTGATGACTGCAGCTTCAGTCTGGCCTGAAGATGAGCTCTATGGGAATGTAACAAAACAACAACAATGAACATGGTAGTCTATGATAGGCTTCGTTTCCCTTCATTCCCACCTGTTGCCTTGCTCTAATCCAGGCTAACACACTGTTTCCAGAGCTCTCAACCTTATTGTTCATCTTCAACGCCCCCACTGTCTCTGTTCCTTAGAATGGAATTCTGAACTCTAGAGCAGCTCGTACGGCTGACTTGGCCTATATATAGGCTAGCGGTGTCATGTTAACAATTGCTAGAGCAGACTGAAAGGAGGGAACCTCAATTGGGCAAACACCTACATAAGATCTGGCTGTAAGACATTTTCCTAACTAGTGATGCCCAGACCATTTTGGGTGGTACCATCCCTGGACTGGTGGTTCCAGGTTCTATAAGAAAGAAGACTGAGCTAGCCATGACTAGCAGGCCAGTCAGAAGCACCCCTCCATGGCCTCTGCATCAGCTCCTGACTCCAGCTTCCTGCCCTGTTTGACTTCCTTCAGTGGTGAACAGTGACATGGAAAAGTAGGCCAAATAAACCCTTTCTTTTCATGGTGTTTCATCACAGCAGCAGTAACCCTAATCAAAACAATCAATTATTAATTTGTCTTCATTGTATCATTCTGAATAACAACATAAACTTACCCTTTTATTAGATTTTCAAACAGAGGTGGTTAACAATGGGTACAGCTGTCTCCTAGAGCACTAATAAACACAGTCAAACTTGATATGGTTCTACTGGTATAAAGCATGTTTTAAAAGTCTGAAATAGAAAGACCTTGTCTTGCCTTGCTGTTAATCTGGAAGGGCAGAGAGAAAAAATTTTTTGCACAGTCTTGTAGCAGCCACAGGCACTAGAACCACCACTTCCAACCTCATGACAGCAGGAATCCTATGGTTAATGTCTGCTGCTTGTCATCTTGTTGTTTTGGTGCTGATGTTGATTCGTTTAGTTGTTTTGGTTTGTTTGTTTGTTGGGAAAAGCACCACATTCCATCACAAGGCAGTTTTGAAGCTGCACTTGTTAGGCCCAAGGGGGCAGAATGAAGAGAACCCAGGAGGCTGAATAGATGTAATTTACAAGTGGTTTATTTGAGTCATTGCATGTTGTGGCTGCCCCCCCCCCCCCAGGCCCCCAAACCAGAGAGGAACAGCAATGAGAGACAGAAGTCTGAGGTTTTTAAAGGAAGATGCGTGGGGAATCGTGGAGGTTTTAAGCTTGGCAAACTGGATTGGGTAGAGTAATTGACTTTTAAAATGATTGGTTCATTTTAGGCGCCAAATCCATCTGGTCCTGCCCCAAACTGGGTGGGGAGCCGTGACCTCTGGACCAGTTACTAGGTTATCTCCTACTGCAGATCTGGACACTCCTCCTCCTCTGCAGCACAGCGGTGGAGACCTTTAGAATTCCTTTGCAGGGGGTGGGTCTTGTCTCAATTCACCTCCTGCTTCCTGGAAAAGTACTGGGAAAACTTAGTTTAAGATGGGGTATAGAATTTATAAAGAAACCTGTAAAGCTAGCCTGTTCCTTTCACACTGAGATCACATTTCAGAGTATGCAGCAGCACAGCCTTACCCATGGTGATCTCGTTCATCGTTGTCTAGCCTCTTGTCTTTTCTTTCATTCTTTTCTTCTTGATAATACAGTCCATACTCATAGCCGTATGTGCAAGCGTAGAGGCTCTGTGATCAACACTGTTCCTTTTTTTTCTCAGAGAGACAGCTAAAATCTCTCTCTCTCCCTCTACCTTCTTCCCTCCCTCCCCTTTCTCTTTCTCTCTCTCTCTCTCTCTCTCTCTCTCTCTCTCTCTCTCTGTGTGTGTGTGTGTGTTTTCACTATCTCTTTTTTGAGATACGGTTTACTCTGTAACCCAAGGTCACCTCCAATTTACAGAGATCCGCCTGACTCAGACTTGCAAGCATTGACATTGGGGTCATGAGCCATGACACTGAGCTTAAAAATCTTCAGAAAACGGTAAGTACAGGTTTTACAGAGACACCCGAGGCTCCAGCAGCCCCAATAGCTAGACCTGGCCACATGATCCACTACCAATTAAAGAGATGAGTAACACTGAAAAGTGGGGGAAAGGGATTCTTTTAGTGTGGCCACACTGGGAGAGAAACAGATGGCAAAGTCCATCTTTGGGCTATTGACATGGACTTTAGCCTTAAACCGGGGGAGAAATGAGGCAGAGGGCAAAACCCACACATAATTAAGCAGTCCTGGTCATTGTGTAGTCCTGCTTGTTGTCTCAGTTCTAGTTTTGCATGGTAAACTGAAGAAGTCTTGATAGTTGGCATCTCTTGAGGCATGGCAACAAGAGGGTTCCTGCAAGATGATCAGGTCTCCAGGACGCAGCATCACCGTCTTGGATAATGACTCTCAGCGGATTCCTGACCTCCAAAGTAGTTGCCATAAGGGACAGTGACTTACCTCTGTCTTCAGTCTTGAGGGGCTTGAGATAGGGAAGCATTCCCTTGAGTCGTTAAGTGTGTGCAGAATTAAGTAGGTGAAAGCAAAGGATGAGACTTACAAAAAGTAAAGACAGAAATGCCAGACTTGTCTTTGAGAGACCAAAAGATAAATTAGCTATTATTAATTAAGGCCTGAACTATGTGGGTAGAGAAGTCTAGTGATACCCTGAGGGGAAGGACAGCCTTACTGCATTCTTTCCCCACCCACAAGAGATAACAGTTGCTAGGAAACTGTCCCTAGGGAGGGACACCAGGTCATGGTCTGGGGACCTTCCTATATCCAATCAATTAAAAATGTAGCATTTTGACCAATAGAAGCTTGCCAAGCAGGAATCGCCCCTGGCTTGGGCATGCTGGGAGGGACCAGAATCAATATATTACCCAACTAACCTGGGCGCAGCGCGCTCAGCTCCCACCACTTTGGCGGTGGGTTTTTGTGGACCCAAGCTGCAGCTTGTAATTTACAATAAAAAGACCCTCATGTGTTTTCCAATGGAGTTGATTTCTGTAGATCTTTTGGGGGCTCGTGAACTGGGTGTAACTTCTCCTGTCTTTTCTCACTGAGCCCAAATGAAGCATCAGCTCCAGCCTTCAGGTGCCTGTCTTAGAACTCCGCTCGGCAGAGAAAGGATTCCCAGGTAACTCCTAGGATTTCTCCCATGCGTCCAGCCCTTAGGAAACCTCGCTGTTCTGCTTTTAGGAGAAACGGTAGCCTTAAGGACTGACTGAATATGCTGGCACAATGGAAATATTAGGTAATAATGAGGATCATCATCATGATAATAAAATTTCCCCTCCATTCCCTTCAATTTCATTTTCCGCTCTCTGCACTGGTCTTGAGTTCCACAGTGATAGCCTTCTCCTATGAACTGGTCCAACCCTTACAGTCCATTTCATCGAATCTTATTTTTTTTTAAGATTTATTTATTATTTATCCAGCATTCTGTCTGCATGAGTGCCTGCAGGGCAGAAGATGGCACCAGATCTCATTATAGATGGTTATGAGCCACCATGTGGTTGACTGGGAATAGAACTTAGGACCTTTGGAAGAACAGCCAGTGCTCCTAACCTCTGAGCCATCTCTCCAGCCCCTCATCGAATCTCGAAAACCTGTTTCTTTGTTAGTTTTTCTAAGTTGATTTGTCTATGTGCTCATTCTCCTTTTTCTGCCTCTCTGCTAGCAGGCTGAGGGGAACTCTGCTTTGCATCTTGCTTCCTTGCTCCCTTACGTGCTTTGGCATACTTAGCGCACAGAATCCTCACAGCGCCTCAGTCACCGGAAATTCCCCTTACCTTGTTTTCTGTTTAATTTCTGGAGTCTCTGCTCTCCGAATCGTGCACTCACGCGAGTTGGTTGGTTATTGTTTCTATTTCAAATGTCAACACTTGTGAGAAGTAGCCTCCCACCCCACCCCGTTTTGTTTTCTTTTGTTTTTGGAGACTGGGTCTCTCTGGGTAGCTCTGGGTGGCCTGGAAAGGCTCTGTAGCTCCGCCTGCCCCTGCCTCCTGCGTGCTTGGGTTATAGGCGTGTGCCGCTGCTGCGCGGTGCTAATCTCCTTCTTTAGTTGACTGCTCTGAAACTCACGTTATAGGTCTCTGGCGTTTTTGTTACGCCTAGTGATTTAGAATCAGTACTTCACAATGGACTCGGGGTTGTAAACACCTTCTTTTCTCCGTGAGAAGCCGGAAGCTCATGTATCTAGATTTCTGGAGCAGTTTTTCTAAATACTGTTTTTCCTCTCCAGCTTTGGGGGTTGAACCTAAGGCCTTGTACGTGCCGTAGACATGTTGGCCAGCCCTACCACTGAGCTATATCCCAAGCGCTCCTCATACGTTTTCGGCTTTCTCTTTTCTTTGTTTTCCTTATATATAAAACGTATCTATGGCATAGAACATAAGTATATTTGTTCGTTCATTTATTTATTTATTTTTAATTTTGCAGTGTGAGGTGTCGAATTCAGGGCTTTAGGCTTGCTGGGCAAACCACTCGACCACTAATCTATACCCTCATCACTTTTTATCCTTTACGATTTTGCTCTTCCTGGCTTTTAGAGAAAGGATCTTTTTATGTAGTGCCAGTGGGCTTGGAACTCACTGTATAGACCAAGTTGGCCTCTAGCTTATGAATACCTCTCACTGCTTTCTAAGCGCTAATGTTACAAATTTACAAGTGCACGCCGTACTTGGCTCCAGTAAACATTTTAAAATTGGTGTCTTATATTTGCATAATCCCCTCGCTTTTGCAATGGGCGTTCACATTTGTCTTTTAACATGTCTACAGTTTAAGTCATTCTTGCTCGCCATCGCCTTCCGGCATCATCTACAGCCTTGGGAAATCGCTGCTCTGACACTGCGTTTGTCTGTCCAGCCCTTTAGATAACAACATAGAGCCCCCGCACTATGTTTTTTCTAACACTTGCTCTCTCTTTGGAAAACACATTTTGCTAGGAGCCTTTCATGATCGTGATAGGGAGTCAACAATCTGAATAAAGGAAGTTTCACTCAATAACAAAGTAAAATAACTCAGATATTCACGAATATCATCTCTTTACTTCCTTTCTGTACATTTTGATAGTTTGTGAGTTTGTTTGTTTATTTTCTGAGGAAGGTTCTTTCCGTGCAACTCAAGCTGATATTGATCATGGCATTTGCCCTCCCTCAGCCTCTCCAGAACTGAAATCACAGTGGTTTACTTACCATCATACTGTGTCTGTAGGACTTCGGGCAGCTTTATTTTTATCTCCTCCCTCTGGAAATTAGTTCTGTCCTTTTCTCGAGGGACAATGGCACTTTTGTTTGGTATCTGCTTTTTGTTTTGCTTTTCTTTTCTTCTTCTTCTTTAGTAGTGCATGTGAAGAGAGAGGGAAGGAAGGCTGTGGCTGTGTAATAGCCACACATCTCCATACCTGCCGTCCCCGCCTCAAGCCTGTGACCTTACTACAGCAAAGGCAGCCCTTTCACTTGGGTGTAATCAGCAGCACACAGGGCAGAGGACTGAACAAATGCAGGTGCTCAGGGACATACAGATATCGAAGAAAGATGATCTTGTGGGATTTTCATGTTTCATGGCTTTCCTTTGTTCTAAACTTTCTCATGCATCTCGACTCTCTGTAATTATTCTATTCATTTAAGTCACTGTTAGAGCCACTGAAACCCTGTTACCCCCATTAAATTCATGAGCACTCATCCTCAGTACTGACCCTTAAGGGAGGCAAAGACCAGAAACTTTCTGAATTAAGTGGTTGGGAGAAAGGAAGATTTAGCCTTTGTCCAAAATCTCTAAGAATTAGGAGACAAATCTCAAACTTTGACTTAACTCTCTGCCTGAGAGTTCACTGCTGTTTTCATTTGCATCACGCTGCTTCCCAAAAGTACATCAGCAAGATGCATGAAAATGTCTAAAGTCAAGTATAACTTAGAAGATGCTATGGAAAAACAGATATATTGCCTAGAGAACCTTTGACCATATGCTACCTGGGCCCCTCATGGGTTGTTTTTATATGATTTCTTTACATAGGCAGCAGGAGCCAGTAAAACAACTGTCAGGATGAACTTAGGCCAGTTTTACATGGCTGAAAGTGTTTAGTCATTTCCCTTGGTTCATGTTTCTGCTCCACTTTTTCTTCTAGGTCATTACGATGGCTTTAATCTCTCCTTTACTTTGACATTTGGGATAGTTTTTAGCCATTGTCCAATGAAATATTGATTCTCACTTATGAGCCTCTAATCTCCCCTACTCCCTGAAGGAACTGACTATTTATTTTATGCAATAGTTAAAGCAGTAAGGTTAAGGATGCTTTTACAATGACACTAAAAGTGGGCTACCAAAATTACATTTAATTTACAGAAAATAGAGGCTGAAATGAGAAATCGTTACCATCAGCTTTCACGAAAATGTGCTTTGCTCTTTTCTCTCTATAATGAAAATTGAAACCTATTTTTTTTTCTTCTTACTAAAATGAGGGGGGAAATTGAGTTAGTAAATGTAGTGACTAATCTTGATTGGATTAGCTGGATCAGGTAAACCAAGTAGGGGAAGACTCTCCTCAGATGTAGGCAGCACCTGTGGGTAGATGTCTTGATACAAGGATATAGAAGAAGAAACTCGATTTTTTGCCTGTTTGCTCTCACTTTTGCTGACACGTCCATCTGTGCTGTTGCCACAACACTGCTTCACTGACATTAGGGTCTACTTCTTCAGGATTCCAACATAGACTGAAGACCATTAACTTTCCAGGAATTCTATAGACTTTTAGCACCAGATTGGGACTGTGAAGACATCCAGTTTCCTGGACTAAGCAACTAGCAGATTCTGAGCTGCTGCCGTGTATGACAGCCAGTGGACTACCCAGACCTTACCTGATAAATCATCTTTGAAAATACATTTATTTAATCAGTCCTGTCCTCCAGAGAACCTTGACTAATAAGCCTAATTTATAAACTTAATCCCTAGACTCCACTATTTGTATATTATTTTGTAATACAGATGTACTGGCTGGTTTTGTGTGTCAACTTGACACCAGCTAAAGTCACCAGAAGGAAAGGAACCTCAGTTAAGGAAGTGCCTCCATGAGATCCAGTTGTAAGGCATTTTCTCAGTTAGTGATCAAAGGGGGAGGGCCCAGCCCATGGTGGGTGATGCCATCTCTAGGCTGGTGGTCTTAGGTTCTATAAGAAAGCAGGCTAAGGGCTGGAGGGATGGCTCAGCCATTAAAGGCTAGGCTCACAACCATAAATATGAAAAAGTAGGCTGAATAAGCCAGAGGAAGCAAGCCAGTAATCAGCATTCCTTCATGGCCTTTGCATCAGCTGTTGCCTCTAGATTTCTGCTGTGTTTGAATTCCTTTCCTGACTTCCTCCAATGATGTACTGTAATCTGGAAGTGTAAATTAAGTGCCAAATAAATCCTTTTCTCCCTGACTTACTTTTTGATCATGGTATTTCACCACATCAATAGAAACCCCAACTAAGACAACAGATACAATTTATTCAACCTTACATAAGATCATATTTAGTCTCTATACAGTGTTTCTATTACTTATTATTCCTTGACTTAAACCATCTATTTGATAAAACTCCAGTTTCTCTCTTATTTACTATGAACATCTAAAAAGACCTTTCAGACGTGGTTTCTCTGTGTAGCCATTGCTGTCCTGAAACTAGCTTTGTAGACCAGGCTCACCTCAAACTTACAGAGGTCCACCTGTCTCTGCTTCCTGGGTGCTGGGGCTAAAGGCATGCACCACTACCACTTGTGTATATAAAAGGTCCTTCTTAAATGAGAGTACGTTACCTTGAGAAGACGTGGTCGGGTAATCGCTGTCAAAGAACTGGGTCAAAGTACAGAAGCTGCCCAACTAGATGGAGAGAAGTTGGATGGGGCCGCAGCATGAAAGTAGTAGGGACACTTGGTAGGAGGGCAAGACCTCACATTATCTATCTTTATACTTACGTAGTGGTTTGTTTCCTGGGTCTGCTTGAATGCCCTCTGTCAAGTAATTAGAGAGATCTAAGTATGATTAAGTTTATCATTCAATAGGGTTGTTCCTAGAACTTTTATTAGGACAAGAACAAAACAAGTCGGAGAAAAAAAACAAGTCGGAGATCTCATTGAAACGTTAGGTGGCATAACAGAGATTCACACGGATTTACCCCAAGACTTGTCAAATTTCCTTTATGGTCAATCCGTCTACCTGGAGCTCCCTTAAGAACATCATGAGTCAATTAATTATAGCAAGGCTTAACTAGAGGACTGCCATGATGGCCAGTGACTTCTGACATGTCCATGTGAGCCAACCAGCCTACAGCACATTTCCCAGCAGGGCTTACTCTCCGATCTGCCTTTAAGTCCAGTTCCTCCCCAAGAATGGTGACCCAAATAGACCTGAGTTACTTACCGGTCCTTGTCAGTACCGCCTTGCTTGTTCTCTGTGTTGCTGTAACACTGTTACCAGCTAGGATACCCAGGTGTCACCACTTCATTATTCCATCCTCCATATGCTCTATAGACTGTCCATCCTGGACCAGATCTTAGCTGAATTGCCTCCAGACACCTTGTCCTGAACCAACCTAAAATAACACTTTTCTCTGCTTACTTGACCCTTAGCATATATGACTGTCTGATTTGATTGTCTTGCAGTGGAATAAACAGGAAGTTCATAGGACTTGAAGAGAAATTTAATTCTTAAGGTACCTGGCTGTAGGTGATGGAAGCCACCCATGAGCTATTTAGAATCCAAAGGCTGCAATGTGTAAAAACACATAAAAGTCCAGGTAGCTGTCAGTGAAGGTCCTAAAACTCTAGATGAGCAGATGAATAAATATGGGGAATTGTGTCAGTAAACAGGAGGAAACTTCCAACAGGAGAAAGTGCAGACAGAGGCAAAAAAAAAACCAAAAAAAAAAAAAAAACCAATACTACTGTGGAAAGCTGCATATGAAACTGCCAGAGTAACTATCAGTACATCTTAAATTGTTAGGAAATTAACCTCAGGGCATGTAAGATGGCTCAGCAGGTAAAGGTTCTTGCCACCAAAGTTGTTGAGCTCAATTTGATGCCTGGAATTTACATGGTAGGAAGAGAGAACCAACTCTCACAAGTTACCGTCGTCTGACTTCTGCGTGAATGTCATGGCGTATTTGTCCATGCCCTAAACAAACAAACAAATGTAAATAATATTAATAATAATTTTAAGGTAATTGAGTAGCAGTTGTAGGTGAGTAGAAAAGTGCTTGCCTAGCATACATGAGGCCCCGTTGTTTCTCACCAGTATCATCGCCCCAGTCATCAATAAATACATTTTAAAAAGGAAGGGAGAGAAGGGAGGAAACTCCTGTTACCAAATCACTGGGCCAATGGTGTGACACAAAGACAGAAGAGAAAGACCAGGCTAGCTCAGTATTAGCAGTGATGAAGTGAGTGCAAGTCTTGCAATTTGGAGACAGAAACAAATCAAATCCTTGTTGATGACAAATGCAGATGAGAATTTGCTGGTTCAGGGTGAAGTTAGGGTCTTTGTTAACAAAGCTAGGACAAAAATAATCTATTTCCATTTAAAATGCACAGTGAAACACTCAGCTCTAAATATAGCTGCAGGTCCTCTCTCCTGCTGATCTGTGTGTATAGGGCATGTTGAGGAGGCTCAGAAACCAAACATGGGGAAGATGGTAGATGACATTTACCTGAGGTGTAAGGTAAAGAGGTCAAATTTCAAAATACAGATTTACATTTAGAAAAACTTAAAACAAAGTCACTAAGATTATAAAGTTTACATGCCTCTTTAAGCAAGCTTAGCATATTTACCAATTTCAGAGCATACCTTCAAGAAATACAATAAAGAAACTCAGGGATGAAGTCAGTCATCGTCATCATGGAGATAGAGACTTAAGGAAGATTGTTCATGGTTGTGTTTATTTGGAGATAACAAATAGACAAAAAGATGTTTTGTTTGTTTGTCTTTTGAGACAGGGTTTCTTTGTGTACCCCTGGCTGGCTTGGAGACCAGGCTGGTCTACCTGCCTCTGCTCTCAACTGCTGGGATTAAGCATGTGAGCCATCATGCTCAGTTTAGGCTTTTTAAATATATGTGCGTAGAAAGTGAGTCCCACCCAACCCCCATTCTCGCTCCCACTGTTACCGCTGCTCATTCCTGTGAGGCATGATGTACAGGCTTTAAATTTCAGCTCCAGATGCCACTTCTGTTTTTAGAGTCCTTTCAGTCACATTTCTTTCTTATAGGACATGTTATCCACCTTTATTTTCTTAATGATTTCCTAAATCAGCACTATTGATTTTATATTTTACTTAGAACCATTTTTATTTGCATCAATGTAACAAGAAGTATTGATCGGCATATGGTTACTTCCGTGTGTTTATACTTTAACGGAATAATGAGATCCTGAGGCTGACTTTGCTGCCACCTTCAGCTTTGTAAAGCCCTTATAGTCATGTTTAATCCTTAAGTATTTATTAACACAATTAAGCTCAGACCAAAGTAGTCAATTAACCTTCACCTGACTTCACCTACCGTATTATAAAGAATGTCCTTTTTTGAAATGATACCCAAATTTCTCAGCATCACACCCTGCCAAAAAGTGGCATTCTTTATCACTTCTGAAGCCAAGAGGATCTAGTCGACGTAGTCCATGATTGGTGCCAGATCAGTTTCTTCAGAGGATACTGAAGACAGGAAAAACTGAATTTTCTTTGTCTAATTAAATAGCATTTCTGTCACAGTAATGTTAAAAACTTTATTTTTCAATTACCTTCATGTTAAAGGGACGATAGACTTACTACTAGAACAATACAAGTATATATGTACTCATGAAAACAAAGGACTTATTAAAAGTAATCTAGTATAATATTTAATAAATGCAGTCAATTTATTAAAGTTATACTAGATGAAAGAAAATATAGTCCCTATTATTTTGTGAGATCAATATTAGTATAATTTTCAGGGAGGGGTAAAAAATTACTTATATTTTATGATTATATTATATTATTATATTTAATGATTTTATATTAAGAATTTCTAAGCCAGATATAGTGTTTCTTGCCAAAATCCTAGAACATGGGTGACTGAGACAGGAGGATTACAATGAGTTTAAAGCCATCCTGAGGTATAAGATGATTTTCAGGTCAGCCTGATATGCAGGTGGGATTCTATCTCTAAATAAATAAAAAAATGGAAGACAGAGAATTAGCATAATATATATATTTTTTTACTAGTGAGGAGTCAAATTTACAATCTTTCATTTATTATTTACAGATGTCAAAATTGAGAGTTACAAGTAGAGTAAAACTAGAAAATGGAGGTGTAGCTCAGGGATAAAATGCAAATATAGCAATTTTGAGACCCTTTCATTAAGAGAAAGGAGGAGGTAGGACTCGGGGTAGGGACGGGGAGATAGAGAAAGAGGAGAATTAATTTCTTACATTCATCAAAATAGAAAACGGAACTAACCTCCATTAGATATTATTAGTGAGAGCATGTAATCTTATGTAATTAGCTCTTCTTGTGCTGGCCATTGGTTGAGCAACCTACTTTTCAGAATTTGTTGACTCTGCGGCAATGAGTCTATTGAAAACCTTGACTCATGCACCTAGTGTAATGGAAATGTTGTTTGGAGGGCAAGTTCATCTCATTTAGGAAGTGTGTATCTGTTAGTTAATTTCCTATGGGATCAAGGTTACCAACAGGGTCTAGTACAGTTATGACCAAAGGTCTTTTGATATTTCTTCCAGGTGATTCAACCTTTGTTAGTTGTGAAACATTTAGGTAGGCTTAAAAGGAAGGGGAATACTGTTCAGGACAAGGCTGAAAGGACTGACTAATGGTTTTCTATGCATCATAAGGGTCAGCACAATTCTTGATTGACAGTACATACTGTCAGTGATTACCGCAAGAGAAAAAAAAACCTTCAAGTAAATAAAAGCATAATGAATCTTTTCTGGGGCTTTTAACTGCACAAAACAGATATTATTTTCATCACCTACTCCTTAGACATTTTAAGTAGCTGATTGGTGGCATTTATTGTAAACCAGTCATTGTATGCAGAAAGTTACATACATCTGATACCAAAAGTACACAAATATTCTAATATAGCCACTATAGCCAAACATAATTATTGGATGTAATTAACCTAGGATTATTATAATGTATTAGTTATTCTCACATGATGGACATGAAAACACAGCAATTCCCATTATAATATTGAGCTTATTGAATTTCTGTAGACTGCAAAACTTGATTTGTATTTTTAATGTATCTTGTTAATGTCTCCTAAGTGAGCTATATTTTTTGCCTAATGATCATCGAAGTTATTGAAAGATGGTGTAACAGATATCTTTACAGCTTCATTCATGTTGAGCTCTTGTGGATTTATCTTGGAAAGAAAGTATCAAAAAACCACAATGTTCTAATGTTCAAGGTATGGACTATAGATGTGATGCATCTATGTGATGTTAAGCATCTATGTGACTCAAGGTGTGATTTTTAGCTCTGTCTGTCCCTGTGATAGTGAATACTTTTCTGAAAAGGCCTATTTTCCTCAAAGATATGAATCTGGAACTAAGATGGTTTAGCCCCATCTCCTAGTCCCAACCTTTCACTGTACTTCTGTGGTGGTTTCAGTAAGAAATGTCTCCCTATGCTACGCCTATGCTCCTGTATTTGAACACTTGCTCACCAGTTGGTGGCACTGTTTGGGAAGGTTAGACCTTTAAGAGGTGTGGTGTTGATGGAAGGTTGTTACTGAAGGTAGGGTTCGTGGTTGTGCAGTCTGGCCTCACTTCCAGTTCCCTCCATTTGTTTCCTGTCTGTGGAAGAAATATAATCTCCATACTTGGAGACTGCCAGCCTGTGTTTATGTTCCAGCTGCGAGCCTTCCCTGACTATGGACTCTGTCCCTCTGGAACTATATGTCAAAATAAATCCTTTTCTTTTCTTGCTTGCTTTTTGTCAGAGCATTCAATCACAGCAAAAGAAAAGCAACCAATATAACCCCTATACCCAATTTTCTCTGGAACTGGCTCCATGAATCTGTTCCTTGAAGCCCATGATCGTATAGGAAAATTGAAAGCATTCTCTATAAGGCAGAAGTCAGTAAGTGCATCTTCCTCCTGAGTTTTCAGCTTGCTTGTAGCAAGGATGCTGATTCCTGCAAATTTTCAACAGGAATACTAGCATTCATGGCCAAGACTAGCTGGCTACTCTCCAGCGTTAAAGTTTCTGGGTCTTTCTATCACCAGTTAGTTGAAAATTGCAGGTAAATGTGTCTCGATTTATAATATCTGTTCTGATATGCGAGTTCCTCAGGACAAACAGCGGGCAAAGGGGTATATAACAGAGAACAACAAAATGTGGCCAGACAACCTTGGCCAGCAAATGAGGATAAAAGCCAGTTAGCTCAGCAGCTGCAGAGAGCCACAGCCTCTACCTTTTGTCCCTATGGAGGTGGCAGGCTTTCTGGCTGTAATAGCCAATGTTCTTTAAAATGGAGAAAGGATCAGAAAACCTTTCATTGACAAGAAGTTTTTATGTCAGGTTCTTGGTAACTCATCCTCTGGTCTGTATATAAGAATTACGTTGCACTCAAACTCTCATTGAAACTAGAAAACGAAGCTGCTTGCTGCAGGCATGAAAACAAGAAATTTCTGAAAATTGCTTATTACAAAGAATGAATTTTTAATATGTGGAAAATTACATTTCATAAATATCAGGCTTAACTGTCAAAGCCTTAGTATATTCTCCAATCAATAATCCAAGTCAACACAACAACAGTCTTTTCTGAGCTTCGGAACCTAGGAAAAAAATTTTTTACTTTCAACTGTATTATTTTCTAGTCAAGGGCAGAAAATAATCTCCATTGTGTCAAATCAGTCTAAAAATTAGTACTTAGTTATATGCGAGACACAGAAAATTTTATACATCCATGTTAAATGTAACATTACATTCTTTGCACAATTCTTTCCAACTAGATTAGGAACAACATATTAGAATTGCCAACAATGAAACAAACTTGTTATGTTGTTTTAAACATGATTTACCTCTGATTTGGTGCACTTCACTGTTTTATTATAAAGAAATATTCTGTATCTTAGGGTTTTCTTGCAGTGAAGAAACACCATGACTATGACAACTCTCATATGGGGAAATCGTGTAATTGGGCTAGCTTACAATTTTCAGAATGGTTTAGTCCATGGTGGCAGGAAGCATGGCAGAGTGCAGGCTGGCATGGTGCTGGAGAAGGAGCTGAGAGAGTTCTACATCTTGATGCACAGGCAGCAGGAAGAGAACTCTTGAGCTTTTGAGACCCGAAAGCCCATCCACGCAGTGACACACTTTCTCCAGCAAGGCCACACACCTCCTGATAGTGACAGGCTAAGCATCCAAGCACATGAGTCTATGAGGGCCATCTCTGTTCAAATCACCATAGTCTATAACTAGATGTGTGTGTATTCGTCTTCCTTTCTTTATTCATATCATTTGACATGGTGTCTCACCTACAAGCCATTATGTAGCCCAGGGTTGCCTTGAACTCACAGCTTCCCTCCTTCCTCAGCCTCCCAAGTGCTAGATTTATAAATACAGGCTTCAGTGCCAGGCTATGTTTTCATTTTACATACATCATGAAAGGATTTCTAATAGCGCTTCTCCCTTAGATGGCAATAATTTAGTGTGTATGGAAGAAATCAGCCCAGATTTATTCCTGATCTCAGACAAAACTATATAGAACATGAGAAACCAAAGTAGATGTTAAATATACCTGATAGTTTCAAACTCCTCTGTAACTGCCCTGGGTTACTAAAAACATAACTAGACTTTTATTAAGACAGGAAGTTGAGGTTATCATGACTCATATTTCTGCTCTAAAGTATCAAGCTTAGGGATAAAGAAACACATTTTAATTAATTAATTAATTAATTACAATTTATTCACTTTGTATCCCCATTGTAGCCCCCTTCGTCATCTCCTACTAGTCCCACCAACCCTCCCTTTTCTCTCCCTATGCCCTTTCCCTAGTCCCCTGATAGGAGAGGTCTCCTTCCCTCCCATCTGACCCTAGCCTATCAGGTCTCATCAGGATTGGCTGCATCATCTTCCTCTGTGGCCTGGCAAGGATGCAACACCCAGGGGGAGATGATCAAAGACATGGCCAGTGAGTTCATGTTAGAGACAGCCCTTGATCCCCTTACTAGGGAACCACTTGAAAACTGAGCAGACTATGGGCTTCCTCTGAACAGTGGGTCTAGGTCCTCTCCATGCCTGGTCCTTAGTTATAGTATTGGTCTCTGAGCCCAGGTATTTTGGTTCTGTTGGTTTCCTTGTGGAGTTCCTGTCCCCTCCAGGTCTTTCTATATCCCTCTTCTTCATAAGGATTCCAGCACTCTGCCAAAATTTTGGCTGAGTCTCAGTATCTCCTTTGATACCCTAGTGGGTAGACTCTTTCAGAGGTCCTCTGTGGAAAGCTCCTGTCCTTTTACTTATAACTGAGTTAAAATGAAAAAGGACTCTTGAGGGTTTCACTGCACTTTGGGGACTAAGAGCATAATTTTGCTGTTTGGGTTTTATACTAGACTATGGTCCATAAAAAAAAAAAAATAGTAAACAGTTACTTCTCAGTGGCAAAAGTTTTCCACTTATTTAGAATTCTGGGTTTTGTTTGAAGAAAACTTTTTCAGTTAGTAGCAATGGAAGAGAGCAGCAGGATGGAGGAAAGTAGACTCCCTTCTCAGTGTTCTTTGCTTTACCTGTGTACTTCCCTAGGGAAGTACAACCACTGTCAGTCTGTTTCACAAGGTCACCTTAGTCATCACTTGCTGCTGTACCAATCTGTGCCTTCCTCTAAAGACAATCATTTGCTCAGATTTATAGAAACTGGCTGGTTATTTGAGGTGCTTTGTTCTCTTTTGGGGATGGTTTCACTCCATTACCTGGGTTGGCCTGGAACTCATTGTGTAGTCTAGAAAGGTGTAGTAATCCTCATGCCCCAGGCTCCCAGGTGCTGGGATGACAGCATGCCTGGTTTTGGTAGTTTTTTAAAAAGTGTTTCTTTTTTTTTTCTGGTATATACTCACTCATATAGACATATAACATAGGATAAACCTACTAAAATCTGTACACCTAAAGAAACTAATCAAGAGGGAGGACTCTTGCTAAAATCTCAATCCCCATCCTGAAAGGTAAACGGGATGGACATCAGAAGAAGAAGAAAACAGGAAACAAGTTAGGAGCCTGCCACAGAGGGCCTCTCTGAACAGTTCTGCCCTGCAGACTATCAAAGCAGATGCTGAGACTTATGGCCAACTGTTGGGCAGAGTACATGGAATCTTATGTAAGAAGTGGGAAATAGTAAGATCTGGAGAGGACAGGAATTCCACAAGGAGAGCAACTGAACCAGAAAATTTGAACACAGGGGTCTTTCCAGAGACTCATGCTCCAAGCAAGTACCATGCATGGAAATAACCTAGATCCTCTGCACAGATGTAGCCCATGGCAGTTCAGTGTCCAAGTAGGTTCCATAGTAGTAGGAAGAGAGACTGCCTCTGACATAAACTGATTGGTCTTTGATCACCTCCCTCTGAGGGGGGAGCAGCCTTACCAGGACACAGAGAATGACAATGCAACCACTCCTGATGAGATCTTATAGACTAATATCAGAAGGAAGGAGAGGGGGACCTCCCCATCAGTGTACTTGGGGAGGGGCATGGGTGAAGAAGGGGGAAGGAAGGTGTGATTAGGAGGGGAGGAGGGAGAGGTTTATGGGGGGGGATGCAAAGTGAATAAAGTGTAACTAATAAAAAAAATAAAAAATGTTTCTTATACCATATGTGTACCAGGGTATCGAAGGAGGTACTGAGACTCATAGCCAAACTTCGGGCAGAGTGCCGGAAACCTTATGGAAAAAAAAAATGGAGCTAGAAAGATAGAAAGATAGAAAAGGGACAGGAACTCCACAAAAAGAGCAACAGAGCCAAAATACCTGGGCTCAGGGGGTCCTGCGGAGACCAATACCCCAACCTAGGAGCATGCATAGAGAGGACCTAGACCTCCTATTCAGAGGAAGCCCACAGGCTCCTCAGTTTCCAAGCGGATTCTCTAGTAATGGGGACAGGGACTGTCTCTGACATGAACTCAGTGGCTGGCTCTTGGATCACCTCCCCCTGGGGAGTGCAGCCTTGTCAGGCCACAGAGGAAGGTGATGCAGCCAGCCTTGATGGGACCTGATTGTCTAGTGTCAGATAAAAAGGGAGAAGGTCCTCCCCTATTAGAGGAATAGGGAAAGGGCATAGGAATAGGGAAAGGGTGGGTGGGACTGGGAGAAGATGAAGGAGGGGGTTACAGTGTGGATACAAAGTGAATAAGTTGTAAGAAATACATATACAAATAAAATTAAAATTAAAAAATAAAGAATTAGATTCTAAAAAAATTATAAACTTCAGGTTCCCAAGTCAACTCCTGATTTGCATATATCATAACTTGCAGTAAGAGAATTACTCTGCAATTATTCTCTAATTTTGAAAGAATCATATTTTTTAAAGATTTATTTATTGCTTATACAGTATTCTGCTTGCATGCAGATCTACACATCAGAAGAGGGACCAGATTTCATTGTAGGTGGTTGCTGGGAATTGAACTCAGGACCTTTGGAAGAACAGCCAGTGCTCTTAACCTCTGAACCATCTCTCCAGCCCTGAAAGAATCATATTTTAAAATATAAAAACTTATGTGTAAATACTCACCAAAGTTAGAGCACAGTCATTTGAAAGACTAAAGTATACACAACCAAGTATATACTTAGTATATGATTGAGAATGTCAGGTCTAAGAATTTGCATTCTAAAATCTATTTAGTTCTGGCAGAGATACATAAATATTTTTTTAAAAGATGGTTGTTCTCTTGAAATTAAAAGTATATTAATTGGACAGGTTGGGGAGACAGAGACAGGCAGATCTTTATAAGGTCAGCCATTCTGGTCGTCAGAGAGAGTTCCTGAACAGCCAGGGCTATACAGAGAAACCTTGTCTTTAAAAACAAAACAAAACAAAACAAAACAAAAAATAAAACAATAACAACAAAGGTGCACTAATAGTCCTGCAAGTAATATAATTTTCTTTATTGGGACTTATCTCAAAGGGAGAATTAGTACTGACCAAATGTATTTTTGCATACTATTCTCTCAGTTTAGAATAACACAGATAAAAATATAGACACAGGAAAAATTTTCACTGAAGAATCCAAAGATTTCATTAATTGTTTCAGTAAAACATTAGAAAGCTCTTAAAGCTAACAAGTATATTTAAATGCAGTTTAAACTGAGATACTACAGAAAAAGAAAACAATTCATTAACTGTTAAAACATTGTTTGTTACAAGATTTTAACCTTTCTCTTTGTTAGAATAATTACGATTCTAACATAGGTAGCATAATTTTCCTTCTGTCTCAGATCAAACATTTAAAAACTTCTGTCTTCATAATCGGGTTCAGTTGAAACATAAAATCAATGGCGGGCATCCAGTAAGTTCTGATCACTAATTTTAGAGACCAGTGGGGCAGGGGAGGAAGAGTTGGAGAGAATTTACCATATCACACCTGTGATATGGTAAATTTACCATATCACACTGTGATATGGTAAATTCTGGAAGAAAAGAGAATTTATTTAAACCAAAATTAACAAACTTCTGTAATTAAGAAAACTTCTAGGCTTTTTTTTTTTCCATGTATGCAATCTGAAATTTTGCTGAAAGTGATTACCTTCCTCATCATTATGGACATCTCTTACCCATATATCTTTCTTCCTTTCTTACATTCTGACATAAAGTTAATTCAAATTCAAATCCAAAGTTAATTAACTTTAGAACTAACTCCACATAAATCTTTCCCTTATGGGCAGCAATTTAACAAGTAATCTATGTTTATATATTTTTTAAAGCCATTGAAAACAAGAAGTCTGCTACACCTCAGTAATAATTTAACAGAATTAATTTTCTCCAAAGACAAAAAAAAAGAACAACAATTTGTTAAAATATTTGCATACATACAATGGAAAATCAAATTTTTGGCCAATGATGATTGCTCTTCTGATTCTATTACAAACTTGTTGTTGTTGTTGTTATTTCTTACTTTTGTTTTCTGAGTCAGCGTTTCATATACCACAGGCTGTCCTTGAACTCCTGAGAGGTCCTAACTCCACCTCTCAAGTGTTGAAATTATATACTTTTATGTGCCAATTGTAGTCTTTGTGTTTTGTTTCTGGTTTTGTTTATTGAGACAGGGTCTATCTATGTAGCCCTGGCTATAATGGAATTCACTATGCAGACCAGGCTAGACCAGGAAATCACTATGCAGACTAGGTGGTCTAGAGCTCACATAGATAGATCCACTTGCCTCTGTCTTCTGAGCCTTGGGTTGAAAGGCAAGTACCATCAGGCCCAGCCTTGGTCTTTTGTTTTTGTTTTTGTTTTTAAGATGGCCGGAGTTTGGACTATTGGAAAACACATATTTTTTATGGTCTCAGGAAGTAAGACACCACTTAGAAGCAAAATTACAGTTATGAGGTAGCAATGAAAATAAATTTAAGGTTGAGGTTGTTAAGACCATCAGAAATATGTGCTTTCCAATGGCCACAGGTTGAGAACCACTGGTATAGAGTCTCATGTACACCAAGCTGGCCTTAAGAACTCACAAAGTAGCCAAGGAGGACCTGGCTATCTAAATTCTTGCCATTACCCTCGCAAGCCTGGATATACATAGGCCGTGCTATCTAATCCAATCACAGGTTAAGTCCTCCTGTTTGAGTTCAGTACATTATTGTTAATATACACATCTTATTTAAAGTCACTTTTGTGTTTCTATGATATTTTACTGCTACTTTTGACTCATGAAGTAAGAGCAGGTCCAAAGATGGATTTTTAAAAACAACTTCCCAGTTGGGTCTAAAAACCACTCTTCTAGAATATGCATTAAGTGATTTTTTTTTGTTTGCATCCAATTAATCTGTTTCCCTGTAGAAAATAAGTAAAAGAGAAAGTGAGGGAACCAGGACACAGAAGTCACATTTGACAACAAACAATTGTAAAGGTTAATTAACATTTTTTAGTTTCCGTAGGAATAAGAACTTGTATTTCACTTCACACCCACAAAAGCCTTCACAGTTGTCTTCATTTGACAGAAGGAGACACAGATCTTCAAAAACCGCTGAATCTCAAGCTTGTCTCTCCATTCCAAAGAGCACAAAATTCTTGAATTTAAGTTGTTGTGAAAAGAAAAAAGAGAAGGCTGAAACCGGCGCCAGAATGTATCAAAATATTCATTATAGACAAACAATTTAAAAATCATACAAAGATGCAGCTCCATGACAGTGTGATGGCTACAGAACCTCTGTTTTATGCAGGCATCCGCTTTGGTATCTGATAATTCAAGTTCCTGGAAGTTCTAGCTCTTGATCTCCATCTAAAAAGTGCACATCCGTGACCACCTACTTGTTATGATATGACTAGCTGCTTTCTTTTTCTTGTTTTCTTTTTGACTTTTGTAACCTGCTTATGCAGACATTCAAGGACTATTTGACTTGGTCTTGACTACCTAATTTGGGCAGAGCAAAAGAGCTCTTCGCTTGCTTGTGCTGGCACTCAAGGTCTTCTTGTGGTGTTCACTTAAAAAAAAAATATTTCCACACCTCTGCAACAAATATAAACACTACCTCAGAGTAAAGGGCTGGGAAAACGTTTTCGAAGCAAATGAACCCAGAAAACAAGCTGGGGTAGTTATCCTAATATCTAATAAAATAGACTTTCAACCCAAGTTAATCAGAAAAGATGAGGAAGGATATTTCATTCTCATTAAAGAAAAAATCCACCAGGAGGACATCACAATTCTGAACATCTGTGCCCAAAATACAAGAGTACCTACATTTGTAAATGAAACATTATTTTTTTTTATGAAACATTATTAAAGCCAAAATCACACATCAATCTCAACACCTTAACAGTGGGAGACTTCATCACCCCACTTTCACAAAGGGAAGGATCATGTAGACAGAAGCTAAATAGGGAAGTAAATCAATAGAGGTCCTAAATACAAGAAGACTGAAATAATCCCTTGTATCCTTTCTGACCACCATGGACTACAGCTGGACCTCAACAACAACAGAAATAGCAAAAAGCCTACACACACATGGAAACTGAACAACCCGCTGCTCAATGACAGCTGGGTTAAGGAAGAAAAAAAGAAATTACAGACTTCCTATAATTCAATAAAAATGAAGGCACAACATACCCAAACTTATGGGACACAATTAAAGCAGTGCTAAGAGGAAAATTTATAGCACTAAGTGCCTTCAAGAAGAAATTTGAAATTTCTCATGCAATCAACTTAATGGCTCACCTGAAAACCCCAGGGAAAAAAGAAGCAGATACACCCAAGACTAGCAGATGGCTGGAACTAATCAAACTCAGGGCTGAAATCAATAAATTAAAATCAAATAAAACTATTCAAAGAATCAATGAAACCATTGATTGGTTGAGAAACCATTGATTAGCTGGCTCTTTGAGAAATCAACAAGATAGACAAACCCTTAGCCAAACTAAATAAAAGGCAGAGAGAAACTATCCAAATCAGCAAAGTCAGAAATGAAAGGGGGACATAACAACAGACACTGAGGAAATCCAAACAATCATTAGGTCTTATTACAAAAGCCTATATGCCACAAAATTTGAAAATCTAAATGAAATGTATAATTTTTCTTGATAGTTTCCAGTACCAAAATTAAATCAAGATCAGGTAAAAAGACTGAATAGTCCTGTATCCCTCAAGGAAATAGAAACAGTCATCAAAAGTCTCCCATCCAAAAAGCCCAGAGCCAGATGGTTTCAGTGCAGAATTCTACCAGACCTTCAAAGAGCTAACTCCAATTCTCTTCAAACTATTACCCAAAATAAAAACAGAAGGAACATTAACAAACTCATTTTATGAAGCCACAGTCACCTTGATAACTAAACCGGACAAAGATCCAACAAAAAAGAGAGAACTTCAGACTGATCTCTCTTAAGAACATTGATGCAAAAATACTCAATAAAATACTTGCAAACTGAATCCAAGAACACATAAAAGATATCATACACCATAACCAAGTAGGCTTCATTCCAGAGATGCAAGGCTGGTTCACTATATGGAAATCTATCAATGTAATCTACCATATAAACAAACTGAGGGAGAAAACCCACATGTTCATCTCCTTAGAAGCCAAAAAAGCATTTGACAAAATCCAACATCCATTCATGTTTAAAGTCTTGGAGAGATCAGGGATACAAGCCACATACCTGAACAGAGTAAAGTCAATATACAGCAAGCTTATAGCCAACATCAAACTAAACAGAGAGAAACTTAAATCAATCCCACTGAAATCAGGAACAAGGCAAGGCTGCTCACTCTCTCACTGTCTCTTCAACATAGTTCTTGAAGTTCTAGTTAGATCAATAAGAAAACTAAAGGAGATCAAGGGATATAAATTGGAAAGGAAAAAGTCAAAGTACCACTATTCGAAGATGACATGATAGTATACATGAGCATCCCAAAAATTCAAACAGAGAACTTCTTCAGCTGATAAACACCTTCAGCTAAGTGGCTGCATGCAAAATTAACTAAAAAAAAATCAGAAGCGTTTCTGTATACCAAAGACCAAAGGGCCTAGGAAGAAATTAAGGAAACAATACCCTTTACAATAGCCATTAATAACATAGAGCATCTTGGTGTGACTCTAGTCAAGCAAGTGAAATACCTGTTTGAAAAAAATTCAAGTCTCTGAAGAAAGAAATTGAGGTAGATATCAGAAGATGGAAAGTGCTCATGGATCAGTAGGATCAACATAGTAAAAACAGCCATCTTGCCAAAAGCAATCTACAGATTCAATGCAATTTCCATCAAAATACCAACACAATTCTTTACAGACCTTGAAAGAACAATTCTCAACTTCATAGGAAAAAACAAAAAAAAAAACCCAGAATTGCCAAAATGATCCTGTACAACCAAAGATCATCTGGAGGTATCTCCATCCCTGATCTCAAGCTGTACTACAGAGCAATAGTAATAAACACTGCATGATACTGGCATAGAAACAGAATGGTGGATCAATGGACCTTAATAGAAGACCCAGAAAAAACCCACATACCTATGGATACTTGACTTTTGACAAAGAAGCCAAAACCATATAATGGAAAACAGAAAGCATCTTCAACAAATGGTGGTGGTCTAACTGGATGTCCACCTGTAAAAAAATGCAAATAGATCCATATTTATTACCCTGCACAAAACTAAAGTCCAAGTGGATCAAAGACCTCAACATAAAACCAGACACACTACATTGGTTAGAAGAAAAAGTGAGAAAGAGCCTACAACTCATTGGTATAGGAGACAACTTCCTGAACAGAACACCAAAAACACAGGCTCTAAGGTCAACAATCAGTAAATGGGACCTCATGAAACTGAAAAGCTTCTCTAAAGCAAAAGGACACTGTTGTCAGAACAAAACAACAACCTACAGACTGGGAAAGGATCTTCACCAACCCTATATCTAACAGAGGACTAGTATTCAGAATACATAAAGAACTCAAGAAGTTTAAAAGCAACAAATCAAGTAATCCAATTAAAAAATGGGGTACAGAGACAAACAGAGAATTCTTTGTAGAATAATATAGAATGGCAGAGAAACACTTAAAGAAAAGCTCAGGGAGATGTAAATCAAAACAACCCTGAGATTTCACCTTACACCCATCAGAATGGCCAAGATCATAAACTCAAGTGACAACACATGCTGGAGAGGATGTGGAGAATGGGAACCCTCCTCCACTGCTGGTAGGAATGCAAACTTGTACAACCACTTTGGAAAACAATCTGGCCCTTTCTCAGACAATTAGAAATAGCACTTCCTCAAGATCCAGCTATACCACTCCTAGGCATATATTCAAAAGATGCTCAAGTACACGACAAGGACATTTGCTCAACCATGTTCGTAGCAGCTTTATTCATAATAACCAGAACCTGGAAATAACCCAGATGTCTCTCAACAGAGGAATGGATACAGAAATTATGGTACATCTATACAATGGAATATTACTTAGCAATTAAAAACAAGGAAATCATGAAATTTGCAGGTAAATGGTGGGATCTAGAAAAGATCATCCTGAGTGAGGTATCCCAGAAGCAGTAAGACACACATGGTATATACTCACTTATAAGTGGATTTTAGACCTATAATATGGGATAAACGTACTAAAACCTGTACACCTAAAGAAGCTAAGCAAGGAGGAGGACCCTGGGTAAGATGATCAATCCTCACTCAGAAAGACAAATGGTATGGACATTGGAAGAAGGAGAAAACAGGAAACAGGACAGGAGCCTACCACGGAGGGCCACTGAAAGACTGTATCCAGCAGGGTATCAAAGCAGATGCTGAGACTCACAACTAAACTTTGGGCAGAGTGCAAGGGATCTAATGAAAGAAGGGGGAGATAATAAGACCTGGAGAGGACAGGAACTCCACAAAGGAGTAACAGAACTAAAAACCTCTGGGCCCAGGGGTCTTTTCTGAGACTGATACTCCAACCAAGGACCATTCATGGATATAAGCCCTGCTCAGATGTAGCCCATGGCAGCTCAGTGTCCAAGTTGGTGCTCTAGTAAGGGGAATAGGGACTGTTTCTGACTTGAACTCAGTGGCTGGCTCTTTGATCACCTTCCCCTGAGGGGGGAGCAGCCTTGCCTGACCACAAAGGAGGACAATGCAGCCATTCCTGATGAGACCTGAGAAGCTAGGGTCAGATGGAAGGGGAGGAGAACCTCCCCTATCAATGGACTTGGAGATGAGGGAGGGATAGTGAGATTGGGAGGGAATGAGGAAAGGGGCTATAGCTGGAATACAAAATGAGTAAACTGTAATTAATATAAAAAGAAGAAAAGAAGAAAAAATTCTTCCCTTATTCCTCTTCATCTAGCTGTTTCTTACTTGGCTCAAAGACTTTGTCCTGTTAGCAGCTTTAATAAATTAAACTAATTATAATCCAGATTGAGTCTGTTTTTTTTTCCCCTCAGGGGATCTCAAACTCCTGAACAGGTTTGTGTAGCATGTGTGAGAGTCTAGGTTCCATCCCCAACAAGAAACAACAACAAAACAGTCTCCATCACTTTTGCCTGAATGTTATAGTTTCCTGACATGTGCCACCCATAAATACCATCACCAAACTCTTTTGCTGCTACCCATAGGGAAATAAATAGGCACAAAGAGATCAGAATCTGAAGTGTTAAGCCTGTTTTCCTACTGGGTTTCTGTCATGAAAAGCATAACAAATGTCCTTCACAGTGTAAACTGATACATAAATTAAATCAGATGTATGGAAGGAAAGACTTGGATTTTTGACCGAGCTTGGCCTCTCTACATGCGAACCTGGAGATACTTAGGTGAATAAGCACCCGGTGTTCTAACTCTCCCTTGGCATTTGTTCCATTCCTCTGGGAATGTGAAGCAGACATCCTGCCCATACTGAAGAAAGACAGGAAAGAGTTGGAAGAGAAATGACTGATTCAATTGGCAGGTCTCACGGCAACTTCTTTCTTTGACCTCTCATTGCAAATGTTCACACTGATAGGTCTGAACCTGGAGTTGTTCTGGCTCCATAGAGCCGGAAGACATCTCCACAGTATGTCCCCAGTGAATAGTGTGTATTTCTTCATTCTGACATCTGTCATCAAGGAGTCATCTTCTCATGCTGTCGGGGTCTCTGACAATCAAATGGGCTCATAGAATCCTTTCAAATGTCCGTCATTTAGAGAATTCAGCGAAGTTCTAAATACCCTCTACCATCTTGATTCAGAATACCTTGCAGTCATCAAAAACAACTAATGCAAAATATTTCACCCACATGAGCTCCATGGGCTGCTGCTCCTTCTCTCTTCAGTCTTGTGACTTCATAAGCATGCAAGTTAGGTTGAAACTTCTGAATTGGTTAGACTCTGGATGTGGTTTAGTCAGGAGAATGCTTGCCTATCATGCCTGACTTTGATCTCAAATATATAAGCTGGGTGTGGTGGGAGGTACAAGCAGGAGGATCAGAAGTTTAAGGATAGCCTTGGCTACATAGTGAATTTGAAGTCAGTCTTAGCTACAGGAAATCCTGTTTAAAAAAAAAAAAGCACCAAGGACCTCCACTATCAGTGGTCTAGGGGAGGGGCAATAGGGGGAGAAGTGGGAGGGAGGGTAGGATTGGGAGGGGGCTACACCTGGGATACAAAGTGAATAAATTGTAATAAATAATAAAAAAATTAAAAAGCACCAGCAAATACGAGACAAACATCCCCAAAATGCATAAAAGACTAGGAGCTAACAAAAATCTGGTAAAAGAAGCAACACAAATGTATACAAGAATATATACATTTGAATATATATGTATTAAAGATATATTAGTTTCTACTGCTGTGATAAAACACTATGAAACAGAAGAAAGGCTTCATTTGGGCTTATGCTTCCAGAGTCTGTCATGGTGGGGAGGCATGGCAGAAAGCAGCAGTCGTGACAACTGGAGCAGAAAGACAAGAGCTCATATCCTTTGCCATATGCTCAAGACATAGAAAATCAACGCTGGTAACAGCAGGAAATGTTGAAACCTAAAGGCCAGCTCCTGTGGTGTACTTCCTCTAGCCAGTCCACAGCCCCCATAACTCCACAAATCGTGCCACCAACTGGGGACCAAATACGTGAACCTGTCAGGGACATTCTTATTCAAACCACAACACAAGCAAGCTTTGAAGAATGAACTACAAATGACAATGAGCGTTGTCATTCATTTTGTTGTTTGCCATATTGACAGTTCAACAACAAGATGGAATCCATTATTAACAAAGCATGCACTTTCATGCCCTTTAGTACTGAAGTTACTCTTCTTGATGAGAGATTTCAGCACAGGTCAATTTGAGTATTTAACTTTCTGTTATTGTTGTGGATATTAAGGAATTGTCAATAGTTTCACTCCTAGGCCTATTCTCTCAGAACACTGCATTCCTACACTAAAATGCCAACCAGCCATCCATGACGGAGATGTGCATCTAGACTAATCAAAATAGAATTATTTTGTAAAGTAGTAAGCAGTAAAGAAGACAAAAGTTGTCAAGTTATATCTTTATGTTATATATAAAAATTGTGTATTAACATGAAGATATTTTCCTGTGAATAATAGAATGGAGGTGACTTAGTATACTTTAAATAATATGTGAAGGTATTTCCAGGATAATATCATTAAAAGTTTTCTAATACTCTGTGAATTGGCTTCTAAATTTTATTAAACCCAATGTTTTATTTTTCTTTCTCTGCACAGCCTCTCCTGCAGTTATTCATTAGTCTGACTTGTCATTTTGCCTCCTTTATACTTACATTTCCTTGCAATTTACAGTGTGCAATAAAGTATTTTATTTTTTTCTATAAACTTCATTGTTATAACTCCTTTGCTATGTAAGGAGTCCTCAGAAGGGTGCTGTAAGGAACCAATTTTTCTTAGCATTGCTTTTCCAAGACTCCAAAATTTCATGTTCCCACTCTAGATAAAATATAGCTCCTTCAGTCTCTCCTGCACCTATATTTTTCATCATAACTCAGTCTTATGCCGTTATAAATTTCAACAAGATGTGAGAGAGTTATTTTATAATAGTAGATGTGAGAGAAACTTGAAAGTTGCAAAGACAATCTCTTAGACTATACAAAGGAATAAATAAATGGTAGGTATCAGGGGACTAAGCAAAGAGCAGAGGCCAGGATGTCTGTATATCAATTAATAACCAGCTCTGTGACTTTGAGGGATAACTTTGTCCTGTCTCTTACTGCCTTTCCTGACACTTATTCTGTGCACCTGCTAATGATACCCATGTGTGCCTTAAATTAAAATGGCATACAACTCTAATTTGCATTTTTTAAAATTAACATCAGGATCCTGTAAAAATAAAGTTATATTTTTTCTATGACAATTCTAGTTCCCAAATAATGACATGGAGATCTATTAAATTTATTAATAAACTCTAAGCACTATTCCAGGAAGATACTCATCTATTCTGACCCATCTATGATGGTCTGGACTATTTCCCAGCTGTGTGCCCCATTACCTGCCATCTAGTCTCACACTGGCTGCTCCTGCTCCATCTTTGTTCTCATGGTGTTTCCCTTATGACTACTTTCTCATGGTTACCTCTTCATGGTGACCTTCTCTTCATAGTGACCTTCTCTTCCTGGCCTTCTCACGGTGTGGTGACCCTCTCCTTGGCCCACTTCTTCTCTTTCTTCCTCTCTGCTCCATCTGGGATCCTCTAACTGGGATCAGAAGTCCCCCCTCACCTCTCCTTTCCTCTCTTGCCCAGCTATTGGCTGTTCAGCTTTTTTATTAACCAATCAGAGATGATGGATAAGAGCTTTTACACAACATTAAGACAACGTTGTGTAAAATGTCAATAGTAATGACAATGCTCATGTTTGGACTGCAGCCAGCATCTGAATACACAGCGCACAACATGATCCAGTTTTTAACAGGTACAGAACAATGCCAGTATCCAGACTTAGGTGAGCCTTATGAGCAGGTCCAGTGTTTATTGCTTCCCTAACCTCTCTGATGT
Organism: Meriones unguiculatus; assembly: GCF_030254825.1. NCBI lineage: Eukaryota > Metazoa > Chordata > Mammalia > Rodentia > Muridae > Meriones > Meriones unguiculatus. The sequence continues at coordinate 91,446,530 of NC_083354.1, read as the reverse complement.
CACAGTTGCTAATTTTTCCAATGAGTTTACCTATTTGGGGTCTAATATTTTGATATTGCTTCTGCTACCTCTCTTGCCAACAATACTGAATACTCTCCTCCTCCTATGTCTTCCCAGAATGGAGTTAAGCATGCTGCTTATTTAATAAGACCACCTAAAGTTCCAGAAGGATAGAAGAAAAATGCAACTCAAAGCATTTGTAGCAATCTGACTCTCAGGCATGTTACATTTAAAATTAGGGTCCTCTTCTAGCTTTGTTGTATTGCAAGATGGTCATTTCCCCCCTATAAGCAGAAAAGTTACAGGTATCCCTCCACAGGCTGGGATATACTGGTTCATTATGACAAATAAAGCAAGATATTTTGATTTTCCCAACTCCAGTCTAAAACCCACTTCCTCAAATCTCTTATAAATATTCTCATATTACACTTTTAAAGGGACTTTTGCCTTCTGAGAAAACTACTTTCAAGGAATTGTAACTTCACACACGCAAAAAAATCTATACGAAAGTAAGTCTTGGATCCAGAAGCCAAAACACAGAAACATCCAGAGTATTCAGATTCAACTAATATGTCGTGGCATCTTTATAGGTCAGCTCTCCCCAGCTCCATGCCACACTATTATCTTTGGTACTTTGTAGAGTTCTCTATTTTTATTCAAGAATTTTAAGGCTTTAAATTTTTCATCTTTCTTAAGAAATGAATTTGTTAGCTAGTAAACTTTTTATCCTTGTCTCCTTGAAAACTTCAGTGCAGAGTAAAAGACTACATTAGTTTACACACTTTCCTTACCAATAGCACAAACTCAAAACTGAATTGCTTTACCAAAAAATCACCATTTTATTAATCTAGCAGATGAATTGGTACCCGTAGGCCTAGAACCATCAAAAGTTTGTGACACCCAACAGCACAGGCTCTAAGATCAACATTCAATAAATGGGACCTCATGAAAATGAAAAGCTTCTGTAAAGCAAAGGACACTGTCATCAGAACAAAATGACAGCCTACAGAAGGGGAAAGGACCTTCACCAACTCTATATCTGACAGAAGGCTAATATTCAGAACACGTAAAGAATTCAAAAGTTAAAAGGTAACAAATCAAGTAATCCAATTAAAAAATGGAGTACAGAGCTAAACAGAGAATTCTCTGTAGAAGAATATAGAATGGCAGAGAAACACTTATCTCAAGCTGTACTACAGAGCAATAGTAATAAAACCTACATGGTACTGGCATAGAAACAGAATTGTGGATCAATGGAACTTAATAGAAGACCCAGAAATAAATCCACACATCTATGGATACTTGCTTTTTGACAAATAAACCAAAACCATACAATGGAAAAAGACAGCATCTTCAACAAATGGTGGTGGTCTAACTGGATGTCTACAAGTAGAAAAATGCAAATAGATCCATATTTATCACCCTACACAAAACTAAAGTCTAAGTAGATCAAAGACCTCAACATAAAACCAGACACACTACATGGGTTAGAAGAAAAAGTGGGAAAGAGCCTACAATTCATTGGTACAGGAGAAAACTTCTTGAACAAAACACCAACAGCACAGGCTCTAAGATCAACAATCAATAAATGGGACCTTATGAAACTGAAAAGCTTCTGTAAAGCAAAGGACACTGTTGTCAGAACAAAATAACAGCCTACAGACTGGGAAAGGATCTTCACCAACCCTATATCTGAAAGAAGGCTAATATTCAGAATACATAAAGAACTCAAGAAGTTTAAAAGCAGCAAATCAAGTAATCCAATTAAAAAATGGGGTGCAGAGCTAAATAAAGAATTCTCAATTGAGGAATACCGAACGATAGAGAAACACTTAAAGAAATGCTCAACAGTCTTAGTCATCAGGGAAATGCAAAACAAAACAACCCTCAGATTTCATCTTACACCCATCAGAATGGCTAAGATCAAAAACTGAAATGACTTACATGCTGGAGAGGATGTGTAGAAAGGGGAACCCTCCTTCACTGCTGGTAGGAATGTAAACTTGTACAACCACTTTGGAAAACAATCTGGCCCTTTCTCAGACAATTAGGAATAGTGCTTCCTCAAGATCCAGCTATACCACTCCTAGGCATATATTCAAAAGATGCTCAAGTACACAACAAGGACATTTGTTCAACCATGTTCATAGCAGCTTTATTTGTAATAACCAGAACCTGGAAATAACCCAGATGTCTCTCAACAGAGGAATGGATACAGAAATTATGGTACATTTATACAATGGAACACTACTCAGCAATTAAAAACAAGGAAATCATGAAAATTGCAAGCAAATGGTGGGATCTAGAAAAGACCATCCTGAGTGAGGTATCCCAGAAGCAGAAAGACACATATGGTATATACTCACTTAGAAGTGGATATTAGACATATAATATGGGATAAACGTACTAAAATCTGTACACCTAAATAAACTAATTAAGAAGGAGGACCCTGGTAGAAAGACCTGGTAGGGACAGGAGCTCCACAAGGAGAGGAACAGAACTAAAAAAGCTGGGCACAGAGGTCTTTTCTGAGACTTGTACTCCATCCAAGGACCATTCATGGAGATAACCTAGAACCCTTGCTCAGATGTAGTCCATGGCAGCTCATTCTCCAAGTGGGCTTCCTAGTAAGGGGAACAGAGACTGTTTCTGACATAAACTCATGGGCTGGCTCTTTGATCACCTCCTCCTGGCGGGGAGGGGCAGGAAAAGCCTTACCAGGCCACAGTGAAAGACAATGCAGCCAGTCCTCATGAGACCTGTTAAGCTAGGGTCAGATGGAAGGAGAGGAGGACCTCCCTATCAATGGACTTGCAGGGGGCATGGGAGGAAATGAAAGAGGGAAGGGGCTATACCTGAGATACAAAGTGAATAAACTGTAATTAATATTTAAAAAAAATCAAAATTTAAATAAAAATTGTTGACAGAAACATGGTCCACTGTTTTTTGCTAAGAATTCTTACTGGGAGTGTTGCTCAGTGATAGGGCACTTGCCTTGCCTAGCATATCTAAGGCCATGGCTTCAGTACTAGCACTGAAAAAAATTAATGAATTTACATTAAAATATTTGCATTTTGTAAAATTTAAAATGTACTTCATTAGTGTAACTTTCCTATTCTAATTCCTGAAAACAAACTCATTTTCTCATCAGTAGAAAGTAAATATCCCTTCAAGACAATAAGCAAGTTAAAGTTTCTTTAAATAGAGGCTGGAGAGCCGAGCCTAGGGTTAAGAGCATATACCTCTTTTGCAGAGGACCTGAGTTTAATTTCCAGCACCCACCATTGGGAAGCTCACAATCACCTGCCATTCCAGGTCCAGTGGGATCTGACTCCTCTGACCTGCATATGTACCTGCTTTTGTAATATATTTTAAAATGCCACACAATAGATCTGGTTATGAAGAGATTTTTTTTGTAGGAAGATGAAGAAAGAGGAGGGGGGCAAAGTGCCTCAGATACAGGGAAGGGGGCAGAAACCAAGGAAGAGAGAGCGTGCAGTGATGGGTCAGTCCTTTGTATCTGGTATTCAACTTCTGGCACACATCTGGTGGTGGCAGGTGATGACATCAGATTGCTAGGCAACCTAGGAGTGGGCTAGTACATTGCCTTGTGAACTAACATCTGTACTCATGTGCATTCACACACACACACACAAACACATATATACACAATTAAAAATAAAAATAAATATTTAAAAATAAAATTACATACTCAGTAATAAAAGTAGATTTTAGCCATAAAGCACAATACAATTATGCTACAATCCACAGACCCAAAGAAGCTAAGTAACAAGAATGTCTCAGGTGAGGATGCCTGAATTACACTGAGAAGGGGAAATAAATTAGACATTGGAAGTGGATGGATGGAGGGAACTGAGTGGGAAAGGAGGTGGGAAGGAGAACAGGAAGAATCTGTGTGTGTGTGTGTGTGTGTGTGTGTGTATCTGGGACAAGCTATAAATCTATGATAATAGAAATTCCCAGGAATGTATGAGGGTGACTTTTACTAATAAGGGATATGGAACATGAAATTGTCACCTCCTGTAACCAGGGAAGACTTCCAATGGAGGGATGTATATACCAACACAGCCATAAAATCTCTGACTCACAATTTATCCCTGACCCTCTTATAGGAGTGGAAAGTGAGGGAAGGGCCAAGAAATCACTGGCCCAACTTGAGCCCCATGCCTTGAGAGAGAGAGCCCATCCCTGACACTATTAATGATACTCTGCTATGCTTGCAGACGGGAGCCTAGCTTAACTATCACCTGAGAGGCTTCATCCGGCAGCTGATAGAAACAGATGCAGAGACCCACAGCCAAAAACAATAGGTGGAAATTGGGGAATCTTATGGAAGAGGTGGAGGAAGGATGATGAAGCCAAAAAGGTCAAAAACACCAGAAGAAAACGTACAGAATCAACTAACCTGGGCCCACAGGGGAACACAGAGCGTGAACCACCAACCAGAGAGCATCAGTGGGACAGGCCTAGGCCCCCTTCACATATGTAACAGGCTTATAGCTTGTCCTCACAGGGGACCTCTAGTAGCAGGAGCAGGGGCTGTCTCTGACTCTGCTGTCTACCTTTAGATCTTTTTCCCCTAACTGGATGGCCTTGTCTAGATTCGTTAGCAGATGTGCCTAGTCCTGCCACAACTTGATATACCAAGGCTAGTTGATATCCATGGAAGGTCTCCCCTTCTCTGAAAAGAAAGGGAGGGAAACATGGGGGAGGGGAGAAGAGAGGGAAGGACTAGAAGGAGAGGAGGGAGGGAAAGTTTCTATCAGGATTAAAGTAAACAAATAATGAAAAATATAATTACAATAAATAAATGTACAGTTTCTACTTAGAGCTAATTACCAAATATATGTATATATATATATATATATATATAGGAACATACAAACGAGTAATCTTTATAATTTGTTTATGTTAAAGATCAAATATAAGGTTCTGCACACAATATAAATATTCTACTACTGCTTAACCAGTGTGTTACTTATGGAAATCTATAATGTTCCCCACCCTTTTTTCTTTTGCTACTATAAAAAAAATGGCAAGAAATAGTCTAATAGTCCATAACATATGTTAGGTTTATTTTAATCAATTTTTATTTCCACAAATTCAAGTCTTAAAAGTGAAAATGCAGGACCCAAAGGAGTTTTTCAAATTTTGCATAAGTTTTGTTTTGTTTTGTTTTGTTTTGTTTTGTATGTGTACATATGATGTACATGTGTGGAGTCAGAGAACAGCTTTTGGGAGTCAGTTCTCCGCTGCCACGCAGGTTTCAGGCCTCATATACAGATCACTAGGCTTGGGAGTGTCTTTATATGTTGAACCATCTTGCTGGCTCTTTTGGAAATGGTTATTTCCAAACTTCCAATAAAATATGGTTCACATTCATACTAAAGATGTTCAACACTGATTTTTCCAGAATTATCATCAGCACTGAAGTTTCTTTTCTTTCTTTTTTTATGATTTGAGATAGGGTCAAGTTGTACAGCTTTGGCTGGCTCAGGACTTTCTATGTAATCTAGTCTGGATTCAAATTTGCAGCTCTCAACTTCCGCCTTCCAAATGCTTGGAATGCAAATGGGAGCTGTTATTCCCCCAGAGAAAAATTGAAAATGTAATTCTTCTTCAATTCAAAAATTCCTGATCACTAATGAGGGAAAAGGCTATTTTCCTTTTAAAACTCAAATTCCAAAAAGTGTGTTCAGTAGGCACAGAGACTGCTTCTCCAGTCATTGCACCTGCAGAGTGTTTCAAAAACAGCAGAACGGAAGTGTAAACAAGTGTGAATAAGCAGTAGCTTGAACTCTGAGTCCCTAATCCCTTCAAGTGGGAAGCAGCTGGTTGGCTCTGTGTACTTCCTGGTCACTGCTGAATTCTGCCTGCCTGTGGGCAACCAGAGAAAATAACAGTTCCACTTCGTGCCTTATCTTTCTTCCATATTTTGAACCACACAGAACCTGATTAGTTAAATTTTGTCCATTTCCTTACATTCTCCACAACTGTAGCATTCCATTCAATCTGGCTTCAAGGTTGAAGGTCCATAGCTGAGCAACTGAAATCTCCACTTTGGGGATAAAACACGCCCATAAGTCTGGCCATCAAATCCAGTGAACTTAAAGAGTGTTAAGTAGCTGATCAAAGGCTGGCATACAAGGTTAGATGCTGTTTTCCAGACTTAGTGAGCCATTCCTGTCTGAATTCCAGGGTAAGGCAGAGGCTTTAGCTGCTTATGAAGTGGCAGTAAACTTGGTATCAGAATCACCATGGGAACGCTAATGGCATGGATGGTGTCTGATTCTGGAACTAGAAAGCTCCTGTATAAATCTCAGCTCTGTCTGTTACCAATGTTTCAAATAAGAGCAAATTTTTTCAACTTTTCAGTTCCTATAATCTAAACTGGACAAATTAATTCCATTCATTTTTGGGGCACTCTGATGATGATGGGGGGGGACAGCTGTTAAAGGTCTTCACACAGTTATAGTGTGCAGCAAATAACAATCACCGTCTGCTCCCATCGCACGGGCTTGTCACCTCCTCTCCACCTTCACAGATCGTCTCTCTGGGATCTTGAGTGGATGCTCTGCAAGCGGGTCAGAAGCAGAATGGTGTCCTCTTGGTGATCCCAGCATGGCCTCATGCTAGAAATTATATGGCCAACAAATATTCCTCCTGCCTTAAGTGGCTACTGACCCTTTAATCTACATAGGCAAGCACCAACACCACAGTAAAGTGAGAGACAACCATGGGGTGCATGTCTGTACTCTTAGCCTTTGGGAGGTGGAAGCAGGCAGATCAGATATAGTAAAATCAAAACCCTAAGGTGATGAGATTAAGAAGAGGAGCCTTTGGAAGATAATTGGGTTCTGAGAACATTGCCTTTAAATCAAAACCAAGAACTTGCTATAAAGACATGGCTCAGTGATTCAGAGCATGAAGTGCTTTCGAAGAGGGCCTAAGTTTGGTTCCCAACATCCATGTCAGGTGGTTCACAACAGTCCTTAGCCTGGTGTGGAAGTTTCTGGTTTCTTTGAAGATTCAGTTGAGTCATGTGATGTTTTTTCTAGAAGCTGTCTTGTGAGAAGGCATGTGATATTTTGCTGTGAGCTGTCTTGTGGGAGAGGCCTGACCATGGCCAGCTGAGAACATCCATGGATGAACTCTGAAGAGAGGAGATATATAGAAGCCCACAGACAGTAAGACAAAGCTTTTTGGATCTATATCACTGCGCTGATCTTTGCTCTTTGACATTTCACTTCACAGAAAGAAACATTCTAGAGAGCTTCTCGGGACAATCCAGCTGAGTCTTTCGGCTTTCGCTCACTTGTTCCGATCTTCTGAATCGTGCTGATTGGTGTTGCTGCTTGGTCTTGTCCTTTGGACTGGACTGCTGGTATCTAGACAGCGAACAGTGGACTCATCCCAAACAACTACTTCTAAAAAGGTCTACACCCCCCTTTCTAACCCTCTAATAACCTTCTTTCTCCCCTAACTCTGGTCAGTGGGTGGAAGGAAGGTAGAAACGTTTAAGAACCCTAAATAAAGTAGGTTTGGTGAAGAATCTAAGCCCACAGTAGCCCTGTAGTTTTAATTATGTGTAAGTGTATATATATTACAGAAAAAACTAGGACAAAGAAAACAAACGAGTGCTCACAGACCTGTTTCACTGTGTGAAGACTCAGCAAGAAGGTACAATGAGCACGCCAAAAAATGAGATTCTCACCAAACTGGAAACACCCGTCGGTTTTGAACTTCACAGCCTCAGCAACTGTGGCAAACACATTTCTGTAATTTAAAAGCTACTCGATTTAGGTCTTTCTGTTGTAGTTGCCCCAGCAGATTAAGACTCTTTTAAAACATTGCTCGCTTTGCATCTGTGCTTCCCAGTTCTCATTCTCAGACTCTGAGGCATCCTATCTTCTCACAATAACTTTTATTAAGTGGTGGTGGCTTGCACTTGGTTTCCCTTGCCTGTTTCCCGGCACTCAGCCCAAGTTCCTCTCAACTATCTCACCCCCATCTCACAGACTGCATTACTTTCAATTAATTCCCAATAAGTCTTAATTGTCTGCGCCTTGGCAGAGCCGGCAGAGTTAATCCCTGTTTAAGCTAATAGGTTCAACTTCCTCAATAAACAAATCTTTCATGAAAGCTGCTGACAAGCCAGAGAATTAGCAGAGTGAAATTTCATTGCTTCTCCCTTTCCTAGATCTTTCGCTATTCTTCAGGATATTTCTGTTTCTATTGAGTTCTGGTGCTAGCAAATATGACGAAAAGCAGAGGGTGTGGTCTCAAGAGGCAGATATCCTCCTTACCCCGCATGGAATGGTTCTTGTGCATCGAGCTTAAACTGGCCAGACAATGGTGGAGTACGCTTTTAATCCCACCCAGCACTGGGGAGGCAGAGGCAGGTGGATCTCTGAGTTCAAGGTCAGCCTGGTCTACGGATCGAGTTCCAGGACAGCCAGGACTATACAGAAACAGACAAACAAGCAAAAAATGGTGGTTAATACCTGAGGTACAACCAGAGGAACAAAAACCCTCTGAACTTGACACAGAGGCAATAGAATAAGTGGGCTGGGAGCATGTCTTGGTGGATAAAGTCTTTGTTGTGTAATCGTGAGGACTTGAGTTCAAATACCCAGAATCGAAATGTTGTGGTTTGAAATGAGACTGCCCCACCACCGCAGGCATATATGTTTGAATGCTCCAGTCTCCAGTTGTTGGAACTGTTTGCAGAACGAACATTAGTAGTTATGGCCTTGTTGGAGAAGGTGTGTCCCTGAGGCCAGGCTTTGAGATTTCAAAGGCCCACACCGTTTCTGGTTAGCTCTCTCTGCCTCGTGCTCGTGCATCAAGAGTTCTCAGCCACTGCCGCTGCTCTAGCACCATGCCTGCCTGCCTGCCTGCTGCTCTGAATACCATGGAGAGGTATTTGTGGACTGGAACTGTGAGCCCCCAAATTACCTGCTGTCATTTATAAGTTGCCTTAGTCATGGTGCTCTGTCACAGCAATCAACAAGTAAGACACTATGTAAACCTAGACACAGGATGTGTGTCCATAGTCCCAGTACTCCTAGGGTAAGATGGGAGGTGACAATAGAAGATGCTCTGATGCTCACGGGCCGGCTAGCCTAGTATGTACAATGACATCATTATCTCTAAATTATGTAGAAGGCAAGGACCAACATAGAAATTGTCCTCTGACCTCCATATATCCAAACAGGCATCATGACACACACACACACAGAGAGAGAGAGAGAGAGAGAAAGAAAGAGGGAGAGAGAGAGATGAAAGATCATAGATATACAGACAGACAGACAGATGAGAGAGAGAGAGAGAGAAATAATAAGAAAGCCTTGGAATACGTCTCTCTTAAGAAAAAGAAAAAAGAAAAGACCAATAGTCCTATATCCTTCACAAGGAAACCATTGTTAACAGTGTTTAAATACACAAAGATTCAAATGTTTAGATTTCGATGGACTAAAGCTCAGTGAGCAGAGCGCTTGGCTAGCAGGCATGAGGCCCTGTCTTCATTATCTAGTGCCACGTAACATGGAATGTAGCAGCACACACCTATGATCCCAATAATCTCAGCACCAGAAATGTGGATTCAGGAGAACCAGAAGTTCAAAATCAGGCCTGGACAGATGCTTGTAAAGCTGAGAGGGCTTTCTACTGATCCAGAGGGCCCACGTTCAGTTTGTAGACAGGTGATTCAGAGGTGCTCATAGTGTAAGACACTATGAGGCAGGAGATAGGCACTCCACAGGCCTCCTAAAAGCACTCTCACACACACAGAGCGAGCGAGAGAGAAATAAAATATTTTTTAAAAAAGAAGTACAAGGATGTCCCTAGTTGTTTAGAGAGTTCAAGGCCAACCTGGGTAATATGAGCCTATCCCATAAAAGAAAAAGAATGAGGAGGAAAGAAAGAGAGACTAAATATCAGGATTGGTATTTACCAACTTGAAGTACAAAATATTTTATTATAGACTGCTTGAGCTTCTTTTTCTCCATTTTTACTACCGATTGAGACTAACAGAGCTATTCAAGACATCAACCCAATGAAACTTAGTGAATGTTTTAAAAGTGCAACAATGCTAGCAAGATTGTAAATAGTAAGCCCACCTAACACAACACTGGAATAAGAGCTGGGATCATGTTTGGAGAGCATTTAGGTCACAGCAATAAAAGTGTTGTATTCATTTTCTGGAAGCTATCTCACTGGAAGGGATTTATTACATAGATAATCTTCAACGAGTACATAAGCCATGATGTGTTATTAATATTATTTATGGAAGATTATTAAAATGAATGTAATACACTCACACAATGCAAGTAAAAGTATTTTGAAAATAAATGATTAGTCCATTGTGGTGGCTCAGACCTTTAATCCCAGAACTGTCTGGGAGTGGGGGAGGAAGAGGCAGGCAGGTCTTTGAGGCCCAAATGGTTTTTACATAGTGATTAAACAGAAACAAAATTATATGGTACATATATCCTGAACATTCTTTTATGTGATATTAAAAGTAAAATTTGTATATTAATGAGGAACAGATATGAACAAGTCGCAGTGACTACATGTATGAATGTGGCATGAAGAAATACATGTCTGTATGCTTACTAAAAGGGTTAACTAAGAGAGTTTAATGTTTTATTCTGAATGTTTTGAGGTAGGTCCTGATGCTACCAGGAAGATGCTATGTAGCTGAGAATGATTCCCAAGTTCTGGTTCTCATTCTTCTACCTCCTAAGCGATGGAAAGACAGGCCCACACAACATGTCTGACTAGCCAAGTTGTCCCTTTAATCCCAGCATGAGATGACCAGTAGCCAGTTCAAGGCCAGCTTGGGCTACATAACAAGCCATGTTCAAAAATAAGAAAGAGACAAGAATGCTTGGAGCACTTGCTTATGGTAAACAGTCCACATTGGGGGGGGGGTACATATGAAAATTGCTCTTAGAAGGAAATTTCCTGATGTAATTATCTTCAGGGAAATTCCAACCTTCCAACCGGTGTTGGGAGACCAGAACAGAGAAAATTTCATTTTTACCTTTATTTAAGTTTTGAAGTTTCATACTAGATACATAAATTGTGTTAGTTTTTTTGTTTTGTTTTGTTTTGTTTTTTTTTTTTTTTTTATGGCAGCGTGAGTTATCAGGTAAATGAAATTCTGGGCCATTTCTTTAGTCTCTCATTTATTCTTGTGTCTAGATAAAGATAACTGTGGTTATACAAGTTTACATTCCCACCAGCAGTGGAGAAAGGTTCCCCTTCCTCTCCAGCATGTGTTGTCACTTGATCTTAGTCAAATGGAATACTACTCAGCAATTGAAAACAAGGAAATCATGAATTTGCAGGCAAATGGTGGGAACTAGAAAAGATCATCTTGAGTGAGGTATCCTAGAAGCAGAAAGACACACATGGTATATATTTATTTATAAGTGGATATTAGGCCTATTATATAGCATAAACATACTAAAATCTCTACACCTAAAGAAGCTAAGCAAGATGGAAGACCCTGGATAAGATGATCAATCCTCACTCAGGAAAGCAAAAGGGACAGACATTAGAAGAAGGAGAAAACAGGACAGGAGTCTACCACAGAGGCCTCTGAAAAGACTCCACCCAGCAGTGTATCAAAGCAGAGGCTGAGACTCATAGCCAAACTTTGGGCAGAGTGCAGGGAAGAAGGGGGAAGATAAAAAGACCTGGATGGGACAGGAGCTCCACAAGGAGAGCAACAGAATCAAAAAAATCTGGCCATAGGGGTCTTTTCTGAGACTGATATTGCAACCAAGGACCATGCATGGAGATAACTTAGAACCCCTGCAGAGACCATGGCAGTTCAGTCTCTAAGTGAGTTCACTAGTAATGGGAACAGGGGCATGAACTCATGCGCTGGCTCTTTGATCCTCCTGATGGGGGAGCAGCCTTACCAGGCCACAGAGGAAGACAATGCAGCCAATTCTGATGAGACCTGATGGGGGAGGGTCAAAGGGAAGGGGAGGAGGACGTCCCCTATCAGTGGACTGGGGTGGGGCATGGGTGGAGATGAGGAGTGAGGGTGGGATTGGGAGGGGATGAGGGAGGGGGCTACAGCTGAGATACAAAGTGAATAAACTGTAATTTTAAAAATAAATTTAAAAAAGATAACTATGGTTTGTTTATCTTTTCAACTTGAAAAATTCTGAGTCCATGAAGTTTAGGAAGGGCCTGTGCTGTCTTCCTGTTTCCTCTTCCCCAGAATTGTTATTGTATAATAATTATTTTTGCAAGACAGTGTCTTCCTCGGAAAGTTGATATAAAGGGGGGGGCATATATTTTTGGTTCAAATTTCATATCCTGAACAAAACAGTATGATATCATTTCGAGATCTTTCTCTGATCTATCAATTCACCAAGTTAAACAGCTGAAATCCCTTCCAAAACAAATCCTTTTGCAGTCAGCAAAATGAGGCAATTACATGAATAAGTTTTTCCACTTGGCCTATTTTTCTGCCTGTGGTTATTAATCAGTCTCACTGACTGTGTTTTCCATTTTATATCCACTCTCAGGCACTACTCCAGGTGGCCAAACATCTCACATTGCATAAATAAAGAAAAGGAAAACCTCTGTCCATTGAGCGAAATAGATGTACTTCGTCGTCGACTCCAATTCTCTACCAAATTACTGAAAACTGCAAGGTTGCCTCAACAAAGGGGCAGTCGGTTTGCCTAACTGGAGCTTCTTTACGTAGAAATGGTCGCCTTAGAGAGATGATGAACTAGTCTTCAGCCCTTGGATTGATTGTTCTGCTGCTTTGCCTTGTCTCGTCTTTTAATAAGTGTGGACGCTGTCGCTTCAGAAACAGCTGTTTCGCATCAACAACTCCTCCAGGCACTGTGTCTTAGCCACCAGAAACACGGACTGCATTGTTTACTTTGTCTTCTCTTTTAAACTGTAGGGATCATCCTTTTATTATTTATAATTTTGTTTGGTTTGTCTTTTGTGACAGCGACCCATGTATCTTAGGGGATGAACTTAAATGCATCACGTAACTGGGGATAACCTTAATGTTTAGATCCTCTGACTCCCAAAAGCTGAGGCTGGAAGTGTGCATTTCCACACCCAGTGTGTGGGGTCCTGGGGATCACCCCCAGGACTCCCTGCCATGCTAGGAAGCATTGGACCTAAGTGAACTACAATTCCAGCCATGTTTGGGTTTGGCTTTGAATGGGGCCTGCAATGAACTGAGAGACTACGCTTGCCCCACAATCAAACTGATCCTTGTCTCAGTCTCTCCCACATGCTGAAATTGCAGCAGTGTGTAACTATGCACAGATCAGAATCATATATTTAGAATTATAACCACTGGTTTATCTAATGTGAAGGTACCAGAACATATGCGGGGAAGTCACTGGACAAATTGTGTTGGTTGGTTCTCTCCTTCCAGTGTGTGGTAGGTACCCAGGGATGGAATTGGGGCTGTGAGGTTACTGTGCTGTCTTGCTGGTCCCGAATCACTATTTTCTTAGAGAAGTATCATACACAAACAAGCAGAGATTCTGACTCAGTGGACACAGAGTGGCACCTAATCGTTTACAAAGCTTCTAGCATCATTCCACTGCACTGTAAGTGAACTGGTGCTTGAAGAACTTGATTGCCTGCTCTTTGATCACTTGCTCCTGGCGATGTGGCATTAGCAGGCCACAGAGGAAGAGGATCCAGGCAGGCCTGATGAGACTTGATAAGCTATGGGCAGATGGTAGAGGAGGAAAACTCCCTCTTTCAGTAGACTAGGGGAAAGGGATAGGTGGAAGAGAAAAAGAAGGGTGGGACTGGGGGGAGTTGAGGGAGGGAGCTTCATCGGGATATATAATGAATAACTTATAAAAAATTAAATAAAAAAGGACCAAACATTTCTTCTCTCTCAATCAGGCTTCTCCTGGACTTAGTCGCCACTCTATTACTATCAGATTTCTATAGTCTGACTTGCCCTGAGAGGCCCCATGGTTGTCACAATGGCCTCACAGTGTACACACTCCTCAAAGGAACTGCTGGAGTCATGTATCAATGAACTCTCAACCTGCATTCCTCACAGTGCTTGTGGGCCTCCAAGATCAATGGCTCTTGGTCCACTCCTGGCACCTGGCATGTGAGCTGGGGATTGAGATATTTTTAAAACTTTCCAGGTGGTATTCCTGTACAGTCAAGGTTGAACTATTTCCAAGGGGCCATGCTGCTTAAAACTCATCTCTCACCCTGTCAAGTAAGTGCCCAGCTTCCTCAGAGATTCCAGAGGGCACGTAACCACAAGTTGGTGACAGAAAAGGGCACAAACTACAGATATCGTGTATGCACTCTTTCTCTCCTTTTCAAATTTTGTTTGGAATTATCTGTGCCAGTGTTCGTTTCTAATTGTCTAACCTAGAAAGGGTGTGTTTTTAAAAAGCTCAAGATAGGGTTAGGTCTATTAGAAATATACACTATAAAAGTCTAAGAACACCTCTTTCAACATACACACACACACACACACACACACACACACACACACACACACACACTGGTGTTATTACAGGCAAGCATGCACCACCGTGCCCAGTGTATGAGATGATGAGAATCTAATTCAGTGCCTTGTGCATGCCTGAGCTGCACTGGCTTCTGTACTTCAGTTCGGTTTTTGTGTTTTTTTGTTCTTAATGTCTTCGATGATATCCAGGAATCTCTTCACAGTCATAGAGAGTTTTGCAGTGAGCTAACTCACTTTCAAAAGTACCAAACACTCAATGAAAACACGTGGAACATATTCATGTTTAGTACATGAGGAAACAGAAAGTTTTCGAGTTTCTTTCTGATGATACCACATCAAACCATTTCTTGTGAGAACTGTGATGCTTCTGGACCTGGGTGGAAGTTCGCAGTCACAACCATCTCTTTAGTAGAATAGAGAGTTCTCTGGGTATATGCTCAAGTGGTGTTCCTGGGTCACATGGTTATTTCTAGATTCTTGAAAAAAAAAAAAAAAAAACCTTCATGGGCTGGAGAGGTGGCTCAGAGGTTAAGAGCACTGGCTGCTCTTCCAGAGGTCCTGAGTTCAATCCCCAGCAACCACGTGGTGGATCAAAACCATCTATAATGGTATCTAGAGCCCTCTTCTAGCGTGCAGGTGTATATGCGGTCACAATACTGTATACATAAATAAAGCTTTAAAAAAACATCCTACTTCTCCATAATGGCTGTAGCAGTTTGCACCCCTAACAGCAGTTAATAAGTGTTCCTCTTCCCCACATCCACGCCAGTATTTATCTTTGTTTTATTTATATTTGCCATTCTGGTTGGGATAAGATGAAATTTCAAAGTAGTTTTTATTTGCAATTCTGTGATGGCTGTAGATGTTAAACATTAAAACAAATACTTCTCAGCCATTTGTATGTCTTCTTTTGAGAACTCTTTGTCTAGAGCTGTTTTTAATTGGTTTGCTTCTTTTCTGGGTGTTTGGTTTTTTTGAGTCTCTTGTGTGTACCATGTTGAACGTGAAATTTCCGTTCATCCTTTCACTGTCTCTGGCTCTGACTCTCCCCAGATGCTGAGATTATAAGTGAGCCCTGCATCTTGATATATTCCCTTTCTGCTATTCTTTCTGACATATATTGATACTTCTTAACAAGAATGAAAAATATCAGATATTTACTACTGTGAAGCAAAAGTGTTTTTATCTCTTGACAGTATTTGTCTACCATACTTTCCTTTTACAAACTCTATGTAGTCTCATATACATCGTTTGTTGTGTGGCTAGAGAAATGGCTCAGTAGTTAAGAGCACTTACTGCTCTTGCAGAAAAGCTAGGTTCCACACTGAGTAGCCACACCACCTGATGCTTGCCACCTCGCTAGTCATCCCAGCTCCAGGGAATCCAATGTCCTCTAGCCTTGGAGGGCACCTGCAAGCATGTGGTACACATAACTCACTCACGCGGGCACACAGACGTAGACATAAACTCATGTTCACAAAAGAAATTATTCCTTCACATGGAAGAAATGTGAATACTGCTATCTAGACCTCTCAATGGCATTGCAGCCTTTCTGCCTCCCTGAATGCATAGCATTTCACTTTTAAATCATCATCACCAAAGAAAGTTGATTCATATATATATATATATATATATATATATATATATATATATATATGAAATGCTGAGCACTAAAGCCGGATCCTCTTCATGCATTCTAGTCAAATGTCTTATCATTCAGCTACATCCACATACTGGCTTCTTCATAAACTTCAGTTCTAATAAACCACTTATAATTTGGGGGTGTTTTTGCCTTTTGTTAAAACTCTCCCCCTTATCAAAGTTTATGTGTATTTCTATATTTGCATACTGTGTGCAATAATATAGAAAACAATAAAGAGATTAGAGCATACTTATAAATTTGTATCCTATAGTTTTGAAGTGTAATAAACTATTTGGCATATGTGAAAGAATGTCTATGAAATATGTATATCAGATCAGTACTTTTAATAATAGTAATGTATTACCCCCCAAGTTCTAAAACCAGGTCCTCAAAATACTTGGGAAACCCATGTGCCTTAACCATCGCCATCTCTGTTTTGATCATTAATTGAGTTTCAATGACTTTGCCTTCAAATCTCTTTCTCCTACTCTGTTATGTATATCAATAAAACAACATTTCTGGTTTTCTTTGCCCTCAAATTTCACAGTGGGATAGCTACTAGGAGACAGTAGGAGATGCCAGGATGACAGATTATCCCATCATCTTCTGGTATTTCCAGCAATTCCTGTCTCTTCTCTGCATGTCCGTGGGCCAGCTCTCACCAGGCAATGCTGATCTTACCTCTCACTGGTGTCTAATCTCCTGGCTCAACAGCAAACCGCTATTATCCTTCCAGACCTCGGGGTGTACTGTCCCCTTCTCTTGAGTAGCTGACTCATCATGCCTGGTTTGGCTTCTGTTACCAGTGTAGACAATCATCTATATTAAATCATTCCTGCTTTGAAGACCAAGAGTAGTTTCTGATTTATAAATGGACACTAAGAGCTCTTTTATCTCTAGTTTACTAAGAACATTTATCATGCTTAAATGTTATTGAATTCACATTGTATACCTCCCAATATGGTTTGTTTTTCCTCCTGTATTTTATTAATTTGACAAACTGTATGTATAAACCTGTACATTTTTCTCTTTGTTAAAAATGTATTCATAGGATAAATACAATTTATTCCCCGTCTTGTAATAGGTTATTATTTTATAGATTGTTCTATTTGGTATGCTAATTTTTACTTTAGAATGTTTATCATAAGTTCATGGCTTTATCTTATGATTTTGTGTTCTTATGCACCCCTTGTACTATGTACTATCATTCCAAAAACTGCATTTGTCTTTTTGTGTCCTCAGGTAGCTTTTTACAATGGAAAGAATCAAGTCTTTCTTTAAAAAAAAAAAAAAAAAAAAACAACATTAGGCAGAACATGCAAACAAGAATATTTGACTCTGCTTTTCCTATTTTTTTGAGAAAAAAAATAGTTTTTTTAATTAATTTTTTTCACAATTAATTCATTATATATCCTGATTGAAGCCCCCTTTCTCAACTCCCCCCAGTCCCACCTCCATCCCTTTTCCTCCTGTCTCCTTCCCCTAGTCCATTGAAAGGGGGAGTTCCCCACCATTGCCATCTGCCCATAGATTGTTAAGTCTCATCAGGACTGCCTGGATCCTTTTCTTCCATGGCCTGGCAAAGCCACATAACTAGGGGCAAGTGATCAAAGAACAGTTAACTGAGTTATGATAGAGGCAGCTCCTGCTCCCCTCACTCAGAGATCACGTGGAGACTGAGCTGCCAATAGGCCACATCTGAGCAGGGGATCTAAGGCCTCTCCATCCATGATCCTCTGTTGGTGCATCAGTCTCTGTAAGACAGCCTGGGCTCAGATCTTTTAGTTTTGTTGGTCTCCTTGTGTGGCTCCTGTCCCTGCCATGTGACTCTATTCCCACCTCTCTTCCTCCGTAAGACTCCTGCGCTCTGCCTAAAGTTTGACCCTGAGTCTCAGGTACAGGGCTAAGCAGATGATTCTCAACAGAGGAATATCGAATGGCAGAGAAACACTTAAAGAAATACTCAGCATCCTTAGTCATCAAGGAGATGCAAATAAAACAAAAACCCTGAGATTCCATCTTATACCTATCAGAATGGCTAAGATCAAAAGCTCAAGTGACAACACATGCTGGAGAGGATGTAGAAAAAGGAGAAAACTCCTCCATTGCTGATGGGAGTGAAAACTTGTACAACCACTTTGGAAATCAATCTGGCCCTTTCTCAGAAAATTAGGAAAATTACTACTTCAAGACCCAGCTATACCACTCCTGGGCATATCCCCAAAAGATGCTGCACCATTCAGCAAGGACTATGCTCAACTATGTTCATAGCAGCTTTATTTGGAACAGCCAGAATCTGGAAACAACTTAGATGTCCCTCAACGGAGGAATGGATACAGAAATTGTGGTACATTTACACAATGGGATACTACTCAGCTACTAAAAACAAGGAAATCATGAACTTGCAAATGGATGAAACTAGAAGAGATCATCCTGAGTGAGGTAACCCAGAAACAGAAAGACAGGCTTGGTATAAGCTCACTTTTAAGTGGATATTAGCCATATATTATAGGACAACCATCTACAGACCTAAAGAAGCAAAACACTAAGGAGGACCCTAGGAAGGATACTTAAAAAATATAGTTTTTGAGCAAAGCTCTGTACTACATCAGGGACTCTATGTTTTCCAGTCATTTTAAACAGAATAAACAAAGCTAAGCAAAGCTTAGCAAAGCTTCATGCTTTCTTCTGTGTGATCTTTCTCTGATTCTATTTTTCTTTATGTCTGTTTAGACTGAGACAGTTATTTCTGTCTCTGAATTTCATGTGCCCATTTCCCTTCCATCTGTTGTATTCAGAATGACTTCTTGGGCTGGTGGGATGGGTCAGAAGATAAGAGAGCTTGTTATGCACGCCTGGCGACCTGATCGGATCTGAGGATTTCTATATTCGTTACTGTTCTATTGCTGTGAAGAGATACTATGACCAACACAACTTATAAAAGAAAACATTTGGTTGGGGACTTGATGACAGTTTCAGAGGGTGAGTGCAGGATCCTCAGGGCAGGGGATGTGGTGGCAGACAGGCATGGTGCTCCAGCAGAAGTTGAAAGCTACATGTAGCCCACAAGCAGAAGGCAGAGAAGGGCCCGGTGCTGGCTTCTGTAACCTGAAAACTCAAACCAAGTGACAAATCTCCTCCAACAAGGACAAACCTCCTAATCCTTCTTAAACAGTCCATCAACTGGGAACCAGACATTCAGATATATGAGCTTATGGGGTCCATTCTCATTCCACCACACCCACATATAGGCAGAAGGAGGGAACCAACTCCACAGAATTGTCCTCTGATCTTCACAGGTATGTCATGGTACTCCTGCCCCCTCCCAATGGGAAAAAAAATCAATTCTTTTAAACCTTAGAAAGAGAATTTGCTTATTTTCTCTTTGACCTTTCCATTTAGGTTTTTAGGATTGGTTATATTAACTGCTGTATTTTGGGTCCAGGACGATGGCTCATTGAGGAAAAGTGCTTGCCTTATAAGTCTACTCACTTGAGTTCAGCCCTTGGAAACTACTGTGTAAGAAAAAGCATGACTGTCTAAGTTTGACCTCTGACTTACACACACCATGGCACACACTCATCCACACACACAATAACAATAACAAAAAAGAATTCATGTTAAAATATATTATTTCTATTTTCCATGACTAGAGATTTCTCTTAAAATTGTGTGTGCTTGTGTGTTTAGGTTCATATATGCTATGGCACACACAAGGAGGACAGAGGAAAACATTAGCTGCCATTTCTCAGCATCCTCTTTGTTGAAAGTAGAGTTTTTCTCATTATTTCTATTACTCACCATACTTCAGGCTAGCTGGCTCATGAGCTTCCATCTAATTATTTTTAATTAACATTAATAATTCTTAAATAAACACAGCACTGTTACCATGTATTAACAAACATACATAGAGGTTTTTACAAGTATTATTGTACTTGACCCCCTTTTAAAAGAATACTACAATATACTCCAAACTATAATATACATACATTAATGAAAATTTTGTAAAAAGTAATTACTGAATCATTGACATTATTATTTTGGAGCCTGAAAACACATATATACCTATATTGTGTTCCCCAAAATAATGGTTCTAGTCCATTTTGATACAAAGCATCATTTCACTGCACTCCCACCAATCCAAGCTATTTGTTTTTATATCTGAAATAGATTTTATATCTGACAAAGATTTTAGAGTGCATCCCATCTCAGTGTGTGTTTTTTTGTGTACCAAACATTAAATTACTTGATATGCTATCATCCATTCCAAATAAACAAACACCCTTTTATTGTGCTTTTTTTATTAATGCAACTGTCACCATTTTATGCCTCCAAAATAGTTTTCAAAGGAAAAAGTATATATTGCTCAGGTCATACAGTTTATATCAGATTTCCCCTTTATTTTGATTTCTTGAAAAATATGTCAGACATATATTCTAATTGTGAATAGTTGATCATATGTACTGTCTTCATCTGGTATTCTCTTTGTAAACCTACATTTAATCAGCCTGTTAAGTAGCTCTGCAGACTGGCCTCTGGCATTAATCATTGCAGATAAAACATTCCCATTGTTTCTGCTCTGTTGCTTGCTACTTTTTCTCCTGTAACACAAGACTTTTAGAAACAGACTCTGATATATTCTTCCTTCCTCCCAGCTTCCCACAGCCATTTAAAGATTCAGCTTGACCTTTTCTCCTGTTTTTATTTCAAGTTACCAGCATGTCAATACTTGAGAAATCTCATCAAAGGCTTAACTGTCTATACCCCACTGACTCATTCTTTATCACGATTTGATCTCGCTCATTCCCATTCAATTCGTTTTTCGGTAATGTAAGTTTTCCAGGCTTTTCTTCTCTAACACATTTCTCTGAAGACCAGCTGTTACCCTTATTTGCTCTTATTTACAAGTTAAAAAAAATCAAATGTATTAGGGTTCTTGGATAAAAATTGTTATTTTAACTTGAGAATTAGAAATTGATGCTCTGGAGAAAAAATGATATCTTTGGCCATGAGCAGAGCATAGCCAGGGATTCCTGGGACCCTCCTGGGTTTCTTTTCTTTCTTATTTATTAACTAATTCAATTTGCATCTCGATCATAGTCCACCCTCTCTTCTCCTCCCAGCTCCATCCTCCCTCCCACATCCCTTCTCCCCTAGAATAGGGGAGCCCTCCTACCCGGACAACCCAGCTCATCTATTCACGAGGACTGAGTTCATCTTCCTCCCTTGTGGCCTGGTAGGGAAGTCCCATCAGGGGGAAGTGACCAAAAAGCAGGCAACATAGTCTGTGTCAAAGATATCTCCCACTTCCCTAACTATTGGGCCCACAGGAAGCCTAGGATCTTAATTGGACTTATCTCCTTGAGGTCTGTGCATTGTAGTATGTCTACCCTGTACTATCTGACTAAAATCCACTTACGAGTATATAGTATGTGTGTCTTTGTATTCCTGTGTTACTTCACTCAGGATGAACTTTTCTAGTTCCATCAATTTGCCTGCAAATTTTACGATTTCCTTGTTTTTAATGGGTGAGTAGTATTCTATTGTGTAAATGTACCACAGTTTCCTTATCCATTCTTCAGTTGAGGGGCATCTAGGTTGTTTCCAGTTTCTGGCTATTCTCAGTAAAGCTGCTATGAACATGGTTGAGCAAATGTCCTTGTTGTATGGCAGAGCATATTTCAGGTATATGCCCAAGAGTGGTATAGCTGGGTTTTGAGGTAGCACTATTCCCAGTTTTTTGAGAAAGCGTCAAATTGATTTCCAAAGTGGTTGTACAAGTCGGCACTCCCACCAGCAATGGAGGAGGGTTCTCCTTTCTCCACATCCTGTCCAGAATGTGTTGCCACTTGAGTTTTTAATCTTGGCCATTCTGACAGGTGTAAGATAGAATCTTAGATTCATTTTGATTTGCATTTCCCAGATGAATAAGAACATTGAGCATTTCTTTAAGTGCTTCTCCACCACTCAAGATTCCTCTGTTGAGAATTCTCTGTTTAGTTTGAATCATTTTTTTTTTAATTGGATTGTTTGGTTTGTTGCTGTTTAACTTCTTGAGTTATATGTTCTGGATATTAGCCCTCTGTCAGATAGAGGGGTTGGTGAAGATCTTTTCCCAGTCTGTAGGCTGTTTTTTCCTTCTGATCACAGTGTCCTTTGCTTTACAGAAGTTTTTCAGTTTCATGAGGTCCCATTTATTAATTGTAAATCATAGAGCCTGAACTGTTGGTGTTCTGTTCAGGGAGTTGTCTCCTGTACCAATGAGTTTAAGGATCTTACCTACTTTTTCCTCTAGCAGATTTAAAGTATATCTGGTTTTAAATTGAGGTTTTTGATCCAATTGGACTTGAGTTTTGTGCAGGGTAATAAATATGGATCTATTTTCATTTTTCTACATGTAGACATCCAGTTAAATCAGTGCCATTTGTTGAAGGTGCTGTCTTTTTTTCCCCATTGTATGGTTTTGGCTCATTTGTCAAAAATCAGGTATCTGTAAGTATGTGGCTTTATTTCTGAGTCTCAGATTAAATTCCATTGATCAACCAGCCTATTTCTATGCCAGTGCTCATGCAGTTTTATCAGTATTGCTCAGTAGTACAGCTTGAGGTCAGGGATGAAGATACCTCCAGAAGTTCTATTATTGTATAGGATCCTTTTCACTATTCTGGGTTTTTTGCTTTTCAGTATGAAGTTGAGAATTGGTCTTTCAAGATCTTTGAAAAAATTGTGTTGGTATTTTGATGGGGATTTCATTGGGGTTTTATTTTCAACAAGCTAAACATGATCACTATTTGAAAAAAAATAAAGGTTTCTCCTTTTGTTTGTTATTACAATGTTCTGTTTTTAATTATCTGTAATCTTCTGTTCAGATATGGATCTTAAATCCACAGCCTCTGTTTCACCTGAGGTCTTGTTACAAGGTAACCCTGTCTGGTATTAGGCTGCTCCCTGTCTCATTGCATCAGGATCTGTGATTTGCCAGGATTCCCAGATCATCTGAATATACCATTCACTTCTAAAGAACCGTTGCCACAGCCTGGTAACCCTTTGCTGCAGGTGACGTAATTAGTTAATGAAGCAAAAAGCTCTTGTTTCTAAATGATAAAGAAGAGACCTTGGCTATTAATTAGAGTGGCAAAACAGGTTATTCTGTCGCAGATAAAAACAGAGGTGGCACAGGCAGATATCTAGGTTTTTGTTTTTCTTGAGACAGACCTGTGGCACAGTTACTTTGGCTCAGCGAAGTCACTTGAACAATCGGAGTCCATTCTCTTCGGGTTTTTTTTTTTTGAGGTGTTTTGCCCCCACATTCTTTAGTGTAGTTTCCTCTATGTGGGTTCTGGTTTGCACATGTGGTTCTGTTGGAAGGTCACAAGCAAGCCGAGCTGCTTTTCATAATCGTTTTTCTTTTTCTATGCTGATACATTTCTTGACCAATTCACAACTGACCTCCACTTATGTCCGGAAGATTTCCGGACAGCTAAGCTTTCAGGTTATGGGTCTAACAAACAGTGGATCTCAGAACTGAAGGAACGCAGCGCCAGCTAGCAAAATGTTCAATATTTCTTCCTCCATTTCATCATATTGAGCTCTTGACATTCCTGTATAAAGCCACGAATTATGAAAAACAACTCCTAATTATAAAGCAACAACAACTACAAATAAAACAAAGGCTGAAGTGATGGCTCAGCAGGTATGAGCACTTGCTGTTCTTCTAGAGGACATGGGTTTGATCCCCAGCACCACATGGCAGCTCATAGCCATCTGTTACACCAGTTCAGGGGAAGCTGATGGCCTTTTCTGACCTTCTCAGGCACAAAGTGTGTACACGACATACCTCCCATGGACGTAAAACATAATATAAATAAATAATAAATAGATAAATAATGAATTTGCAAAATAAACATAATATAAAGAAATATAGCACTGGCACATAATTATCATTGTGCACCCAATATATGTGTATAGTTTGAAAAAGAAAGGGGGATCTTGAAAATCAAGTTACCTGAGCCGTTAGCAGAATAATATACATTTTTTAAAAACAAAACAAAAAATAAATAAATAAGCACTCCACTCTTTAAGGAGTTTGTCTGCTGTGTGATTCTAGACCTTTTCAAGTTGACAATCAACATTAACTATCAAATATGGCATTGACTTATAAATGTCTTGAATAGGTCATTAGATAACACAATCACAAAATAGTCAGGTTTGATTTTGGACCGTCTTCTTGGGTCATCTCTTTAATTAAACTTTTCTATGAAACAAAACTTATTGATAGGCATGCTCTTTGTTTTTTATGTCCCAAGTACATACATGCAATTATTTTTTCATTGATAAATGAAAATAAATTTATGACAATAGCCAAAAAACACAGAAGGAACCAGAGCACATTATGCCAGTCTTAATAACAGACTCATAAAGACAAGTACTGTGTGCTTCCCTTTATATGAGGGACCAAGTGTGTGTGTATGTGTGTGTCGGGGGGGTGCATGCCCAGGGGTGTGTGTTTATTTGACAGGGAGAGAGAGAAAAAAAAAAGAAAAAAGAAAAAAAAACATTTATTTTTTTGTGTGTATGCAAGAGTGTATGTATGTGTGTATATGCAAGTGTGTGTGTGTATATGTGGTGTTCGTGTGTGTGTGTGTGTGTGTGTATTTCTGTGTGTGAGCATGCAGTGACTTACATTTGTAAGTCAGAGGCCAGTTTTTAGAAGCCAGTTTTTGTTGACCTCAGAACCTTAATTTTCCTATTATTATCATTGTCCTTACTGATATTTTGAGACAAGGTTTTTCCGTGTTACTCTGAGTAGCCTGGTACTTCCAGTGTAGTCAAGAGTGGCCCCAAACTCACAACAGTTCTCCTACCTCATCCTCTAGCATCCTGGTATTCCTAGCTTGGGTGTGCCATCATACCCAGCTTATTTTTATTTCATAGTAAAGATTCGCTCTATAGCAGCAAAGACAAACAATAAAAAAGAATGTGTAAGTTCTCAGTGACCTTCCATGCCACTACCCTGCTTCTCCCAAAGTCTTCAAGGAATTGATGTTTCTGGAAGAGTAATCAGGTCTCTCACATAATTTTATAACCTTGACTAGGAAGTAATAATACCAATGTTACTTATTTATTTATTTATTTATTTATTTACCACATCCTTTAATGTACTGTTTCCTCTCTGTGGTTACTGTTGGAACATGACAAGCAAGCAGAGCTGGTTATCATGACCTTTTATCTTTTCCTACTAGAGTTCATCTCTTGACTGGTCTGTACCTATGTCTGCCAGATTTTAGGACAACTTATAATGGCTATAATAAAATACCAATTAAGCTTCAACCAACCTAATTTGTAGAAATGACACTAGTGGAATGACTTCAGATTACAGGTAGAGAGAGCCTCAGTTGTTTGCAACCCCCACCCCCATTACATTTGAGGCAGAGTCTTTTTCTCTGCCCAACAGCTATTTGTCATTTCAATATAAGGAGGGCTCTGTTACCCTTTAGGAGCTGGTTGCAGCTGATGACTCACAAAAGGGTCTGAACTGACCACTTACCATTTCATCTTTTCTTGTGATGGCTTTAGAGGTAGATCTACTTCTGACCTCAAAGATGGAAGAGGAAGCAAGCTGAGAACTTCCGGGAAACAGTTTGCTCTTTACAAAAAAACGAAAGAAGCTTTACCACCACCTTTCACACCTCCTCTCAAACCTGCAAATAGATACGGGCAACATTAACTGTTGCAGCCCCATGAGGGGACAAACTTCATGGTGAAGCCATGGGTAAGAAAGTCAAAGCAAAGGAAGGAAGAAACTGGGTTTGAAAGACAATGCCAAGCCACAAAAAGCAACCTGGAGGCAAAGAACTTCAAGATTTCTTATCAAACACCATGATGTCATTAGGGTGGTCTCCTCCTCATTCTTCTTCTTTCTCTACTCCTCTTCCTGGTGATCAAGCCCAGCAAGATTCTACTACCGGCCACCCCAGACCATTAGTAAGCCTTTCTGTTTCATCCAAACACATTTTTTTTGGTGGTGGTGCTTTTATTTGAGTTGGTGTTGTGGTTTTTATTGGAAGAGGGTCTCATATTCTGTAGCTTACCCTGTCCACAAACTCACAGTAATCTCCCTGCTTCATCTTCTCAAGTGCTGGGGTTACAGGCATAATCCATCACATCTGGATTTCTCTGGTTTTCAAGAGAAAACTAACCTGTCTTGTTATATTGACTTTATTCTGAGTAGTCTCTTATTACATTATAATTGCATCACACCCATTTCTATTAGAGTGTTTCTGTTGCTAGTCCCATTATTTAATAACCCCATGGTTGCTTTTTTGTATAATATAATCTTTTAACATAATTATTAAAACTATTGTGCTAGTTTTGCATGTGTGTGCGTATGTATGAATATGGGTGTTGTCATGAGTGGGGGCATGTGGAGGCCAGAGGTCAACCTCTTTCAATCTGCTTCTGCCAGCTCCATCTTCTGTACTGAGGCAAGATTCCTCACATGAACATAGAGCATGCATATTCAATTGTCTGTCCAGCCAGCTTGCTCAGTAAATTCCACAGGCTGAGTTACAGGTGTCCCACGCCTGGCATTTCTGAGGGTGCTAGGCATCTAAACACTCCCTGCTGCAGCTCCAATATACCGATGGTATGCACACACACAAAATTTGTCCACCAAAGTGGTGGATAAACTATGACACTCTGCCACCTAAAACACTACATGTGAGCTTTGATGCTTTGATGTCTCTAGATTTTAGAGATTTCGCTTTCATCCCCTACTGTCTCCTTGTGGCTTATAATGCTGCCACCCTTTGTTGGAAACAATGGTACCAAGATGAAGAGAATATTTCTCACTGGTTCAGATTACTGTATCTTTTGGATTGTCTTGGTACATCAAAGCCTCTTATAAAGAACTACTGTACTTCTTAGGATTTGTAGGAAAAATTCTTTGTTTTGAGCACCATAAAATTATTTTCTTTCTTTTTAAATTTATTTATTTATCTATTATTTATTACAACTTATTGTATCCCGGCTTTTTCAGTCCCACCCTTCCTCCCTCTTCTCCCCCTATGCCCCTCTAGTCCACTGATAGGGGAAGTTCTCCTCCCCTTCCATCTGACCCTAGCCCATCAGGTCTCATCAGGTCTGGATGCCTCTTCTTCCTCTGTGGCCTGGCAAGGCTGCACCCACCAAGCAGAGGGTGTACCCACCAAAGAGTCAGAAACAGTTCATGTCAGAGACAGCCCCTGCTCCCCTTACTAGGAAACCTGCTTGGACACTAATCTGCCCATGGGCTACATCTGAGCAGGAGATCCAGGTCCTCTCCATACATGGTCCTTGGCTGGAGTATAAGTCTCTGAAGGACCTCCTGGTTTTTTTTTTTTTTTTTTGGGGGGGGGGGTTTCTGTTGGTCTCTTTTGGAGCTCCTGTGCCCTCCAAGTCTTTCTATCTCCCCCTTCTTCTATAAGATTCCCTGCACTCTGCCCAGTTTGGCTATGAGTCTCAGCATCTGCTTTGATACCCTGCTGGGTAGTCATCCTGGAAACACAAATCAAAAAGCCTGAGATTTCACCTTACACCCGTCAGAATGGCTAAGATCAAAAACTCAAGTGACAACACATGCTGGAGAGGATGTGGAGGAAGAGGAAGCCTCCTCCATTGCTGGTGGGAATGTAAACTAGTACAACCAATCTGGCACTTTCCCAGAAAAGTAGAAATAGTGCTTTTTTTTTTTTTTAAGAAATAACTCTTAGATTGATCCTAGCCATTGCAGAAACTCAAGCTCTAGCAAGGGAGTAAAGCACAGCAGCAGAAGGCATCCTAGCAAATCAACTTTCAGCCTAGATCAGGGTCCTCGAGGGACCTCCAAATCAGGCTTATAGATGGTAGCAGGTAATTTGTCTAGACGATTAAGGAGTAAAATAGAAGGAATGTTGACAACGATTCAGAAAAGAACTATGTGGTTGTATCACCGAGAGTGAGGCAAAGAACACATGCTCTTCTCTTTGTTTTTCTTTTTCCTTCTTTCTTTTTTCGTTTGTTTGTTTTGAGGTAGGGTCTGATATGTATCACAAGTTACTCTTTCTCCTCAGCCTCCTAAGTACTGTGAGGATAGTCCTGAGTACCACACCTAGCTAAATATTCAGGCTTCACGTGAATGCTTACCACTCAGCCACACAAATATCAATCCTTCTTATAGGTGTGAGTCAACCTCCTTCACCAGGCTCTACATTGCCTGCTCATAAAACTGATGAGCAAAACAATTAAGTGTTGGCACATGCCTGTAATACCAGCACTTAGGGAGGCAGAGGCAGGCGGATCTGTGTTCGAGGCCAGCCTGGTCTAAAAAGCAAGTCCAGAACAGCAAAAGCTACACAGAGATACCCCATCTTGAAAAGAGTTCAAAGTGCGAGTTCTTGCTGGAGTCAGCAGGTAGACGTGACCTTCAGGGGCAAAGGAGAGCCCAACAAGCCGAGCGGTGAGGCAAGATGTCCTCCTATGCCTTCTTCATGCAGACCTGCCAAGAGGTGGAGCACAAGAGGACTCTCCGACTCCTGGGTCAACTTGCCTAGTTTTTGAAGTGCTCCGAGAGATGGAAGACCGTGTCTGCAAAGGAAAAGTCGAAGTTTGAAGATTTTGCCAAGCGCGATAAAGCTCGTTATGACAGGGAGATGAAAAAAATACATTCCTCCCAAACTAAATAAGAAAAGGAAGAAAATGATTCTAATGCTCCAAAAAGACCACCGTCTGCCTTCTTTCTGTTTTGCTTTGAGCATCGCCCAAAGATCAAAAGTGAGCACCCGGGCCTGTCTATTTGAGATTCTGCAAAGCAACTGAGTAAGATGTGGTCTGAACAATCTGCCAAAGATAAACAACATGAACAGAAGGTGGCTAACCTAAAGAAGTATGAAAAGGATATTGCTGCATACTGCGTTAAGGGCAAAAGTGAATTAGGAAAGAAGGGCAAGCTAGCAGGCTCAAAGAAGAAGCATGAAGGTGAGGAAGAGGAGGAGGAGGAAGAGGAGGATGAGTGTGTGGAGTATATGCACTCAGGCAACTATTTTGTTAAGAATGTGAAATTCAAGTGAAGTTCAACATTAGCTTCAGTATAAAAAACTGTACAGATTTTTGTATAGCTGATGAGATTCTTTGCAGATAAAAACACTTTTTTTTAAAAGACGTTTGTAGCTTTTCCAGGGGCAACAACATACAGTTATATTTAAAGCCTTTGATGCTGAATATTCCTAAATATTTAATGTTTTTTTTAATTTCTTACAGTATCAAAAAAATCTTCATAGGAATTTTTAGGGTGTTGATTTTTTTAATTTGTAGTAAAATAATCTATGTATACATAAAAAAAGAGTTCAACATGCAAGCAGCAGAGACCAAGCTCACAGACCCACATATCTTGAATGAGTGATTCCACTTTTGTCAGATTTATTGGTAATTCTAGGATTCTGTTGTGGAGGAAATATGAAGTTGCAAAGCTGTAAACATTTACTTTCGGTTGTCTCCATTTCCTTTGGACAGTGGTGATCAAAAGCATGTGGTGGAGCAAAGCAGCTCACCTCATGGGGACATGGAGCAGAAAGAGGAAGGATCTAGCTTTGACCTCCAAAGCTCACCTATCCCCACCTCCAGTGAATTGCTTGCTCCAGCCAGACCTCATCTCCTGAGATTTCCACCACTTCCTCACCAGTCAGGGACCAAGGCCTTTTAGAGAAAGATAATATATTTTATTTATTCTTTGAGAATGTCATAATGCAACAATGTGTTTTGATCATATTTGGCTCCAACCCCTTCTCCAACTCCTCTGGGATCCCTAAACCCACATTCCCTTCCAACTTGAAGTCTTCTTTAGTATTATTTGTTTATAACCTCTGGGTCCAAAGGACCAAAGTTTCTGAACACATGAACCTGTGGTATATATTTTCAGTAAGACTATAATACTTAAATGTGTGTGTGAGAGAGAAAGATACAAAGACAGAGACAGACAGATTCTGCAACTAGGTGTGGTGGCACAGCCTGAAATCCCGGAACATGGGAAGTGGAGACAGAAGAAGGGTAGTTTAAGACCACTTTTAATTTTTTTCACTTTTACTACATTTATTTACAGTGTATGGATGTGTCTGTGTGTCTACCTGCCTGCTAGTACGTACCTGTCACGGTGTGTGCAAGCCACAGTGCGAGTGGAGAGGTCAGAGGACAGCTTGCAGGAGTCAGTTCTCTCCACTGTATGGGCTCTGTGGATTAAATTCAGGTCATCATAACTGAGTCATATACTAGCCCTCTATTTTTTTTTAAGGAATAAATTAACAATGGCCACAGCTGGGTCATACCAATAGGTTATAAGCACATCTCTCTACCACTGGGAAGAGTTCGATTATCTCATTAGACACAATTCTGAATAGCAAAAGTAGTAGCTGAAGGCAAGTGGCCATTCACACCATCCAGCAAGCAAGAAGGAAAAACTGACATTTGTGCTCTTCTGTTGTCTTGCATATATTTATAGAATACAGTATTCCCCCGTCCTCTCTTTTTGTCCATCTGTTTTATATGGGGCAAACAGGAATGGTTAAATAAATTTTACAGAATGTATGCTAGAATATCAAGGTAGCATAGTGATGAACTTTGAGAAATTAACAACCTCCAGAAGTTTGTTTGGTTTGATTTTTCGAGTCAGGGTCTCATGTAGCTCAGATAGCTCAGATTTCCCCTGCAGTTGAGGATGACTTAGGATTCCTGATTCTCCAGCTCCCACCTCTCAGCTGCCAGGATTCCTGGCATGTGCTGACAAAGTCTGCCAAGTCACTCAGAGTTCTTGAATTTGGAGATGATGCTCAGTTACTAGGAAAAAAAAAGATTCATTCGGTTAGGAAAAAGAAGTTTGGGGCTTTTGTGTTTAATTTTAAAAGGAAAGGTCTGTACCACTATCAAGCAAACCAAAGCAAGAATATCTGTTTTCATTTGAGGCTTTTTCTCTTTCTGAGGAATTCCCCAGTGCACTAGTTTAGAAAGCACCGCCTGCTTTAAAAGCTAAAATGCCAAATGCTTGCTTCCCCGGCCTCCTTTGCAGCTAGGGTACAAACATATGATTTCATTTTTGTCAATCTGTTTGCCAGTGCTGAATTTTGACTTGGGAACTAATAAAAAAGGAACAGATTCAGTTATGCTTTCTCTGTTTCTCGTGCAGGCAGTGTAACAGCTGCTAAAGTATCTGTTGTCTCAAGCACAAGTGGGCGTGGTAAGGGTGGTTTAGCAGTTGGCTTGGGATTGAGCAAGCACTACAGTTGCTGCTCTGCAGGCTGCTTACTTCTCACTCGCGGTGGAGTGGTTTCCTCACTAGGTTCGGGGTACATTTCCTGGCAGCTTAGTTTTGAGTCTAGCTTCGTAGCCATTTCAATAGTTCCCCGAATTACGAAATGTTTTTGTGGTAAGTGTACTTACTGTGAAAGCCAGATATGTAAGGCTTCTGTGCATTCAACATTTAAAAATTCAAAATTGGGTGAGCAAAAATGGCTCCGTGGGTAAAGGCGCTTGCAGCCAAGCCTGATGACCTGAGTTTGATCTCTGAACTCATATGGTGAAAGGAATGACTCCTGAGAGCAGACCTGTGACCTCTACACATCATCTCTCTCTCTCTCTCACACACAAACACACACACACTCACGCACACATACACACACACAAATAAAAGTAACAAACAACCCAAGGTAATGCAAAAGATACTCAGCGCAACTTTGTCTCCATGTGTGTGCGTGCATGCCAGTGCTCATGTGTGTGCACACAGTGGGCAGCCAAAGACTGCGTTCACGTATGTTCCTCTGTTTCTCTCCCCCTTATCCTGGTTTTTGAGACAAGGCTCTTGACTGGATGTGGGCTCACCATTTCTGCTAGACTGGCTGGCCAGTGGCTTCCCTGGTCTACTTGTATCTACACAGCGGTGCTGCGGTTGCAGGTCCATGTACCACCATGCTTGGCTCTCATGTGGGCACTGGGGACTGAACTCAAGTCCTCGTGCCTATGCAGCAAACATTTCATCCAGCGAGCCACCCCCCCATCTCCAAAGATTTGTCTAAGTTAAGACGTAATATGTGTCAGGCCAAGTGGGATAGACAAGTTCAGGGGGTAATTGAGCTAAAGATCACACACGCACTTAAAAAATTTAAGTGTAACATCTTGATGAGTTGCAGCCATATGTTTCTCCCCTGCATCAACTGTCAGGATTGAATCCTGGACAGACAGATCTTCCCATTCAAATGTGGGTGTGAACAATTAGGGTTGTTGAGGAATACGTGAATGGGAAACACTCAGGCTTTGGGGGCAGCACAATGCCTACTGTGTGTACTTCTATTTCAGTCACCCACAGTGAGATCAGAGGAGCAGAGCCCAGAGTCCCAGTGTCTGTTCACCTGAAAAAAATGTCCTTTCTTCAACTGAATAGTTCTAAACCTCACATATGATGCACAAGTCCAAGCTTATTATAATTTTAGATTCATACAGTTAGGATATTCTATGTGTATCCATACATCTGTATATTATACATAGGACATATGCCATGCTTAAATATTTAACATACATCCAACACTCACCTCTATCTGTAGTTGAGTTATCTTCACGTGAATCCATTTTCCCCAAGGACAGAAGAGAAAAAAAAATGTCTGAAAAAAAGTATTTATAATTTTAGTGTTTGTATCATTTTATATTACCAATTTATTTACATTTCTATACTTTTCAAAACATGGAGATGGTTTTTATTAAGCAAATTTGGGAGTGGGACATGAGGATGCATGGATATGAGTCAGGTAGTTGAGAGGCAGAGGCAGGAGGATTGCTGCAAGGCCAGTCTAATCATCATAGCAGGAGCCTGCCTCGAAACAAAACAAAACAAAACAAAACAAAACAAAAACAAACAAGTAACCCTTAACCAACAAACACAAACCAACAACAAAGAAAGATTTACTAAAACCTAAACCTGGCTTTCATCCAAAAGGTATTAAAAGTAGATCCTGAATGTACAATGCTTCATGAGGCCCCACCTCTGCAATTCCAAATGCCCCTGCTCTGGAATCGAACTCATGCACCATAGATCTGCAATTGCCAAGTCTAACACAGACCTCAGGACATTGCAGAGGGCTGGCGGTGCCTGGGTTTGCATTAGCTTCTACAGGGTTTTGCATCTTCTTCTGTCTGACACGTCTCCTGCTACTGTCTTTAAGTGTTCCCTTGGCTGCTGAGCTAATGTGCTTATGTCTCCAATGGGTCTCGAGTGAACCTGTAAATGATTAAAGATGCATTTAACTCTCAGGAGGGTTGCTGTGATTCCCTGTAGAAGAGGTAGTGCCTGGAGACCTAGTCGTACAGTTTTCCTGAGCCTTGGCCCAGCTTTGAGGAGGAAGTCACATTACTCAGCAGTGAACATTGTAATTACTCACAGCAGTTTGCCTGGTGCTATATGACATCCAATTTACAGAATTAAAGGTAATGTAATTCAAATAAAAAATAGCTGGCCTTAAAGAACAAATGGCCAACTCAACTATTGGAAAGGTCTGGGTTAGCGTCTCTATGTTGGGATTTTATAATGTTTTCACTTTTGATTAAAATCTTATTCAACTTGCTGCCAAGACTGCTGACCTCAGTTTGATCTATAAAGCAGCAGGAGGTGGCAACCAACTCTAGCAAGTTGTTCCTGACCTCTACAAGCACATCTGGGCACACATATCCCCTCATACCCACATACACACAAAATACATCCATAAATTTAATTATTAAAAAAAAAAGACCAGACTAGGGCCTGTGAGATGACTCATTGGCTGAAGGTGCTTGGCACCAAGGCTGAAGACCTGGGTTTGATCCCTGTGATGAGTCAAGTTCTAAAGTTGTGCACTGATCTTCACATATACCATAGCACTCCAGTGTCCGTGTCCATGTATATATTTCCGCCATACATGCAAATGTACACACACTCACACACTAAAGAAAATTAATTAAATAAAAATTTTTTAATGGAAACTTTTCACAATAGCCTCTCATAATATAAAATATATTGGGAGTAACTCTAACCAAGCATGTAAAATATTTGTATAATAAAAACTTTAAGACACTGGAGAAAGAAACTGAAGAAGACATCAGAAGATGGAAAGATCTCGTATATTCAGGGATCAGTAAAATTAATAAGAGTAAAAATGGCCATCTTACCAAAAGCAACGTACAGATTCAATGCAATCCCCATCAAAATTCCAATATAATTCTTCATAGATCTTGAAAGGACAATTTTTAGCTTCATATGAAATCATACAAGAATACGTGCATACATGCACACACATACACACACATCTCTACCCCCAAACAAAACAGGGTAGCTAAAACAATACTGAAGAGTAAACTAATTTCTGGAGGTATCACCATCTATGATTTCAAGTTGTACTATAGAGTTATAGAAATAAAAAGAGCATGGTATTGTCACAAAAACAGACACTTGGAACAATGGTATTGAAGACCAAACATAAGGTATCTACGGATACCTGAATTTTCTTTATAAAAAAAAAAAAAAACAAACAGAAATATACACTGGGGAAAGAGATACTTCCTTGATAAACAGTGCTGGTCAAACTGGATGTCTGTATGTAGAATAATCCAAATAGATCTGCACTTATCCTCCTGCACAAAAGTCAACTCCAAATGAATCAAAAACTTCAACACAAAACCAGATATATTGAACCTGATAGAAGAGAAAGTGGGAAATAGCTTTAACTTATTGGCACAGGAAAAGACTTTCTGAGCAGAACACTGTTAGCACAGGCTGTAAGATCTATAATTGATAAATGAGACCTCATAAAACTGAAGAACTTCTGTAAAGCAAAGGACATCATCATTTAGCCTAACCAACAGTGTATAGAATAGGAAAGGATTTTTACCAAATGTATATCTAGTAGAGGGCTAATATCTAAAATATATAAAGAACCCCCCCCAAAAGAAACCTTAGATATCAAGAAAAAAAATAACCAGTTAAAAATGGGGTACAGATCGAAACAGAGAATTCTCAAATGAGGAAACTCAAAATGGCCAAGAAACACTTAAGGAAATGTTCTACATCTTTAGCCATCAGGTAAACGTGAAGCAAAACTTATTTGAGATTTCATTTTACACCTGTCAGAATCACTGAAGTAAAAAACAAAACAAACAAAAAACAAACAAACAAACAAAAAACTCCAGCTCATGCTGGCTAGGATGTAGAATTAGGAGGAGCACTCACCCATTGCTGGGGAGTGCAAACTATGGAAACCAGTGTGGTGATTCCTCAAGGAGATAGAAACTGTTCTAATTCAAGATCTAGCATTACCACTCTTAGGAATACACCTGAAGGACGCTTCACGCTATCACAGAGCCACTTGCTCAACCTTGTTCATTACTACTGTCTGTATCCAGTGAGAAACTGGAAACAACCTAGGTGTTCCTCCACTAAAGAAATGGATAAAGAAAATGTGGTACATTTACACAGTGGTGTATTATTTAGCTGTTATTAAAAAACAAACATGAAAGCATGAAACTTGCAGGTAAATGGATGGAAATTAAAAAAAAAATCATGAGTGAGGTAACCCAGACTCAGAAAGACAAAAATGGCATGTGGATATTTGCTGTTAAATCAATGGAAACCAAAATACAATCCCTATAACCAGAGGTGAGCTATAGAGTAAGTGGCTAGGAGGGGACAGAGAAAGGGAAGTAGAATGTATGGATAGGGATGGGCTGAAATGGGAGCATCAAAGTTGATGTTGAAGGAAGGGGTGGACAAAGGAGGAAATATGGGGAAAGACAACTAAAAGTGAAGGCCATTGGAGGAGTAGTATTGACACCTACTAAAGTGGAAACTTCCTAAAATACATACATTTATTATCTAAATGAAATAATAGAGGAGACAGAGCTCCAACCTATCACCTCTTGTCACCAAGTGAAACATCCAGTACCAGGATTGGGTGATGTCTAATTGAGTTTGTTGGCTAAAACGGTCCCATAGGAACACCAAACAACCTAGGCTGTTGCCAAGGCTATACATTGCTCTCCATAAACTGTGCCAGCAAGGCTCCATTGCTGAAGACAACACCTTGACAGCTCATTGAACATGGAGAAATCAAGCTGGTGATAACATAGAGCCTTCACCCCTATATTCTCGGGTCTTCGGTATAGGAAGGTGCTCTGAGTGCTCCCAAAGAAGAAATATAAACAGCAAATACTACTGTTCTAAAACAAAAACAAGCAAAAATCCCAATCCCCACTCCCCAAAATCCCCAAATCCCAACAAAAACAGTGATAACGTGAATTCTAACGCCATTCTCTTATACTCATAGATCAAAACCTTGCATCCATCAGCAAAGCTTCCTCGTGCAGCAGAGGAGCGAGGAAACAGGGCAGGAATGGCGGGGATGAAAGAGACCTCAGGCAGAGGTGAGCATGGGGAGAAGAGACTCCTGTGACAAGCTTCAGTGAGGCAGCTCATTTAATGGGGGAGGTGGGTAGGGGTGTTTGGAGTGGGTGTATATCATTGGATGAGGCCAGGGTGTGCACGAGGCCTCATTTGAATACAAGGAATTCTCGATACTGCTGGACATGACCTTATAATGGGAGAGGACTTTAACCTGGCTAATAGGCTATGTGACCTCCTGGGAGGTAGTGGGGGCAAAGGTGAGGGTGCACAGTTATCCTGGGGACAAGATTCATAGGGTTTGGATACATCTAGATCCCACTCCTGCTCTTGTCTGCCCACCTGCCCTTCTGCCTCCCTTTTCCACAGCTCCCAGGCCCCACAGGACACCAAATATACAAGTCCTTCTAAACACAGCACGATCAGTGTACATACGAATCACAGAGACTGATAACATTCACACGGCCCGCATGGGTCTGCACCAGACAGGGTCCTAAAGCTGAAAAGAGAAGCGAACACATGCCACCATCCCTAACCCAGAAGAAACCTCCAGTGGATAATCATTTGCAAATGCAAATTTCCTCTCCTCCAATGTAGTCTTACTGGGGAAGCAGCTACTCTTAAGGGTAGACTGTGTGCCCAGCAGCAGACTTAAGGGTAGACTGTGTGCCCAGCAGCAGACTTAAGGGTAGACTGTGCCCAGCAGCAGACTTAAGGGTAGACTGTGTGCCCAGCAGCAGACTTAAGGGTAGACTGTGTGCCCAGCAGCAGACTTAAGGGTAGACTGTGTGCCCAGCAGCAGACTTAAGGGTAGACTGTGTGCCCAGCAGCAGACTTAAGGGTAGACTGTGTGCCCAGCAGCAGACTTAAGGGTAGACTGTGTCCCAAGGGAAAACCAGTTTTATGTCATCTTTGGAGGTTTCTTGTCTCATGATGTTGTCTCGGGGCTTTTTCTTTTATTCTTTTTTTCTAGTTATCATATATATTATATATATATATATATATATATATATATATATATATATATATACATGTAGTATAATACATAGTCTCTCTCTTTATCCTAAAGATCCTTTTCATATATATTAGTTTAGTGTTTTTATGCAATTCCTGAGTGGCTCTCTGTTTCTTGTTCCTTCTCTGGGTGCTTTTCTCCTTCTTTTGGTTTGTTTTGTCCAATTCTGATGTGTTAGTTTTGCTTTACCTTTATTTCATTTTATTGTTATTAATAGAAACTGGATTGTTGGATTGTTTTCTAGTGAGAGACAGAAAGGAAAAAGACTCAGATGGGAGGGGAGGAGAGAAGAAACTGGGAGGGGTAGAGGGATGGGAATGATAATCAGGATATATTATGTGAAGGAAATAAATCTGTTTTCAATTAAAGGAAAAAATATAAAAAAGAATTTTAAGCTGATCTTCTAATCTGTTACTGATAAGTTCAATCATTTTTCTGTTTCATTTCTTGAAAGTAATTGTAACATTCCTTGATATTTAGATTTTAATGTTTTGTACAATGCATTTTATTATTTTATTTTATGTGCATTATGTTTATCTGAGTGTGTATGTGAACCATGTGCATACAAGAGCATCAGGTCTCTGGAACTGAAGTAACAGGTGGTTCTGAGTTGCCTGGTTATGAGCCACGTGGGTGCTGTAAACCAGACTTCAGTCCTCTGCAAGAACAAATGGTTCCTGACCACTGAACCATTTCTCCAGATCCAATTCTAGATTAAAAAAAATGTTTTATAGCCCAGCACATAGGAGGTTAAGGCTTGAGGATTGTGAGTTTGCAAACAGCCTGGCCCCCACAGCAAGACTCAAAAACAAAACAAAACAAGAACGCAAGTGTTCTATAAACAAATTTAAATTCTTTGTCATTAAAATATCTAAGTGTGAGAATTTGCAGATTTTCCTGAGAAAGGCCCCTCAGAGGATTTTCTCTCTTTTTTTCCTTTTTTTAAAAATTTTATTTTTTTATTAATTACAGTTTATTCACTTTGTATCCCAGCTGTAGTCCCTCCCCTCTCAACCCTGCCCTCCCTCTCTCCCTCTTTTTCTCCTATGCCCCTCCCCCAGTCCAATGATAGGAAAGATCTTCCTCCCTGTCCATCT
The DNA here is from genome assembly GCF_030254825.1 of Meriones unguiculatus. Lineage (NCBI taxonomy): Eukaryota > Metazoa > Chordata > Mammalia > Rodentia > Muridae > Meriones > Meriones unguiculatus. Next base: position 91,407,830 of record NC_083354.1, on the reverse strand, counting down.
GACCCTAGTCTATCAGGTCTCATAAGGACTGGAAGCATTGTATTCCTCTGTGGCTTGGTAAGGCTGTTCTCCCCTCAGGAGGAGGTGATCAAAGAACCAGCCACTGAGTTTATGTCAGAGACAGTCCCTGTTCCCATTATTAGGGAACCCTCTTGGACACTGAGCTGCCATGGGCTACATCTGTGCAGGGATTCTAGGTTATCTCCATGCATGGTCCTTGTTTGGAGTATCAGTCTCAGAAAAGACCCCTATGGCCAGATTTTTTTGGTTCTGTTGCTCTCCTTGTATAGCTTCTGTTCCCTTCAGGTCTCTCTATCTTCCCCTTCTTTCCTAAGATTCCCTGCACTCTGCCCAAAGTTTGGCTATGAGTCTCAGCATATGTTTTGATACCCTGCTGGGTAGAGAAAAATTGGGAAGAGTCTTGAACTCATTGACACAGGAGACAACTTCCTGAATAGAACACCAACAGCACAGGCTCTAAGATCAACAATCAATAAATGGGACCTCATGAAAATGAAAAGCTTTCATAAGCAGAGGACATTGTCATCAGAACAAAATGAGAGCCTACAGACTGGAAAAGAATCTTCACCAACTCTATATCTGACAGAGGGCCAATATTCAGAATATATAAAGAACTCAAGAAGTTAAACAGCAACAAATCAAGTAATCCAATTAAAAAAAATTGGGGTACAGAGCTAAACAGAGAATTCTCCGTAGAGGAACATCGAATGGCAGAGAAACACTTAAAGAAGTGTTCAACATCCTTAGTCATCAGGGCCTTTCTCTTTTTAAAAATTGACTGCGGAGCAAATCCTCACACTGGAAATGTCTCGGGCCTGGCAGGTAAATGATACCTGGCTTCTGTCCCTAAGTGTTTATTCCCAGGCTCAAGATCCCTCATTTGCATTTTACTTTAGGACAACTACTGTATCCTGGGAGATAGGGGACAAAGATAAGGGTGCAGGACTTTCCTGGGGACAAGATTTACAGGGTTTGAATATACCTGTACCCCATTCTTGCTTTGGCCTGTCCACTAGACCACACCACTCACATTTCGTGCTTAGTAAACACCAGTAATAAACAGAACTTACAAATCAGCCTGGTGTGCTGTTGTGTTCCTATGATCCCTATACTTGAGAGGCTGAGACAGCAGGACGAAAAGTTCAAAGCCAGCTCAGGTAAATAAGAATCCATCTCAGAGATCAGACCTCTACTCTTGCCTGATGCATTTAAAACAAAAAGGGGGAACTGTAGAGAGCTGCAGAATGCTATGCCTTAAAGATGGAGCTGGTTTCCGCCTTCCACCTTCCCGATGGTGAGTGCTCTCTGTCACAAACAATTCCACATTTGGCTAAGGCTGAGGATCTGGCTTGCTTCCATGTATGTGGACCTATCTGCATTGCACACGTAGCACGCCTGGGTTGGCTACCCAGAGGCTATTTAAGCTGTGGGCTGGCTTTCCCCAGGGTCCGAGGATTGTTCAAGGTTCCTGAATAAACTGCATTGAAAAAAAAAAAAAAAGAATCCATCTCAAAAAGGAAACGGTATAAAGCTCCCACCGTTCCTCAGATATGCAGAGAATCCTTCTCACTCTGCTGAGGCTTGTCTCTCTGGAGTCTAGCTCCCTGAAGTTGTGCTGCACAGTGTGAAAACTTAATCTTAGCATGAGAAAGAGTTTTCCCTGTCTTTACACACTATCTCTAATCATTCACAATGAAGCAGTGTGACTAATGGCTGCAGAGTCGTCTTCACAGTGGACTGAACTCCCTGATCTTCCAGGGGACCTGAGTTCTGTTCATACAGTCCATGGTGGATGGCACACAACTGTGTATATGACTCATGCTCCCGGGTATTGAAGACCCCTGGCTTTTGAGGCCACCCGGACTCATGCCTACACATCTACAGGCTCGTTCACTCACATACATATGATTAAAGATAATAAAAATACATTTAATTAAAGAGAAAAGTGGTTTGGCTAAATCTTCTACTCAGATAAGCTCTTGTGTGGCCATCCTGAAATTCCATAAAGGGACTGTGTCACCCAAACAGGCCTGATTTGGCCCTACTTTGTAGTATCCCAGGCATTTAAGACATGACTTTCACAAAACAGATTATTTAGAAGTGGCCAAACCTTCGTTTTGCTTGGCCACCATAGGCTTAGATTTTTCACCAAACCTACTTTATGTAGGGTTGTTAAACACCTTTACCTCTCTTCCAACGTTCCCCACCCCTCACCCCAACCCTAGACCTTAGATAAGGGGTTAGTAGGAAAAAGGGCTTTATCTCCTTCCTGCTGAATAGGCCCATGGGTCATTAAGGGATTACCAAACTCAGTCTTCAGGATACCAGCAGTCCAGTCCAAAGGCCAACACCAAGCAGCAACAGGAATCAGCATGACAAGTCAGCAAAAGCTACAAGATGCAGTTGGATTGCCCCCAAGAAGTTCTCTGGAAAGTTTCTCTCTGCGAAGATCAGCACAGCGGTGTCGATCCAAAAAGCGAAGCCTCATTGTGGTTGGGCCTGCTATATATTTCCTCTCCTCCAAGTCTACTCACAGTTGTTCTCAGCTGGCCAGAGTCACTCCCCTAGCAGGAGAGAGCTCACAGCATAATATCATGTACCCTCTCACAAGCCAGCCTCTAGCAAAACATCACATGCCCAGCTTGCTGCAAACAATCACATGATAAAACTGAGTCTTCAAAGAAACCAGAAACTTCCATTTCAGGCCGCCTCCTAAATAAGAATGATTTCAGGTCCAAATCCACCTCCCCAAAGCTAGAATTTCAGAATTAGAGAGACAGCTCATTGGTTAAGAGTATTTGCTGCTCTTACAAAAGATCTGAATTCAGTTCAGGACCATTTCAGGGAGCTCACAACTATCTTAACTCCAGCCCCAGTGGATCTGGATCTGCATGTTCATGACATACATTCACACAAATATATGCACACAGGTAAAAACAAATATTTAATTTTTTTTTCTCCCAAAGTTTGGAGTATTTATGGCCCAAAGGGAAGGATAATTGGAGATGTGGAAAGGTGGATAAACTGGTGGATTGCGTGGGCGTAATCAAACCTCCTTGCTTTCTACCGATCCATGTTCAGAAAATGGTGCTGCCACAGTGAACTTCCGGTACGGTTTGTAACCCTCTGATAGCTGAAGGTCACCCACCTGAGAGTTGTGTAAGTTGGCCCTAGAGAGAGGGGCAGTGACGTCAACTAGTTGGAGTCACCTCCGAAGAAGCCACTTAAAACGGTCATTACCAAAGTAAGTGCCATTGTTACACACAACAAATCTGCAGGGACCATTCATGAAGGAGGTTGACCAAAAGCACTTGAAACTGGGGGGTTGGGGGCGAGGCTACCAGCTTTTCTCTGAGATTCGGAAGAAACAATGTGCTCTTTGGATCTTAAATCAGCACTGTGGTCTGCCAACGGGGAGGCAACTCCCCTGTCAGTTTCAGACTGATGTCTCAGCCAAAGCGGCTGGTGGTCTCAGCAGGAGGTCCTCGTGTGTAGTTATGGTGGGTAACCAAGGGAAATGGCCGCAGCCTATGCTGTTTTGGAGACCTCTGGGGTCTCCCTGATCAATAGCAAATAGGATCTTGCACTGCGATTTTCATTTAATAACTCATACATGTAATTCTGCTCAAACTGTTTTTGGTTGTTGTTAAGGTGGTATTTTGAAATTAGCTTACAAGCGACTGCATCTCCGTAAGTTTTTTTTGTTTATTTGTTTATTCTTTTTTGCTGGTTTTTAGTTTTGCTCCACTCACCCACTATCTCCCCCTCTTCATCCCTTGTACTCTACCATCTCACCCTACCCTGTCCTCTGCTTAATTCTTTAAATCTCATTATATCCTCTTTCTTTCATTGAACATGTTCTCCAGCAATGGTTTTCAACTTGTGGGTTGCAACCCTTTTTGGAAGTTGCCTATCAGGTACCCTGCGTATTGGATATTTATATTATGACTTGTAATATAAATTGCAGTTCTGAAGTAGTCACAGAAATAATTTTATGGTTGAGGGTCACCACAACATGAGGAACCGTATTGAAGGGTCATCGCCACACACAGTTCCTGCCTTCTCATTCTAAACCAAAACATACACACACACAATGAAGAACAAATCTAATTTTTTTTTTTTTAAGATTAGAGAGCATCAGGCAAGAGTAGAGGTCTGATCTCTGATATTAGAAATAAATTGGGACTTTGTACAGATGTTCATTTAGGTGTCATCCACCCAAAGAGCATCAGACCCGTCCGATACCTTTTTCTCAGAGGCAGGACCTGGGGCATCAACCCGCATGCAATCAGACATGCTCTTCTCTGGGTCCAAAGCGGCTGACCCTGAGTGCAGTGCTTAGCCTCGCATCCTGAGCGTATCATTTTAGCTTTTTATGGTATCCAACCATGCTTGGGGAGAATGTCCTGCTTCAATGGCTGTAAAGGCCTGAATGATCATGGCTGCATCACACTGTTGTGAGACTCTAATCTTGCATATATACCACAGGCAAGCCAAGGAGACCAACACCAGAAGGCCTGCTAACACTCCCATGCCCGCCCATTCCTTCAGATGATTCATGGCTGCAGCAAAAAGGGGGAACTGTAGAGAGCTGCGGAATGCTATGCCTTAAAGATGGAGCTGGTTTCCGCCTTCCACCTTCCCGATGGTGAGTGCTCTCTGTCACGAACAACTCCACATTTGGCTAAGGCCGAGGATCTGGCTTGCTTCCATGTATGTGGACCTATCTGCATTGCCCCCGTGGCACGCCTGGGTTGGCTACCCAGAGGCTATTTAAGCTGTGGGCTGGCTTTCCCCGGGGTCCGAGGATTGTTCAATGTTCCTGAATAAACTGCATTGAAAAAAAAAAAAAAAGAGTGAATAAGAAAAAAAAAAAAGAAAAAAAAGTGAACAAACTGTAATAAATAAATAAATTAAAAAGTAAAGAAGCCGCAAAGCTTTAACTGAAGCCACACATGGAATAAATACAGTCAAAAGGAAGAACAGGACATAAACTCTAAGTATAAAAACTAGAATAAATACACCACATGTATATCTGAAAGAAAGCTATATGAATGAGCACAGCTTGGGTTGTTAAAAACATGTGATACATATATGTTTTGAGTTGATAATTGAATTCACAGGTTATATTTAGGAGTATACATATATACAAATTCATATAAGATACAATTACAATTAAAGAAAAAATGAATTTGAAAAGGGGAGGATATATGAAGTGGTGGGAAGGGAAAATGTTGTGATTAAATTATATTCTCAAAATAAAAAAAAAATGTCCAGGGGAAAAAAAAAAGATTAGAGAGCAAAAGAGAAATGTGGGTGGGGGGGTGGATTATAAAAACAGAGAGTTAAATTTACAAAGACAAAACCATTCCTAGAGCCCCCGGCTCGTGGTTGCACTTGTCTACAGTTTCTGACGTCCGGAGACAGTTCAGATGCTGGAGACTCCGGACCAGCCTGAGTGGACCCTGGGGCCCGCTCCCACCATGAGAAAGAATGGAAGTTTGTTTAGTTCACGTCTCTTTAGGAATAAGTCATGCTGAGGGAAAGGCTTGCATCGGGAAGCAGCACCCAGGGCTTTAGAAAGCCTGGTGCCAGAGCTTACTGTCTTCCTGTGCCCTGCAGAGTATGTTGCCCAACTGCTCCTTGGGGTGAACTTCCCCTCCAAGCCTCGGGCAGTTCACGCCCTAGTAGGAGGCTGCAGTGTGTCTGTGGCTGCCAGTAGAGAGTGATTTCCCTAAAATGCCACTGAGTACATGAGTTTGAAAGTAGTTTATACAGAGGAGCTTTCTGTTGTTGATCCATGCTCCCTTCTGTAGCTAATTCTGGTGCCTTACCGAGCCTTACACAGGTATGTTACTGACAGCAGCCAAACCTTCCTGGAGAATCAGGAACTGGCAGGTTCTTCTTCTTCTGAGCTGGAGAAAAATACAGAAAATATGAAATAAATACTTAAGTTAGTGAAGTGCAACAATGTTAATATTTCCTTTTTGTTGTTGTTGTTGTTGTTGTTGTTGTTGTGTTCTAAAATCCTCATCAGGAGAAAGGAGTAATCATTTAGAAGATTATCTATTCTTTGGAACTGGGCGGTTAGTTTCGCTTAAACGAAATTAAAATGTTTTAAAATTCTGCCAGCTGGGATTGGGGCTACAGTTCAGTGGCACAGCATTTGCCTAGTGTACAGGAGGTTCAATCCTCAAGCCTTTCAGAAGAAGAAAAAAGAGCTAGTCAATAAAACATAATGTAGGTAACATTTTAAGAAATATGCCGTTTTTAATCCCAGCCCTCGGGGGTGGGGTGGGGTGGGGTGGTAGAGGCATGTGGACCTCTGTGAGTTCAAGGCTAGCTTGGTCTACGGAGCGAGTTCCAGGGCAGCCACAGCTAGTGATGGTAACCCTGACTCAACAAACAAACAAACAAACAAACAAACAAACAAACAAACAGCCAACAATCTATGTCATGACTGGAATATTAAAAAAGAAAGAATGAAATACAAGCACCCAGAGTATCCACACCCAGAGGTTACAGTTCTCAGTGTTTTGCTACGAGCTCCACGCTGTGATATACAACTATTCAGATTTTAAGACTTTGACTTTCTAAAGATTTGATTTCTTATTCCCCCTTCAGCTGACAAACATAAACTGAGCTTGTCAAATGGGCGCCATCATGAAGGCGTGGAGGCATTGTTGCAGGTGAGTACTGTGTGGGGTTCCCTCTCAAGAAACCATGTTTTCTACTTTGTACTAGCAGTGGTCTTGTAGACGTTCTGCAGCATTTGATTGATTTCTTTTGTCTTTCCTGTTTGTGTCAGTAGCAACTGCCACAGTAATTCTGAGTAACAAGGCCCTTCCACACTGAGCAGATTCACATGGTTCTCTTTCAAGTTTCAGCACCTGATTTGAGAGGGGCAGGACTGGCCTTGGTTCCAATTGTAACCAATGTGATCCAGTTTGCCCCCAGACATCGCTCTCTTTCTTCTGGGATCTGGCAGATTGTTTAAGTCATGCTTTTTCTCCTCATATTGGCAGAAGTACGAGACACCAAGTCAGGCCAAAAATGCACACTTCAAGCTTCTACCTCTTATGTACCTTCATAAAACCTATTGTTTGGCACACGTCATGAGGTATACCCAAAGTCAGGGGCCAAGACTAAAGAGAATCCCACATGCGGCAAAAAATGAGCACCATATTCTGTTCCTGCAGCCTGATGGCAAGGAAGAATTTTGAAGAATGGTTCAATCTACTCAATTCAATTGTTTTCTTATAATTGAGCATAGTTTGTTCTATAAAATTTTGAAGTAATTATGGTCCTTTGATGTAATATAATTATATTTTCATTCACGGATATTTCCCTTATGACTTTTTTTCATGAATGATTTGCTTTCATAAGCTGAGAAAGAAAGGAAAGAAAAGAATAGGCGTGATGGCTCATGACCAAGGAGGCTAAGGCCTGTAGGTTGCCAACACTAGCATATTTTTCTTTATTGTCTTTGCTATTTAGGTGTGGGCCTGCCTAATAGCAGAAGAATAAACCAAACAAGATTTTATATCACCTCCTAATCTCTCTCACACACATTCTCTCCCTCTCTTGATCTTGTAATTGCTCCTTCTCTCTTCTGTCTCTCATAAAGTTTATTGATGAAAGAAAGAAAGAAAGAAAGAAAGAAAGAAAGAAAGAAAGAAAGAAAGAAAAGAGACAGTAGAGGGGACAGAGTAAAATGTCTACTAGGTATCTGAAAGCATGGAAAGATGAAGCCGGCACTTGGGCTGCTCTGGTGCCAAACAGCATTGCAGGAGCCTGTCCCCGGAGGCGCTTACTCTTTCATAAATATGAAACACTCACAGCAAAGTTACTTCCTCAGTTTATCCACAGAATCTGTGCCACCACTACTGCAATTCTATAGTTTCCACTTGAGCAATCTGGAAACAAAGGGCTTACTTTTCAGAGTGGATATGCCTCCAACTGAGACCTTCTTACATGCCCGCTTCTCTATCGATACCAGGTGTGTGTGTCTGTATCTGTGTGTGTGTCCTTGAGAGGAAGGGACTCATCTCAGGTGTGTGTAACTCAAGAGTTAAGAGATGGCACAGTCAAGGTCACACAGTACTTCAACTGAGCCTGTGTCTCATCTCTGGTCCTTGTCCTGAGAAGCCGAGGGCTGACAGTCAGGGGCAGTGGAAGGATGAGTTTAAAAGGGAGTTTTTATTTTAGATAGAAAGCATAAAAGAAAAAGCCTATCAGGGACAAGGCAAGGCTGCCCACTCTCTCTGTATCTCTTCAACATAGTTCTTGAAGTCCTAGCTAGAGCAATAACACAACTAAAGGAGATCAAGGGTATACAGATTGGAAAGGAAGTCAAAGTATCACTATTCGCAGATGACATGATAGTATACATGAGTGACCCCAAAAATTCAACCAGAGAACTCCTCCAGCTGATAAACACCTTCAGCAAAGTGGATGGATACAAAATTAACTCAAAAAAAAAATCAGAAGCCCTTCTTTGTACCAAAGACAAAAGGGCTGAGAAAGAAATTAGTGAAACAACACCCTTCACAAAAGCCACTAATAACATAAAGTACCTTAGTGTGACTCTAACCAAGCAAGTGAAAGACCTGTTTGAGAAAAACTTCAAGTCTCCAAAGAAAGAAATTGAAGAAGCTATTAGAAGACGGGAAGATCTCACATGCTCATGAATCAGTAGGATCAACATAGTGAAAATGCCAAACTGCCAAAAGCAATCTACAGATTCAATACAATTCTCATCAAAATACCATCATAATTCTTTACAGACCTTGAAAGAAAAATGCTTAACTTCATATGGAAAAACGAAAACCCCAGAATTGCCAAAAGAATCCTGTACAACAACAGATCATCTGGAGGTATCTCCATCCCTAATCTCAAACTGTACTCTCTATAGAACAATAGTAATAAAAACTGAATGGTATTGGCATAGAAACGTTCTGTGGATGTTGGATCAATGGAACTGAATAGTAGACCCAGAAATAAATCCACACACATACAGATTCTTGATTTTTGACAAAGAAGCCAAAACCATACAATGGAAAAAAAAAACAGCATCTTCAACAAATGGTGCTGGTGTTAACTGGATGTCTACATGTAGAAAAATGCAAATAGATCCATACTTATCACCCTGCACAAAACTAAAGTCCAAGTGGATCAAAGACCTCAACATAAAACCAGACACACTAAACCTGTTAGAAGAAAAAGTAGGGAAGAGCCTTGAACTCATTGGCACAGGAGACAACTTCCTGAACAGAACACCAACAGCACAGGCTCTAAGAGCAACAATCAATAAATGGGACCTCATGAAAATGAAAAGTTTCTGTAAAGCAAAGGACACTGTTGTCAGAACAAAATGACAACCTACAGACTGGAAAAGGATCTTCACCAACCCTATATCTGACAGGGGCCTAATATTCAGAATATATAAAGAACTCAAGAAGTTAAAAAACAACAAATCAAGTAATCCAAGTAAAAAATGGGGTACAGAGCTAAACAGAGAATTCTCAACATAGGAATATGGAATTGCAGAGAAACACTTCAAGAAAAGCTCAAGGTCCTTAGTCATCAGGGAGATCAAAACAACCCTGAGATTTCACCTTACACCCATCAGAATGGCTAAGATCAAAACCTCAAGTGACAACACATGCTGGAGAAGAGGTGGAGAAAGGGGAACCCTCCTCCATTGCTGGTGGGAATGTAAACTTGTACAACCACTTTGGAAATCAGTCTGGTGCTTTCTCAGACAATTAGGAATAGCGCTTCCTAAAGATCCAGCTATACCACTCCTAGGCATATATCCAAAAGATGCTCAAGTGTACAACAAGGACATTTGCTCAGCCATGTTCATAGCAGCTTTATTTGTAATAGCCAGAACCTGGAAACAACCCAGATGTCCCTTAATGGAGGAATGGATACAGAAATTATGGTACACTTACACAATGGAACACAACTCAGCAATTAGAAACAAGGAAATCATGAAATTTGCAGGCAAATGCTAGGATCTAGAAAAGATCATCCTGAGTGAGGTATCCTAGAAGCAGAAAGACACACACAGTATATACTCACTTATAAGTGGATACTAGACATATAATATAGGATAAACACACTAAAATCTGTACACCTAAAGAACTAAACAAGAAGGTGGACCCTGGGTAAGAGGATCAATCCTCACTCAGAAAGACAAACAGGATGGATATTGTAAGAAGGAGAAAACAGAAAACAGGGCAGAAGCCTACCACAGAGGGCCTCTGAAAGATTCTACCCAGCAGTGTATCAAAGCAGATGCTGAGAATCATAACCATGAAAGGCCTATGTGCTCTATACATGTCCCTCATTCCAGCCACAGAGAAGATCAGGTACTTGTCAAGTTCAATTAGTGGAGTGGTGGTCATTCCTTGATGACCCTTCCTCTCCATCTGCAACTTGTCTTTACAGCCTGTTGATCCTGACTGTCTGCTGGCCACTAATAAAGTCCTCTTAAGCTGATCTCTCCTCTCTGACTCCTCCCACTCCTTTCTTTCTCCTTCCCACCCCCAACCAAGATGTCCCACCCAATTCTCTCCATTGCTTAGCAATGGCTGGATGTTTTATTGACAATACAGAGAACAAATGGTGGCATGGTTTACACAAACTTAAAACAGGTGATACTTAGAATAAACATCACAATGCAATATTCAGATTGAAACAATGTTCAGATAGTAAGGTGGAGAAATCAGCGTCTAAATGAACAAGGGTAAATTGTATACATTCCACAAGAACTTTATACCAACACTGGGGTCTGCCAAGTGTTTATTACTCTCTGTTCCCCTGTTTACATGGTCAGCATGACACCAAGATGTAGCTACTGTTGTTATTAGTTATCTCACATTTTACTTCTCATCTATGGTGTGATCCGAAGAACTCTCTTTCCTGAGATAGGCAGATGCTTTTCAAAGTTGTGAACTGTAGCTGGTTACAGTTGGCTTTGTTAGAAACACGTTTGTAGGGAAGGGCATTAGTGCCTGGTGTGAGTTCTTCAAGAAGGGAACCAGTCAGCCTTCCAACACTGGCTCTGAGCCTTGCTAATTCTGTTATTTGGTCAGCTTGTTTATCTCATACCCAGTGCAACCAATTTCACCACTTCAACCCTGCCATTTTATTTTTTGTTTGTTTTGTTTTATTTTGTTTTTCTTTAATTGTTTTTTGGTTTTTGGAGACAGGATTTCTCTGTGTAATCTTGGCTGTCCTGGATTCAATTTGTAAACCAGGCTGGCCTCCAACTCAGAGATCTCTACCTGCCTCTGCCTGGAGTGCTGGGATTACAGGTGTGCACCACTGAGCCCATCTTCCATTCTTTTTTTTTTTTAACACTAACCTTTGTTTTTAACCTTTTCATGACCATGAAGCAATACACCTAGTCCCTCCCTCTCTCCCTCTCTCCCTCTCTTCTCTCCTTGCATATTTTGAGTCAGGGTTCCATGTACCTCAGGCTAGCCTCAAACTTGTTTGTAGCTGAGGATACCCTTGAAATTCAGAGCGATGTGTTTTTTTATTCCACATACTGGGACTGCAACATGGGTCAGTGTCTACCAATTGATGCATGTCATCAGTTCTCCTTCCTTCCTTTCTACCTTCCTCCCTTTCTTCAGTTCCTTTCTTCGTTCTTCTTTGTGTGGTGTGTATGTGTTGGAATGTATATGGAGGTCAGAAGACAACTTTTGCGAATCAGTTCTGTCAGCCATGAAGGTTCTGAGGCTCAAATTCAGGTCATCATGCCTGGCACAGGGACCTTTATCTACTGAGCCATCTCACTCTGGCCTCTCTCCTTTCTTTCATCAATAAACTTTATGAGAGAGAGACAGAGACAGAGACAGAGGGAGAAAAAGAGAATGAGCAATTGCAAGATCAAGAGAGGAAGAGAATGTGTGTGAGAGATTGGGAGATGATATAAAATCCCATTTAGTTTATACTTCTGCTATTAGGCAGGCCCACACCTAAAATAGCCTAGACAGTAAAGAAAAATATGCTAGGGTTGGCAACCTTTTTGTTGGAAGTTTGCTAATGTCAACATTTCAGGAGGTTGGTGTGCCAAGTGGCATGAGGAGGTAGATTTGTACCATGTGGGATGTATGAGCTACTGGCTCAGATTTAAAGTGGTGCAGCAACCATAGCCACAGCTGGTCCTGTTGAAACATAGCTGAGACTGGGCCTGCAGCAGTGCCAGCCTATGATGTAGGTTAAGACGGACTTATAGTTGGACTTAGTCAGACTATACCTTGCTTAAAATCGCAAGCCTCTAACAGAGGACAACTGCTCATGCTATATGCTGCCAATTTTGCTATGCAAAACTCTTCTGAAGATGAAAACCTATAAAGATTGAGCAAGTTTTGTTATGTATTTTCTCTTTCACAATTTTTCGATGGCAGAGAAATAGGTGCATACAGTCCTGCGTTGTAGTTTTGGCTGGCCTGGAACTCTCCATGTAGACTAGGTTGGCCTTGAACTTGCAGTCAATCCTTCTGCCTCTGACTCCTGAATGCTGAGGTGACAGGCAGGCGGGGCTATGTTCATCTGTGTCTAACTTTTTAATCCTTCATTACTGGGGTTGTAAGCTTAGCGCCTCCATTTTAGTTGTATCCCGTTCTTTTCATGTTTGCATGAAGTTGCATATAAAATGATTAATATTCAACTTTCTGGTGAAAAAGGAAAAAGATCCTCTAAGTGGTGATTCCAGCTTCTATGGTGTAATGCTCTGACCATAGCTAATTTCAAGATACCAATATGGAATCACTAAATGTGGAGCTGGGAATAGAAGTGCGCAGGTGGATTTGAAAGTTTACAGGTGCCAAATGTAGCACCCCGCTGTGTCCAAACCTCTCCACTCTCTACAACACCACTCTGTGCTATTTTTTAACTCCTAATTTTCTTTTCACACTCATTCTCTCCAGATCTCCATCCTCTGTCTTCAGCCCTGGGAACTCTATGTTCTTCTTTGCATTTCGATTTCGCTTCATGGAAGGCTACAACCCTCTGTCTTTTAGCAAGTATTTGTTGAGTGTGGACTGTGTTTCACACATCAGCTGAAGTAGAGGAGAAAGGCTATTGAACAGAGCAAATTACTCAGACTCAGAGCGTCTTAAAATAGGAAGGAAAATAGTAAGTGTAATAGGCGCTGTTAATGGGGCAAGCCCAAAGGACATGCACCTGTCAGAGGACAGCCTGTCCCTACATGTGTCACATGGTGATCAAAACAGGCAGACTGAAGACATTATCTCTTTGATATGAATCACTTCCTGTAGAAGATAAGTATCACCCTAGGTGCAGTCTCGAGAAATGGAGCCCATTGGCTTACAGAATACATTTAATTTTGTCTTTGTGTGTGTGTGTGTGTGTGTGTTATTTGTTTGTGTTGAATCTGGTTCTCACTCTCTTGTGCAGGCCTGTCTGGAATGCACTATGTAGGCCAAACTTTTGTGTCTTCTGCCTCAACCTCCCATGTGCTATGAATACAAACAAGCAATACTACACGTGGCTGAAATGATTTTTTTTTTCCAGGCTAGCAAAATGCCAGTGAGTGTTATTATCCTCTTCTTACATGCACATGGTCCCTCAACATAGGAGTGGGTTCTAGACTCTTGACTGAGCATAAATTATCATAGCCCTTCATATGCTAGCCAACATTGGCTGCTCAGGAAATCGGCCCTTGATCTGAAGTGGTCAGATCAACCCTTCCCTACTGTGTTCAAAAGATAACACATGTGAAATTAGCAGAGGAAAAATTCCCCATTAATTGAAAGAATACTGACGCAGAGCAACAGAAATAGGAAGAAAGTGTGTTCTGATAGAACTGAACTTCTAGATCAGTTCCTGAAGGGCCTGGTTTCTTTTGTTCATTTGTGATCTGGTAAGCCAACCATGAATGCTTCCCGACTTCTTGAGCAGACAAACCCAAAGGAGTGTTTTCCAGTTTCAGCTAGAGCTTTTCCATGCAACCAAATGGCTCCTGACAAAAATAATGACTCAGAAGGAGACTTCAAGAAGGCAAGGCTAGATTGTGACTACCAGGAAGAGAACAATGCACCTAGAGAGAGGTACTTGCTTCTCAGTTCTCTTAGTTTACCCTCAGCATTTCCAGACAATGCTGGAAAAATAGGCTTTATTGCTATGAACTGTAGGACTTCTCTATTTCGGTAATTACAATTTACCTTTTGTAACAATATGGTAGAAAAATCACTCATGCTGTGGTAGAACAGTGTAGAATTAATTGTTCAATTGTATATGGGAGAGAGGAATTGGTAGAGTGCTTGCTTAGTAAATGCAAAGTCAAGTGCCGCAAAACAAGCAGCAACAAGAACAATGAAAGGCTGTTGCCTGTAATCCTAGTACTTGGAAGGCCGAGGCAGGGGCATTGCTGAGGAATTTCAATCCACTTTGGATTATAACCTAGTAGTAGACTTTTCCAAGGAGGAGAAGGACTTACAAGGTAGAGTAAGCACACTGAAAAGGAGCTAAGAGAGATGGCTCATGGGTTAAGGGTGAGTACTGCTCACTCAGAGGACCAGATTTCAATTCCCAGCACCTACACCAGGCGGCTCATGGCAGCCTGGAGCTCCAGTTCCAAGGAGTGCAGTGCCATCTTCTGGCCTCCAAGCAGGTACAGATCCACACAAATAAAAATTAAGAAGAATGAGAAAGGACTCAAGGTTAAGAGGAGACTGTGGCTGGCTGTAGCCAAGAGTTTGAATTATTTTTATATAACTCTAGACCACAATACTGTTCTTTTGATATAGCTTTTATGAAAAAAGTTACATGGAAGAGATGCACAGTGAGGAGTGCTGATTTTAATTGCCTTTCTCTTGCTCCAGATTCAAAGATATTTAAACATCTCCTACCGAAGGAGCACGGCCGAAGTGAGTTTAACCTTAAAACAAAACAAACAAAAGCAAAAATAAATAAATAAATAAAAAAGAAAGAAGATACAGGAGTTGGGCGTGGTGGCTCAGTCTTGTCAGAACTTGAACTTAGGTCCTAATCAGGGCTCATCCAGAAGAAGGGAAGTTTCCTCTGTGGCTATGGTTACAACGAATCTAGGGAATGAGGATGTGCCATTTTTTTTTTTTTTTTTTTAAATTTCAGTGGGTATGGCTGTACAACATGCGATGTTTCTTGTCTGCCAGGTGAAGGAGCGGGGACGAAATTTCTTTCTTTTGATGTGGTAGAATTGCATCTGTCAGGGAGGACCATCAGACCGTCTTACTCCTTTAGACATCACGTCACCACTGTCAGGACCAGAACTGAACAGAAGAAAGACCTGCGTCATTTCAATTACTGTTGAGAACTTGGGCTGATAAAGCAGCTGACTGAAATCGGTGTGCCTTAGAAGGAAAGGCTGCAAGAAACAACTTTTCATGTGTTCAGGCAGCACTGAGTTCTTGAAGATAACTCAGAGGAACCTCCCTCTCTAACAGGCATTGCTAGGGGAGTTAAGCCTTGTTAGAGCACTGTCAAAGATTGTTAAATAGAATGTTATTGGCGATGGAGCTTTGTTGGAAGCATTCCTCTTAATGATATGCTGGGGACTAGGGCAGGTTGATGCCTTCACATTAGAAGCTTGCAATATCTGGCCTTGGTGTCCTGGCTTCCTTAAGCACGGGATTATCAGCCAAGTAGCCAGCCCAAAGACTCTCAGCCTAGCCGCTGCCATTGCAGACACTCCTCTGGAGCCTTGGGGAAGCTATACTGCAACCACAGCTTTCCCCCCTCTGGGACTGAAGAAGC
This sequence comes from Meriones unguiculatus, assembly GCF_030254825.1. Classification (NCBI taxonomy): domain Eukaryota; kingdom Metazoa; phylum Chordata; class Mammalia; order Rodentia; family Muridae; genus Meriones; species Meriones unguiculatus. The sequence continues at coordinate 91,392,032 of NC_083354.1, read as the reverse complement.
AATCCAGCTACGGAAGCACAGCTCCAACTCCTAGTGTCACTGTCTCAGACCTGAGTGTTTCAAATAGCTAGCACTTGGAGCTCTTGCCACCACGTGCCTTGGTAAACTCTAGGGAAACTTGAAGCCTTCTCCTGCCCTACCAGATAGAAAGTACTTTCTCTAGTGATCCATGGGAAGGAGGAAGGCGGGTGATTGGTGCCCACATGGTCTGGTATGAGGAACTGTCAGGATTGGTTCATACACTATCACCACACCCCCTGTTCTGGCTATGTAATCAAGTTGTTTGGCTCACTTTACCCCCGGAAGAGATGCCCTCCCCCTCTTTACTGCCCCTCTCACTCCCCTTCACTGCCCTTCTCATCCCATATTCTAACATTGACCTTTAGGGAAGTCTTCTCAAGCGAGGCAGTGAAGGGAAACTGAAGGCCTTGGGTGGTCTGTGGAACAGTTCCCGAGTACTGTCGAGCCTCAAGGGATAAGGATCTGAGCAAACACAAGCCAGGCTGTTCAGTTGTCATTGTGGGGCTAAGGAACCCTGTGTCCAAGGCCTGTAAGAGAGCTTTAACGCGGGAAAGCTCCACTAATTGCTGTGAGATGCTGTCTTCTGCTGTCACCAAAGGCTGTCAGAAACTGAGGATTACGAAAGAAGGCAAATATGGGAGAAGAGACGTTAAAAGGCTTTAGTTAGTTAAGCCTCCAGTGTGAGCATTTGGATTCTGAAGGGTTTGTAAGTATACTACTCCTGTGGATCTGTCTGCTTAGCCCCTGAGCCCGGGGCCGGTCACTCAGGGCTTGCCTGCACAGGAAGATCAAAAGGTTCCTGAGCAGCTGATTGATAACACCTCCTATACTTCAGACACCGCTCGGTCTTGGAAGGTGAAACAAATAAGCATGGTCTGCCAGGGGAACCTACTCAGTAACGGTGCTGCAGAAAAGTGCTCCGTGGAGCCCCACACTAGTTTCTCGGGGCAGCAAAGGTGGGTCAGCCGCTGTAAGAGCGGGAGGCAGGGCAGAAGCAAGGAGCTCAGCAGTAAGGCCTTCCTGCTCCTGAGGAGACCCAAGCCGGGTAGCCCTCCCCTAGGGAACCCTGGCACGTTCCAGCTGCGCCTGCCAGTTTCTTATGTACAGGGCTGGGAGGGAAGAAGTGGTGAGTCTTTAAGAGTCTCTCAGAAAGGGCTTCATGTTCTAAAGGGCTCCTCAAAGGGGCTGAACTTCAACCTGGGAGAGACACAACTAAACACGAAGCAAAGCAAAACAAGCAAACAAAAAATCAAAACACCCTCCCCCTCCACACACCGCCACCAAAAATTAAGGCACTGAGAAAACGGGAGAGTCTGCTGGAGTGATCTCCAGGCTTTCCTCCTTCTTGCACGCAGTGATTACAAGGAAAGATTTGTTCACTTTATTTATTTGTAATTCACGACGGTTTTTCTTTTTTCCCCTTTCTCCCTCCCAGCCACTCCGGCTCGGGTTTCCATCTGACTCATAATTCCTTCTGAAAGTGGAGTCGAATTCATAAAAGTGGTGGAAGGCGGCGGCGGCGGCGGCGGCGGCGGTGCTGGAGAGGCTGGGAGCCCCAGGGAATCTTCACTACCCTCCACTGTCACTCAGCTCCCGGCGCGAGTGGCGGCCGTGGGGGGGGGGGAGGTGGGAGGTGGAGTGGGGAGGGCCCAGCCTGCGCGGACGGCGGCTACTCTTAAAGCCCCAGCGGCGCGCGGCCGGGCCCGGTGACCCGCGGCGGGCGGGCGGGCGGGCGGCGCTGCAGCAGCCCGGGCACGGCCGCCGCCCGCGGGCGCGAGAGTGCGCGGGTGTGGGCAGGCCGGCGCGCGGGCCGCGGGGGGTGTGCGCGCGCGAGCCGGAGCGGGGCTCGCCCCTCGCCGGCGCACGCCGCTCCGCCGCTGCCCAGCGCTCCCCCAGCGCTCCCCGGCCCCCCTCCGGGCCCCCCGGCTCCCCGCGGCCGCCCGTCCGGGCGGGGAGGGAGGGAGGGAGGGAGGGGGAAAGTGAGACTCGGTGTCATCACCATCCATTGTCAGAACGGGAGGAAACTGGAATCCAGCAGCGGCGCGGCGAGCAGCAGCTGGGCGGTCACATCTGGGGATGCAAAGCCGACCTCCCCCTCCTCCTCCTCCGCCTCCTCCTCCTCCTCTCTCACCCGGGATCACTTCCGAAACCACTTCGCCTCCAGCCCCTGCCTCGGCCAGAGGTTTCATTTTTTTTTTTTTTTAAACTGAATATTTACGGAAGCTGGAAGCGTGCGAGGGGGGTGGGGTGGGGTGGAAATAGCGGCTGCTTCTTTTCCAGGGGTTTATTTAATGGGGATGTGTTCACGGCAAGAGAGAATTCAGAAGGATATCGACGTCGTGATCCAGAAGTCCAGAGCCGAGAAGGACTGCCTGTTTGCAGGTGAGTTCTCGCCTGCCGGATCCCGGGACCCGGAGCCAGCCTCCCCCGACCCTGCCCAGATCTCTGACCCCGACGCGTGGAGCTGGGGCTGTGGGGCTGCGAGTCCCCGCTCCGGGTGGGTGCGTTTTGGAAACGGCTGCGGCGGCGTGAGTTGGAGCCCCGAGAGGATGGGGGGCGGGGGCGAACCCCCTCTTCCCTCCCTCCCCCTCATCCCCCCCACCTCCGTGCAGCCCCTCCAGGCCCGGGCAGCCGCCGCGGCCGAGCGGAGCCGGCGGCTTTGCGCCATCGGCCGAACGGCGGCGGCCGGGGAGGGACGGGCTGCGCCGCGCCGCGCCGCCGAGGCCCGGGGAAGGCAGCGCCCGGCCGGGCTCCCGCCCCCTCGGCCCGCAAGCCAGCGCGGGGAGGACGCGGACCCCCGGGGGGCCCGGCCGCGGGGTCCCCCCCCTCCGTCCATCTTTGCTCCCCACCCCGAGGCCGAGGACGCGGAGTCTGGCAGGGCTGGCTTCCGGCTGCCGGGCTGGGAAATTCCCGCCGTTGTCATGGCACCCGGCACTTGTTGCGGGGGGCGGCCTCCCGCTGCACCCCGCGGGGTGCTCCCGCATCGCCTGCCGCCCCGCGGCCGGGCTCGCCCCCAGCTCCGCAGCCCCTGCTTCCCTCTCGGCCGGGCCTCCTGGGCTCAGACCAAATAGCAGGTTCCAGGCGAACGGGGGTTAAAACCAGCCCACCGGGGTGGCCTTTAACACGACTTTCCGTTTCAGATTTCAGATACTCAGACTCCACCTTTACTTTCACCTACGTTGGCGGCCCCAAAAGGTATTTGTGTGTATGGAGTTGCTTCATTTCCTGTCCACACTGTGTGTTTCCTTTGTTCCTAGCCTGTTCCGTGTTTGGGTGTTTCGCTGGTTTAAATATTGGGGCTGCTGTCAAGCTGCATTACAAGTCCCCATGTTCCCCGATTTTATAAAGCAGAGGGCAAAAAAATAGGTTTGAAGTTTTTTGTTTGTTTGTTTGTTTGTTTGTTTTTCTAAAGCTACGCTACACGCGATGAGCAGAGCTCACGTTAAGAAACAGTTCTGCTACGGTGGTCTATTGCTCTTTGGGCGTTCTGGATTTGACACATGCGAGCTAGGGCAAAATTGGAATATTGGCCATGGAGGGAAACACGTACAAGACATAAAATGTCACAAAATAGTTTGCTTGACAGTGGTGATTTTTCCCGATGTGCTGGGGCTGTGTGTTCCCATGTTCCTGAAGGTTGCCATAAGCATGTGGTCTGCCAGTTCTGCATAGGGTTTCTTTTCCTCCCCCAAGGAGTGGTTATTTTGGTTTTCACATTTAGTTGTAGAAAGGATTTTGGAGAGTTTTATGTATCCGGAGTGGATGACTTTTTCTATTGGGGAAAGATGAGAGGTGCATATTCTAGTAATGAATTTTCAGGGCTTTGATGCAGCCCGAATCCAATTTTGTACTGAGAAAGAATTAGCATCAAAAGTTTCTCCGCAAGCACACTTTGCTGTCTTAATTTTTTTTGTGTGTGTGTGTGTGGTTAGGGTTTTCTCCTTTTCTCCTTTTAGGGAGAACTGATTTGAAAGAGCTGTGGCTACTGACTTAGTCTTCAGAGAGTCCTCAGCCTAGCCCTGTTGTTAGGAGTTGACTTTCAAAATAGCTTGACCACATTCCAAAATATCTCTTAGCTAATGGAAACATTTATGAATATAAACACTGCAAAGAAGCGTTCGTCTGTAGATATTTTTTAATGGTTATCCTGTACCCAAATACAGTCACTGTAAGTCCCAGGACTGGCATAACATTGATTGACTAGTTGCGAATGTATCAGTGAATTATCAAGCTTCATTATCTTTGGGAGAGAATGAATTACATTATTTCTTAATTTCTGAGAGTACCATCATTTTTGTAATTATGGATCAAATTAAATTAGAGGATGTTTGATTAAATTAATGCTGTGCCTACACTTAATATCCAAAGGACATTAGTACATGATTAATATACTCTTGGATTATTGTAAGGGCTAAAACATGCTACGTGGCCATTGAATACATTCCCAGGCAATCAGGTGGAGTCAGTTGTCAGCTTCCTTTAGTGGAGTGTAGGGACAAGATTACCCTAACGGGGCCTTTCTTTGATGTGTGTGTGTGTGTGTGTGTGTGTGTGTGTGTCTTTCCTCTGTAGCCCAGCTGCTATGATTTCTGGTAAGACACTTGTGTTCTAGTGTCTGTATGGGGGTGCGAGGACATCCTATGACATCTGTTAGATACTGCACTTAAGAATCTTTATTAGCAATTACTGAGCTGGAGTTCAGTAGCTGGAGGTGAAGAAGTTTTGAATGTCTCCAGAATCAAGTCTAGGGTGTGGGGATGAATAATTAACTAATTAAGATAGCATCAGTTTTCACTGTAGAAACAAGTACCATGACGGCTTTTAAAATAAGGAATGTTTCCTTGCCTATGTTACTCTATTAAGAGGTAATGGTTTTCCTTTGTGCCTACTTAAATATCTGGGACTTGTGTGTGTAATTGGAAAGAAAAATAGGCAGAGCTGTATGATTGCTTTGTTTTTTCAGAGGCTTTTTCTACAGTGCAACAAATATAAAGTTGTTTAATACAGGAAGGTAGGAAATCCCCTTATCTTTGTATTCGGGGACAGAGATTCTTTTTCCTTAAAAAACGTATTGCTTTCATTATCCATTTTGGAGACCCACAGTTATTATCCACTTCCTTACCTGACATGCCTATCAGCTATTTAGAAGTAAAATAGCAAGGTTCTTGCTGGACCTTGATTTATTTATGTATTTTAAAAATTGTTTTTGAGACAGTCCTACCGTAATCCAGCCTGGCTAGGGACTCACTACATAGACCAGTCGGGCTTTGGGTTTGTGTTTGTCCTGCCTCTGCCTCCTGAGTGCTCAAGTTACAGATGTGACCAACTACACCACCTACTTCTGTCTGGATTTAACGTGCTTATAGCATTGGATTTATGTCGTCACTGCAAATAAATTAGACTTCACCATTGAAGGAAGTCTTCTATGGAGAATAGTACATGGCTAACTTGAATTGTTTTTTTTTTTTTTAACTGCTATTTCATTTAAACCATTAGAAATAAGTTTCAATTCAAGTTGTAGATAAAATTTAACATAGCGTTTAATATCTTGCACTATCTAAGAATGAATTATGTGTCTCAAACATATAAAAATTGATCACTCATGTTACTCTTAAGGAATACCAAGCTTTCGTTTTTGCTCTTTTTTTTTTAACTTCAGTGTTTCTGTAGATAAGTGGAAATGCAAAAAGATGATTTGATTGTTATGCCTGAGTATAAATAGGCCTTGTAGATTAGCCTTCCCTTAAATGGTCCTCATAGGGGCACAGTAATATTAAGTTAATATTAGGTATCCTGCCTTGGTGGACTCGAGTTGAGGGGTGAGGAAGAGGAAATGGTTGGATGGAAGTTGAGAAAGCACGTGGAGTTCCTCTCCTCACTTGCTGGTGTGATCTAAGAAGCAGTTCAACATGCGTGACTTGGCCACATTTACCCAGTTAACTTGAGGGAGCCAAGGTGTGCATCCCTGTTCTATCACAGTGCAGAGGCACAGGCTGCTTCCTGTGCACGGCACCCTGATCTTCCCAGGAGTGCAACCAGGTTCGCATGAGCAGAAGAGACCACAGAACTCTGCAGACACTTGTGATGTTTAATGTCTGTTCCTGGGGAAAGGGTGTTACATACCAAGAACGCTGATTTTCTGGGCGTCTACCCCCACTTGACATTTGGCAGTATCTGTTACTTTTTAACCCTTTCATTCTAGCAGTGTTCCCTATAACCCCCCTCATTCCCATCCCTGAATCCCAGGGCTGCTTGATTTCTGACATTTGCTAAGAACAGGCCTCAACTGTCTACAATTTAGAATTCATGCAAAAATCATTTTTTTTTGTACTCTGTCATGTTTCTGACCTCCTAGCATTTTTTTTCATTTATGAATTAGCAGGACATTCCCTAAAACCTCAAAGGATTGGGGCTCTGATTTTACATCTTGCCTGTGGTTAGACGTGGAGTTAGTGCCAGTAGAAGCAGAAGTGATAAAATGTGTGGAACCAGATAGTAAGGAGATAGGAAAGCAAACAGTCTCTGGGGTCAGAGACCAAGAACCCAGTTGCCCAGAAACAGGACTGCAGATTGCTCTCCGATTCCCTGAGCTTTTAACCATGCGAACATTATGAAAATAAAGTCGAAGTTTCAAAAACAGAAAAATCAGGAGTTTTGATTGTCAGAAGTTTTTGGGTGGGCTGGTAAAATGGCGAAGTTGGTTAAGGCACCTGCCAGGAGTCTGATGACCTGAATTCAGTCTCTGGTGTCCACACAGCCTAAGGAAAGAACCAATTCCCTGAAAGGGTCCTCTGGTCTAGACCTGTGTCCCATGGCTTGTGCCTGCACAGGAGTTTGCATGTGCTTGCATGTATTCACAGATGCAGACAAAAATAAGTTAAAAATACTTAGAAAACAAGACATGCCAAGAGGAATAAAAATTAAGAATGCTACGGAATTCCGCCAGCTTCTGTTAATATTATCAGTTTCTGCATTTAGGATTTTTGTGTTTATATACATATAAAATGTACACATCCAAATATACACATCCAATATATCCAAAAAGAATATAATTGAATTATATTCTTCTGAGAGGTCATTTGTGTGTGTGTGTGTGTTCTAAGGAATTGAACCCAGCATCTCTTACATGGTCTACAAGCCTTCTACCACTAATCCTCATCCCTCCCCTTATTTTTACTGTGTATATTCAAAGTGTCCCACTACCCAGGCTAGACCTGAACTCACTACAGCTCCAGCTCATCTTGCCGTTCTGAGATTTCTCTTTCAGCTTCCAGTGGAGCTGACGGTATAACCTTGAGTCCTTGGTGCTGGCTGACACGTCACATACTAGAACATAATATTAATGGTTTTTCTCTAAAAAGGACATGGGAATGGTGACATGTTTCTTGAATGGAGGGATTCCCAGCCAAAAGCATGACTGCACCTTAGGAAATGTAATATTTAAACTGAGTATAACCATATACCTAAAATATCGACACCTGCGAGTCTAAAGTAGGAGAGTTAGGAGTTCCAGGCTAGTCTGGCCTCCGTATTGAAACCCTTCTTTTAAAAAGAATCTGGTTTTTACATTAGAAATTATTAACTTTGAAGCACATTATCTGGCCCACGTTGTGCGCTTGCCTGGCCTTGTGGCCTCAGTCTGTGGTTAGCTCTCCTTCATGACGTCGCAGGTGGGTTGACGTCTTCCTTGAGCAGGGAAGTGCTCTGGAGCACTGGGTAACTGTAGTAGTCCTCCTCGGAGCATAGGCTACCTCCTGATTCTCAGCACGTTTTGCCTGTGTCCATCCTCCTACATTCTGCCCTCCATTCCTTTACCGTGGACTCCTTAGGCATTACTCATGGTTGAGATGCGTGCTAAGGCAAAACTCTCATCTCCACCTCTTTCTCTGGAGCCTTTCCCCGCAGGAAGGTGATAGATGTTTCTAGAGCTATGTCATATTACACAGATGCTCCCCCACATGTAAAGGGGCTACGCCTTCATCCATCCACAGTAAGAGGATATTACCCTGGGTGGAAAGGCATCAGTCATGCATAACCTGCCCATCATCCTGATTAACAACACAGTCCATTGCAAAGACTGGGTTTTCTCTCATGATTGAAGGGCTGAGTTGAAGTCACTGAACATCATGGGAGTTCATCAGATATCTTAAAGCTAATCTAGGAAATGATGAAAATTAAAAAGTAGGAGGAAGATTTCTGCTGATTGCATATTGGTTTTGCATTTTTATAAAGTGGAAAGTTTAGGTTAGACCTTTGTACATTAGGGCCTGTCTTCTGTAATTAATTGCTGCTTTACATCTCTTTGTAAGCATTTTAGAGAAGGAACTTTGTCCCATTCACTGTGGTTTCCCTCGCCCCTTGAACACTGTCTAGTACGCTGTTTTTTTTTTCTCCATAAGTAGATGTTTTATGAATTATGAAATGAATGCTAAAAAATCTGCCAGGCCAGAAGGAATTTTCTAACTTAAACGACCAAATATGGAAATACTTAAACACTTGAGTCCTCACTTTGGTAATGCCACTTGCAACAGAATTTCTTATGAATGCAGTGTGACAAAAGTTGCCTGGCCAAGCTATAAATCATGTTTTCCCTCTCGTATTCAAGATGCTTTGGATGGAGGGGTCAGAGAGACACATAATGCCAGTGTTGAAGATAACACTCCAGTTATTTGGTAGACTAGAGATTTGCACTTTGAAAAGAATCCATTTTTAAAAAAGGCAGGAGTCCTGGTGACCAAGCCAGTTTTTAAGAGGCTTTAGGCCACCTGGGTCCTCAGTGTGTTAATTTCATAATTTCATATACATGCTTGGCCATAGGGAGAGACGATCTATATGATTGCCAAATGGCATTTGTTTTCTTTGGATTTCATAGATTAGGGTGTGTGGATGTGTGTTCATGCCATGAACATGATGTGGCCCAAATGTGAAAATTGAAGGACTGTTTTTTTTTTTTTTTTTTTTTCTTCCACCACATGGGTTCTAAGCATTGAACTCAGGTCACCAGGGCTATTTCACAAGGTTGACTGTACCTACAGAGCCAGCCTGGACTTGCTTGGAAAGGAGAGTATATGCATGCACAAGGGTAAGGAATCTGAAGGGTGAAAGAAGTAATCGAATCCTTTGAAAAAGGTTCTGTTTCTGTTATGTAAGACACACGTATGTACTCAACGTAGAAATCTCAGAACATGCAGTTGTTTGAATCATCAAATACTCATCAGGTGTCAGAAAAAACGGTCCCCATTTTAAAATAGAAAATTAATGTTTTTCTTTTGACACTGGGGTCTTGCTTACCACGATTTAAAGTTAGATTAGTTTTTTTATCCAAAATACTGGTTCTTAAAAGTGTCTTCCTTAAAGTGCTGGAGTGGCTGGAGAAGGGAGTATGAAGGAAACTGAGTAAGTAAATGGAAATCTGGTGATGCTCCCCTCCCCGACTGACTTAAGTAACCTATAGTTTAACATGAATAACACTTTATTGTAGCGTATGTATTTATGGTGTGTGACCTTTATTTTGTGGATTAAGGCAATACTATCCGTGATACTTATTTTGCAGAACCAAGTCTTCGCAAGGCTCCTACTGCTTTTCTTTCACCCTTGTGCTTACACTAAAGGCATTTTGCTGGTTACTTTACATTTTATTGCTAGAGAAATTGAGGGTGGGGTAATTTAAAATAGGTTAGCATTTGCACAAGACAATAAGGCTACAGTTCCGTACAAGTCAATGTTTATATAAGGTTTAGGGGAATTGGTTCAACTGGCCTGATCAGAGTTGTTGGGAATATTTGGAGACAGGGAGGGATTGCTAAGGGATGTTTTCCAGGGTCGGTACTGAAAAATCTACTGGTTGGCAAGAGATGTGGCTGGGCCCAGTGCAAAGCATAACAGTTGGAAAATTATGTACCTTGGCTCTGGAATCTTTAGGCAAATATTTAATTCCTCATCATTACTCTGCAGCATTAAAAAAAAAAAACTCTAAGTGAAATTTCATCAATCCTGAAAATATTTTTTAAATTCTGTACCCAGATTTGCCTTTTTGTAGCTTCCTGAAGGTAAAACTTGCTTTAAGATAATGGCCACTGATTTAGAAGGTTTACTTTAGGTATTGACAGTGAGATATTTTTATTTCATTACTAAAACATCATTTTCCTGTACCTCATTGAACACCAGTAGGAAATAGGATAATAATTATTCCTATGTTAGTATTTGAGACAAGGTCTCACTCAAAAGGACTGGCTGGGTCCTTAACTAGAAATCCTCTTAGCTTGGCCTCTTCAATGCCTGCATTAGAGATGTGTGTCACCACGTTAGACAAGAAATTTATTTTCTGAAGTTTATTTTTGCACGTGTATGTGTAATGCCTGTTACGTCGGAGTTCTCCTGTAGGTGCTCACGTGCCAGGGTGCGTGTGTGGGTGTCAGTGGACAGCTTCAGGCATTGGGTTCTCAGCCCTCACCTTGCCTGAGATGCTGTCTACTTGCCCCTTTTCCATTGTATGTACCAGGCTTCGCATATCCAGCAGCCCCTTCCTGAAGTTTCAGCCACCCACTTAGAAATTGCTCTTGGCACCAGTATCCCCCAGCATTTGTTGGCCTCAATTTAGACCACTAGCACTTAAATGGAGTGGCCTTTAAGAATCCTGATTATTATATTCTATCCCATTCAATTTCCTTACTAGTTGTTGTAAGTTATTATTATTTAAAGGTGGGATCCTACTCTGTAACTCTGGCCTGGAACTTACTGTATAACACAGGCTAGTCTGGAATTTGGGGCTATCCTTCTGCCTCTTCATTTAGAGTCCTGGGATTACAGGACGCACAAACATGCCCAGATGTCTTAAATGTTTCCATAAGCATACATTTAATCACACATGCCTGTTCAGCAGCTTTCAAATATGACTTTATTTTTTTATTTTTTATTTTTTTTTTCCTTTCCGAATCAACCTTAAATTTCTGGTTTGGCTTTCAAGAACCACTTTCTGAATCTGCCCCTCTTTGGGACATCTCCTGCTTCTAAATACTGACTTTCTTTTGTCTGTCTACTTACTCCCATCTCTCCCTGTTGAACAGCAGTTCGATTAATTTAGGAGACAGCTGTTCAAAGCTAATTGATAGTAAAAATTTCACTTGCATAATGTAGCTGGTTTGGATAGCAAGATTGGATTCTAGTATCATAAATACAAGTTCATGTGTGTTTTCTTGCCCAAGAGTGGCATGTCCACTCATTCACGGATGTAGGGTATTTAGAGATGAGCAGAACAGAGTAAGAGAGTGAGAGGACAGACTAGAATCTGGGAGCATCAGACAGATAATCAGATAGATTATCTCCTTCTGTGCCTGTGTCTGAATATGTGTCCTGAATACCTCATTTGAATATCAGTGAGAGGGAGTATGGCGGAGATGCTAAAAACAAGGTGACAGGGCTTTACAAGATAGCTCTGTGGTAGAGCACTTCCCTTGCATGTGCAAGGCCCTGAGTTGCATCCCAGCATTATCTGACCAAAACTGAGACAGTAAAATGGAGGATGAAAAATGATTCCATAATCAGTTTTAACAGGGAGGGATCCACTGAAGCCTGTGGCTGTCAGGTCAGTTCTCTTTGGACAGAATTAGCAGGACTTCCCTCAAAGTTTCCTTCTCAGCCCTTTGAAATGTAGTCTGAAAGATGAATTTTCAACCAGCTCTGAAGTCTTCTGCTTATTTTGATCGTGGTAACAGAGTGTGCTGGCACCTGTGGGCATACTACAGTCGCAGTGCTCAGAAAACTGAGGCAGAAAGTTGAGAAGTTCTAGCTCAGCCTGCCTGGGGTAGGTAGCAAATTCAAGGGCAGCCTAGCTTGCTTATATATTGAAACCCTGTCTCAAAGAAAAACACCAACCAACCAACCAACCAACCAACCAACCAACCAACCAGCCAACCAACCAACCATCTATCCACACAACAGCCAGACTCACCAGCTTCTGTCATTGTTTTTATCTCTATTAACCCATAGAAGCTTTTCTTTAAGAAGCATTGATAACTCACTCAGGATGATCTTTTCCAGTTCCCACCATTTACCTGCAAATTTCATGATTTCCTTGTTTTTTTTATTGCTGAGTAATACTCCATTGTGTAGATGTACCACAATTTCTGTATCCATTCCTCCATTAAGGGACATCTGGGTTGTTTCCAGCTTCTGGCTATTACAAATAAAGCTGCTACAAACATGGTTGAACAAATGTCTTTATTGTGTACTTAAGCCTCTTTTGGGTATATGCCTAGGAGTGGTATGGCTGGATCTTGAGGAAGCGCTATTCCTAATTGTCTGAGAAAGCACCAGATTGATTTCCAAAGTGGTTGTACAAGTTTATATTCCCACCAGCAGTGGAGGAGGGTTCCCCTTTCTCCACATCCTCTCCAGCGTGTGTTGTCACTTGAGTTTTTGCTCTTAGCCATTCTAATAGGTGTAAGATGAAATCTCAGGGTTGATTTGATTTGTATCTCCCTGATGGCTAAGTACGTTGAGCATCTCTTTAAGTGTTTCTCTGCCATTCTATATTCCTCTACAGAGAATTCTCTGTTTAGCTCTGTTCCCCATTTTTTAAGTGGATTACTTGGTTTGCTGCTTTTCAGCTTCTTTAGTTCTTTATATATACTGGATATGAGTCCTCTATCAGATAAAGGGTTGGTGAAGATTCTTTCCCAATCTGTAGGCAGTCGCTTTGTTTTGATGACGGTGTCCTTTGCTTTGCAGAAGCTTTTCAGTTTCATGAGGTCCCATTTATTGATTGTTGATCTTAGAGCCTGTGCTGTTGGTTTTCTGTTCAGGAAGTTGTCTCCTATGCCAATGAGTTCAAGGCTCTTCCCCACTTTTTCTTCTAACAGGTTTAGTGTGTCTGGTTTTATGTTGAGGTCTTTGATCTACTTAAACTTTAGTTTTGTGCAGAGTGATGAGTATGGATCTATTTGCATTTTTCTACATGTAGACATCCAGTTAGACCAGCACCATTTGTTGAAGATGTTGTCTTTTTTTTTTTCATTGAATGGTTTTGGCATCTTTGTCAAAACTCAGGTGTCCATAAGTGTGTGGGTTTTTTTCTGGGTCTTCTATTTGATTCCATTGATCCACCAGTCGGTTTCTATGCCAGTACCATGAAAGTTTTTAATATTGTTGCTGTATAGTACAGCTTGAGATCAGGGGTGGAGATACCTCCAGGAGATCTTTTATTGTAGAGGATTGTTTTAGCAATTCTGGGTTTCTTGTTTTTCCATATGAAGTTGAGAATTTTTCTTTCAAGATCTGTAAAGAATTGTGTTGGTAATTTGATGGGAATTGCATTGAATCTGTAGATTGCTTTTGGTAAGATAACCATTTTTACTATATTAATCCTGTCAAGCCATGAGCATGGGAGATCTTTCTATCTTCTGATATCTTCTTCTAACTTTTTCTTCAGAGACTGGAAATTTTTTTCATACAAGTCTTTGACTTCCTTGGTTAGGGTCACTGATTGGCCTGCTCTTTGATCACCATCCTCAGGGGAGAGCAACCTTACCAGGCCACAAAGGAAGACAGTGCAGCTATTCCTGATGAGATCTGATAGACTAGGATCAGAAGGAAGGAGAGGAAGACCTCCTCTATCAGTGGACTTGGGGAGGAGCATGTGTGGAGAAGGGGGAGGGGGAGTGGAATTGGGAGGGGAAAAGGGAGGAGGCCATGAGGGGATAGAAAGTGAATAAATTGTAATTAATAAAAATTAAAATAAAAATATACAAAAAATAAAATGACAAAAAAAAAACATTGATAAAATTAGTTGGTTTGAAGTGTGGCACCGAGGCTCAGAAATGGCTACGTTTTCTGATCTTTTATACCTGTGAAGAAAAATGCTGGAAACACAAAACAAGAACAAGATCATTCATTAAGCACACAGCCTCAAATGACTTAATTATAAATCCAAACAAGAATAAGACAGAATGGTTCTAGAGAGATACATCAGTATTTTGTTTGGACATTATCATTCTAGTTCCAAGCAGTGTGCCTAGATGTAATGAATATTTATGTTTCTTCATGCCAGAGCGATATTATTTCCTATATTGTATGAGAGCGGTTCCCAAACAGTTTTATTAGATGTAAGGACTGTGGTCAGATATGTCAGGAAAACGCTCAATTGGTTGTAATTAAACCATTTCGGTGGTAAGATTTGTAGAGTCTTTTATGTAATGGTTCACATTACATATATTCAGGAGATGAATGCAGTATTCAGGGTTGTTCAGACTTACTTGATTACAGATCTAGACTGTCTCAGGAGAGTTGTTTTATGAAAAGCACTTTGGCAAACTGTGAGTCTTTAGTCATTGAAAATAACAGTGTGCTGTGCATGGAAATCATAGATTCTTATTGAGCCCTGAAGAATTTTTTTAGCATTTTTGTTATGAATTTGTTTTATAACAAGGAAGGTATTGATTAAAAGGCAGCTGGCATTTCATGGCATTAACTTTTCTGCATGTGTGTTTATTTCTGTGGTCCTCTCTCCCCTTTCTCCAATTGAACCAATTTCTTAGCTATCAAAGCCTCGAGGTTAGTAGAGGCGTCTTTCGTGCGTGAGTAGATGAGAAATAAGACTTAACGAAGTGTTGAGGTAGCCGAAGGGCTCATTATCCTTTAAATTCTGCCGCTGTGGCCGCAGTAGAGTATCTTAGTGAGCAGTCTGGTGTAGCATCCTTTGGAGAAGCCCGGGATGAAGGAACTCTGGAATTTGTTCAGATATTTCATTTCTTTGATAAGTTATGTTGAGAGAGAGAAAAAAAAGTAACGAGGGAAAATATCTCTAGTTAAAATCATTTCCTTCAAGTGACCATGTGAGAAGAATTTAACAACCTTTCTTAAGCTTTTTTTTTTTTTTTTTTTTTTTTTTTACTATTAATGAGGGTAAATATTACTGTGTTTTGGAGATACTGATCGTGCTTGTGAGACAGGATCTCATTATATAGCTCAGGCTGGCCTGGAATCCCTGCTGTGCCTGTGTGGGCTTCCCACATGCTGTCTGCACAAGTGTAAGGTGCTGAAAGTGCCCCTCTAACAGGTGTGCCTGCTAGGTAGCCTTAGGAAGCCCTGGCCCACTTCTGCTGATACTTGTTTCAGGCGTGCTGTGGTGGTCTTGGGGCTTGTCAGATGTCTTGGATAGTTCACGATGATCCGATGATCGTCACTGTCATCCGGTAAGAATGCTCCACGCCTTTTCTGATTCAGGGAAGCCACAGGCGCATTACAATGACAAATAATCTATTCATTTTAGATTTCTTTCTTTTTTTTTAAAGATTCGTTTATTATGTATACAATGCTCTGTTTACATGTGTGCCTGCATGCCAGAAGACACCAGATCTTATTATAGATGGTTGTGAGCCGCCATGTGGGAATTTGAACTCAGGATGACCTCTGGAAGAGCAACCAGTGCTCTGAACCTCTGAGCCATCTCTCCATCCCCATTTTAGATTTCTTATTTAAATGAGCAAAATCTTAACTGAATGAATTGTTCTTTTCAACTGATGAGTCAGCACACACACACCTTAATTTTGTTTCCTTTTGCTGTAATAAAATACTCTCAGCAAAAAAAAAAACCCAAAAACCAAAAAAAAAAGAGAAACAAACAACAACAACAAAATAAACCAAAAAGCAAAACAAACACAAGGAAGAATTTATTTTATTCCACAATTCTAGGTTACAGTCTGTCTTACAGGGGAAGTCAGGACAGTAGGAACTTGAAACACCATCACAATCAAGAGCAGAGAGAATAGGTGCATGCATGCTTATATTCAGCTCACTTACTCCACTCTTACAAAGCCTAGACCCAAACCCAGGGTATGACACCGCCCACAAGGGGCCACCCTGCGCCCCTTCACTAAAGTAATCAAGACAATCCCCCTCCACCCTCTCTCACACACAGGTAGATGTGTCTGCATAGTGACCTCATCTAGACAGTTCTTCCTAGGCTATTCTCAACCAGTTAACAACTGAAAACTAAAACTAACCCCCGTACCTCGCCTTTGACCTAAGAGCAGACTAAGGTATTAACTATTGACTTAGGTTGGATGCTAAAATCCACCAGGTAAAGACAGTGTAACCATTTCTTATTAAAATGTATCACAACTCGACATACAAGGAAAAAAATCCATCCCATAGCAGCTATTATTTTATTACCACTATGGAATTTGAAATGATTTCTGTAATGAGTGGTCAGATTTATTTTTAGGTAACTGAGGAAGGAGTTTGACTAACCTGCTGTGAGCCAACTTCTTTTCTGTAGGGAGAAAAGCAGCCTAGCGGAGATGGTGACTTAATTAGGTGATTTCCCTGAGATCACTATTCTTGGTTGAATTTGGCTCCAGACTGGTAGATCTTGAGCCAAGAAACACTTTAAACTTAATTTTTTGAAATTGTACTAGTTTAATTTGAAATGTGCTTCTTGTGTTGACTTCCTATGCCATTAGTTTAACATTTCCTGGACCCTCAGTTCTTGATGTCTCGTGCATTCAGCATCCTTCCCAACTGTGGCCATTTGGCAGGGGCAAATATCGAGTTGTGGTAGTAGTTTTATAAAAGTTTTTTTGTTTGGGGGATACAAAATGATTTGCAGTTTCTGAGTGCATGTTGAGGCTACTTTAGTTGTATCCTTATGATCCAAGGCCAAGACTTCCCCAATAGATAACGATTCTAAGCATAGAAAGATTTTTAAAAAGACTCGTTTCTGTGTGTGTGAGTCCCCACATGCATGTATTCAAACCTTGTGTGTGTGTGTGTCCGGTGAGGAGCTGCCACGTGGGTTCTGGGAAACAAACCCGGGTTGCCTACAAGAGCAGCAAGCGCTCAGGACCGCCGAACCATTGCTCCAGCTCCAAGAATTTTTAAATGTTACCAAAGCACAGAAGTTTGAATCAGATAAATATAAAATAAATTAACAGTTTTTAGGAAGTAAAAGTGCCTTGGTACAAAACTAAAATGCATTGTGTATGTTATGATTTCAGCTAAGTACATGGAAATCAATCACAATTTGAAGATATTAGAAATCTGTCGTTGGTTATATTCACATGATTATAAACTAAACAAGTATTTAGTATTCTAAGAGATACTAACAGTCTTTATAAAAGTTTTTATCCTTCTAAGGAGCACCCAGTGTGGCCAAGAAATATAGTAATATGTAGGGTGGACTATCATGAGTAGCAACACATGATTTTAAAAAACTATGTACCCACAATTTTATTTTTTATTATTTATATAATTTTTAATTAATTAATTACAATTTATTCACTTTGTATCCCAGCTTCCCCCTCCCTTGTCCCCTCCCGATCACACCCTTTCTCCCTCTTCTCTCATGCCCAGCCCCCAGTCTGCCGATAGGAGAGATCCTCCTTTGAAACAGCGGCACATTCATTTATCCGCATGTATTCATTTTGGAGGCAGCGTCTCCTCAGATTCGTCTCAGGTTCTTTGTGATCCACCTGCCTTTTCCTCTCAGGGTTGGGATTCAGGTGTCACCCTCGTGTCTGGTTTATGGATTAACTTTCATCTTTGAGATCTGGTTGTGTATGATTCCATACACTTTGTGAAGAAAAACATTGGAAACAAGCCTGGTGCTACAGACTTGAAATCCCAGAATGTATGGGTAGAAGCAGGGTGAACAGGAGTTCATGCTCATTCTCAGCTACGTAGCCAGTTCAAGGCCAGCCTGAAGTGCATGAGACCCTTCCCTTCTCAAAAACAGATATGCACTTCACTTTCATTAGCTTTCCATATTGTAGTAACTTATGTTACTCTGTGTGTGTGTGTTCAGATTTGTATATATAAATATATTTAAAGGCCATGTGTTGGGCTCTGGCGACGATTTTGTGTGCTGGCCTCCCCTTGTGCCTTGTTTGAAGCAGGGTTTTACTGTTGCCCTAGTATGAGAGTTTTAGCTACAGCCTTCTCCAGCCTCAGTTTCTGCCTTTTAAGGGGTAGTTTCCAAGTGGAAGTGGGATCCGTGTGGTAAGTAATAGATCAGAATTGGCCTGGCTTGGTGGTTTACACCTTTGCTTCCAGCCCTTGAAAGCTGGATGATGATGAGTTTGAGGCCAGCCTGGGCTACATAGTAAGACTATATCTCAACAAAACAAGACAGAGTCATAAAATTGGATCTGAGTAAAGAAGCCAAATCTGCCATGGCATGGATCCAGTCAGCCTTGAACACTGTTGGCACTGAGCTCTGCCAGGTTTTTGGAAGATCTATGCATTGCTGTGAAAATACGAGCAGGAGTTACTCTTGTATCCCGCTTCAAGGCGTGCAGATATCTTCAGTGTTAGGGATGTCACTGCTGGCTGAAATGAAACACCCCAAGAATAAACAGAGAGACCAGACTTGCAAACAAATCAAAGGTAATTTCCTGTAGTAGAGCAGAAGCAGGCTCTATTTCCAGCTTAAAACAAAACAAAAAACTCCTGTGTATTGTGTAAGAACAAATAAGTCATGAATATCTGATCCCATTAGAAAAACAATACCTTCTCTTAATATTTTTAGTAATCAGAACTTAATAGCCCTTAAATATATTTAATTTTATAAAAATGATTTCAATAAAGCATTATCAGGTACTTGATATTTCTCCTTTACCCTTCGTCCCTCCCTCCCTTCTTCCCTCCCTCTTTCCATCCTTCCTTTCCTTCCCTCCCTCCCTCTCTTCGTCTCCTTCTCTTTCTTGTTTCTGGCTTTAAATGAATTGACTTTTACCTTAGATATCATATCTGTTCTGGAATGCTTATTGTTAACCGACCTGTAAGAAAACCACCATTTAATGATCACCCACTGATCATCTGGCACTAATGATCTGAAGACAGTTCTCCTGCCTCGGCCTCTCTTGGGCTCACTGTCCTTTCCTATGTCTGTAGCATCAGCTTCACATGTACTCCCACAACCCAGAATCCTCTAGGATTCTTTATGTTTTGTGAGGTGAAGGACTAAGTTGAAAAGGAAAAGAAAAAAGAAGCTCCACTGTGATCATTAAGTGAAAACAGTTTTTTACTGTTTCCATGCACTTCTGAGGACATCCCAGCCCTTGGCTCTCATCTTAGTCCTTCTTTCTTCCTTTCTCTTATTCTGAATGCCCACTGTAGTGCTTGCAGTGTTAATGGACAAAGTGTTAATGGACACACGCTTGTTAGAATTGTTCCTGAAGTGGTACATTTTCTTGATGGATCTGAATAAACAGAAGGATTTGGTTTTGTGAGATTAAAAAAAAAAATCATCTATCTATCTTATCTGTCTGTCTGTCTCTATCATCCACCATCTAGCTATCATCTGTCTGTCTATCATTCATCATCTATCATCTGTCTTTCATCTATCTATCTATCTATCTATCTATCTATCTATCTATCTACCTACCTACCTACCTATCTGTCTCTGTCTATCTATCACCCATCATCTAGCTGTCATCTATCATCTATCTATCATTCATCATCTATCATTGATCTGTCTATGTATCTATCATCTATCTTTCATCATCCATCCATCCATCCATCCATCCATCCATCTATCTCTGTCTGTCTGTAGTGTATGTGTGTGTATGATTGCTGGCAATCATACAGCGGTCAGAGGACAACTAGTAGAGAGTCAGCTCTCTCCTCAGGTAACCAGGCTTGGAAGCAAGTGCCTTTACCCTTTGGCTGAACCATCTTCCTGGCCCTTGTGATACATATACATACAGACATATTTGGTAGCTTCAGAACCTTACATTTTTCTCTCGTCTCCCTAATTCATAGTTATGGCTCTGTCCTGATGAAGCAGCATGTCATACATAGTGCCATCTGTCATCTTGGCAGATGGTTATGCTTAGGTAGCTAGAATTTGCTGTGTGATCAAGGTTATGCCATTGGAAACTCATTTTCTCAAGTGTGGTTGCATTATTCACTCTTTTGCCTTTTGGAGATAGGGTTTTATTTAGTAGTTGAGGCCAGGCTGGAACTTACTCAGTATATAGCTTAGGCTTGTCCTGCATTCATGGCACTCTTCCTGCCACATTGTTCACCTTGTTGGCCAACATATACCATCGACTTTTCTATAGTGGAGAAACCTGGATGATTATTCTATGATTTGATGAAATACACAGGAGGCCTGGGTTTGTCTGGGTTTCACTTCCTTCACTTGTAAATTGTTTATATCATTTGACTATAAATTAATAGTTCTTCCATTAGGAATAGGAAAGCAGCATTTTGCTAAGCTAAATTTCAATGCACACATTAGGGTGTTTTGTAGTCACTTTAACATTTCAACTTGTGTGCTAATACTTTACTTTCTGGATAGAAAGATTTGTGGTCCAGTATGATAGTGGCCTTATTGCTGGAGAAATGAAGTTTGCTATTTCACTTATGTTATGTGTGTGGGCATGGCACACAGATGTGGAGGGCAGAGGGTGACTTCGGGAGCTGGTTCCCTCTTTCTGCTGTGCGATTCAGGAATGGGGCACAGATTGTCAGATTTTCCAGGCATGCCTTTGTAAGTACAAACCATCACACCAGCCCATCTTTTAAAATTGTGTATGTTTTAAATTATTAAATCTTTTGAGGGGCTGGAGAGGTGGCTCAGCTGGAAAATTGTGGAGGAGCTGAGTTCAGATCACCTGTGTACACATATACACAGCTCTAACCCCAGTGCTGGGAGTGAGGGGTGAAGAGGCAGAGGCAGTTTAGCCTCTGGAACCTCTGTCACTGTGAGTTCTGCATTCAGTGAGAGGCCCTACCTCAGGACAGGAGGTAGAAGGCTGCAGAGGTGGCTGGGTAAGGCACCAGTCTGTGGGTTCCCATCCCGCAGACCTGAATTTGGTTCCAGAACATGGGTGTCACAGTGTTCTAGGAACAGTGTTCACAGCTACCTAACAGCAGCTCCCCGTAACCTAATGCCCCCTCTGTCCTTCATGGACACTGCACTGACATCCTCCTACCCCCAACACACACCACACACACACACACACACACACACACACACACACACACAAAATTAAAAATAAGGTAGAAAGCCTTTGAGGAAGACACCTATTGTCAACCTCTGGCTCCCACAGACATGCACGGAATATTGTACCCACATGTGTGGGAGTGTGCACACTCCCTCTGGACACATGTACAGAAAAATTGCCTTTCACAGCACAGAGATAGTATGTGCTTCCTTATAGCTCTTTAATCTTGCTGTTATAAAATTAAGCCTAGAGGCCTTACACTATTTAAAAATTTCAAATTAGGTCATGTAAATGTTGTGTGGAACTTCCAATTCATAAGAAGCTTCTTTGAGAATAGGAAATAGTAAGACAGATTTATATTCCACTAATTGTTCAGGTGTGGACCAGAAGTGAACATGATAATTGTATTTTGATGTTAGCAAACTGTTTAACTGTGGTTTCTTACATCTGAATGACAACCTCTCCCCCCCTCCCCTTCTTGAATGGATATTGGAACATATGGTCTAATAAGTGTGTGTACATTGGGGAGGGCAGGATAGAAGGCTTCAAATTAGGAATGACCTGGAAAAGCCTTGGTCCCCGTTTCTGTGGATCAGGAGGGGGAAGGGCTGCATGGACATTCTAGAAGCTTTGGGAAGGTCCAGAGTGCAGAGTGGCTGCAAAATGCAGACTTCCTCAGGTGGAGGCTGGGGAGTTTCTGTGGTTAATGCAGCAGGGACTCATACTGAAGCCTTCCATCTTCTTAAACAATGCCTTATGCGGGATTGCACTGGATTGTGAGCCCTCATTCACTGTGAGCAAACGTTTAACCCTTCCCATCAATCTCAGCGTACTGTAAATACATTTCCCCTCCGGCTATTTCACAAGGACATTGAGGATTAATTAAACGTAAAAGAAAGTAATGCAGTGAACTCCCAGAAGACAGCAGAGCTGTTTATCACTTTCTCATCATTCTTTCCTTATGCATTCAGTTTACAAATATTTGCTAAGTTCAAATTATAATGAAGGAACTACATGAGGTGCCCTAATTATTCAAAGATGAATGCTTAGGATGACTTCTATTCTCCTTGTGTGTTCTTATTTTATTTTATTATTATTATGTGTATACGTAAGGTGTGAGTGGGGACACGTGTGTGGAAGTCAGAGGACAGCTTGGTAGAGTTAGTTTTCTTCTGCCACCTTTGTGTGTATTATAGATACAAAGCTTGAGTTGTCAGGCTTGGTGGCAAGTGCCTTTACCAACTGAGTCACCTTGCTGGCCCCTCATAATTTATTTTCAAAAACACTTAGAATGTGAGTATACAAGGTCATAACATTACTTTTATCAGCAAGTGTTGCCCTTTAATTGACAGCATGGTTGACCATTTACACTTTGTATATTCATGTTTTCTTTTGAAATGTAAAAGTACTTTCACTTCTACCATAACATATGCATAGAATAAACACATGCTTTTTTTTTTCTGTTTTGTAATCATTGCTGTACGAACTTTTTTCTTGCCAAGACAATGAAAATGCATCATCTTATTTTGCATCATCTTATTTTACATGCCATATTTAGGTTCCCTCCTTGAGGTAGAGTCTCTGTTTCCCAGACTAGCTTTGGATTTGTGTAGCGGACGATGTTCCTGGACTAATCCTTCTGCTTCCTTCTGGGGTTGCAGGCATGTACTGTCAAACTTGGCTACAGTCATTTTTTTAAAGAAAGATTTTATGTTAGTTTTTGGTATGCACGTGTATTTGTGTGGGGGCTTATGTACATGTGACTGTACGGTACGAGACTAGAGGTCAGAAGAAGGCATAGGATCTCCTGGAGTTGAAGTTTCAGGCAGAGGTGAAACACTGTAAATGGGTATTGGGAACTAAACTCAGACCCTCTGCAAGAGCAAGTAACTGCTGAGGCCTCTCTCTAGCCCCGTATATTCAGATTTTTAACATCCTAAGGGTTGTGAAAATACTAGGTCAAAATTGAAAAAAGGAAGTTTTTTATTCTCCAATTTAGCATTAAACATAATGCTAATTAATCTATAGACTGAATTAAAACATGTTAATCTGTAAGGTCACATTCAAATAAGCATTTATAAGCTATCTTAGAAGAATATATACTGTTTTCCAAGGAGGTGCCGTTTTAGTTGGTTCTTAGAATATGACTTTTGTTAGTTTAGCAGTTCTTGTTTAATTGTCTGTTTATTTGGTATAGGGTGTGGTTATTGTAGCACAGGCTGATTGAACTCTTGGGCTGGATACCCTTCAGCCTCCTGAGGAGCTCGGCCTGGAGGTGTGAGCCGTAGCACCTGGCTTTGGGTTTATGAAATGAGTATTTGAATGAGCAACTTGATCTGCTGGCCTGAAGACGCTAATCTTTCATTTTAGCACAGCACATGGGAATAGCTGTTCACAGGGGGCTGAGTCTCTCTTCTGACTTGGAAAAGGCACAGAGATACTCTGAATTAAGTGCAGAGGAAAGGAGGAGAATGTTTCTCCTGGTGTACTTCTCAGTTTGTGCTATTTACTCATTAAACTTCCTTATTAACTTACCAATAAATACATATATATTTATAAGACAGGATCTTTCTGATAGTAGCCCCTGTCACTGTTCAGTAGATTGCTAAAGGGGAGACAGGGGAGGGGTCCTGGCTGTATAAAACAGCACTTAGGCCTGCAGTCAGAGATAAAAAGCTGTGGAGGTATAATAACGCCAAAACAAAAGAAAAATTGTAGGCCCCAAATTACCACATTGAGACTAATGGTAAATGACAACCAAGACTTTATAAGTATTCCTCTATCCTATTTGCCCGAAACTTCAGTAATTTTATAAAAATGATAAAATGCCTCAAATCTAGTTTTGATAGCATTAGCTCCCAACTCCTGCTCAGATTGTGTGAGTCTATCAAAGAACTTAGGGCTCTATTTTAGACGTAATCTACTGCTTTAATGAATTAACGTCTAGCACTCAGCTTTACTCACATACTGGCGGCAGGAACCTTGAGAAAACCCTTATTATCAGGATGGCTGTAGGGAAGGCAGCAACCCAGGACATGGTAGGTGGCATAACTTCCTCCTGGTCCTTTCTCTGCAGTGGGGAGTCAGCCCTTCTAATGGCTGGCTCTGCTATAGTGCTGTCTCCTGAATATGGTGTTTGCAGCCTCTGCTGTCTCAGCTGGGTTGCTGTAGACTCTGTTCTCGGATATATGCATTTTATACCATCTCTCCTAGGTCTCTGCATTTAGCTTAAGCATATTATTTGGAGTAGATTAGAGAGTAAGACAAATAAGCCAGGGTTCTGGAATGGCAGCCTCGCTTCTGGGATGCCGCACACCACGCAGAAGCGTGAATGTCATGACACATGACAGGTGACATATATGTGCCTTCCCTAGCCAGTGACAGGACGTCCAACCTCACTCTGGTTTAATTGCAATAATTCTCTTGTTTATGTGACTCTAGTTTCATTAGTAAATTAGCTTTCTGGATTGATTGCTTCAGGGCTCATTCTTGTCTTCAAGGATTTGTTTCTAGTTTGTTTTTATTTTTATTGTTAACTGTTTCTTCAGCTCTTGCCTTCCATGCCAGTGCAATTCTGGGAGATTGCAGAACAGCTGCCTCCAGCTCGCATGCTTTTCCCCTTTCCATGTCCAGATGTTGCCTG
Organism: Meriones unguiculatus; assembly: GCF_030254825.1. NCBI lineage: Eukaryota > Metazoa > Chordata > Mammalia > Rodentia > Muridae > Meriones > Meriones unguiculatus. The sequence continues at coordinate 91,367,420 of NC_083354.1, read as the reverse complement.
TCCTGGAATCAGGAGTCAGGGATGAAACAGTCCATTCCCAAGTTAGCCCTTCACTGTTTTACGACAAGATCTTGCTGAGCAGCCCAGGCCGACCTCTAACTCCAGTTTCCTTGTTCAGCTTCCCAGTTGCTGGGATTACAGATAAGTGTCACTATGCTCAGACTGCCAGGAGCATTTCTGTGAGAACGCTTCTCAGGGACATATATTAGTGTGGCAGCCTTAATGCCTGCCACATGAGGCTCTTCACATTTCTTTTTTATCATACTTTTTCCTGGCTTAAGGAAATCTGGAAAGCAGTTTGATTTACCTTAGACAAATAAAGGTACTGTGCTGTGTGAGAATAGTTCACCCTAACTAGCATCTTCATAGAATACCCTCCCTGGTTAGAGTGTGCTCTCAGAATACTTCTGTAAACCAGTACCAATGAGTCTAGCAAGGCCTCAAAGAAGCCTGGTATTGAATAGGCATTTCATATAAAGAAGCTTCATAATAGGGTTTCACTAGAAATGATATAATGGCTCACCCTTTTCTAACACAGGTCTAGGGGATAATGATACGAAAATGTTTTATTTTGCATAATTCTACAAATCACATAAAACTTTTATGATATCCTTGACTTAGGTTTCATGCTCACAGATTTATATGCTGTAAAAGATATACAAATGTGAAAGGAATTAAATTATGAGATAATTCTCATCTCTATGTAAGAAGAATTTATGAAATTTTTCAGTTAGGATTTATATAATGCCTTGAGAATAATTATAATTTGAATCATTTCATCTTCTCTCTCTCTTTTTTTGGTTGGGGAAAGAGATGGCAAGAGAGACAGTATCTCGCAATGTAATTCAAGATGGACTCAGATTCACTATGTGGCCCAGGTTGGCTGGAAATTACAGCAACCAGTTAAGAAAATTAAGGATGTTACCATATATTAATGTGGCCCAAAGTACTGACAAGAGAATGGGTGGTTCAAGTATCTTTGCTATTGGACAAACAGACTTCTTCAGGCCTCCTTCCTTGGTTGTGACAACTAAAAACGATGTTTAGATACAAGCACCTTTTCTTGAGTTCTTTAGGGGTGCTCTCCGATTCTTCAGGGAAACATAATCTTCCAGGGACATGTTCTCTGAAACTGTAGGCCAGCCTATTTGTTAATTTTCCTCACCCCATCCACCTTTGACAACTCTCACAATATTTAGTTTTCTTGGCATTTGCAGAGCATCCCTCTGGTTGTGCTGCAACAAACAAGTAGCTCTAAACGTAGAGCCGCTTGGGTTTGTTGAATTTTGTTTTTCAACTTTTCTGCCCGTCTTGGTGTGGAGCTCTACTCCATTTATCCACTCATGGCCTCAGACCGAGGTGTCATCTGTGTGTTACCTGGCAACACTGTATCACTTGTTTTCTGCTTGGAGCCACAAAATACCCAATAAAGGAAACATGGGAAAGAGTTTACTTTGGCTTGAGGACGGAGCTGTCATAGTGGGAAGACATGGTGGCAGGAGGGGAGGTGGGTGCTGATGCCTGCAGTCAGGAAGAGAGAGTGATGGATGCGGATGAATTCTGGAGCATGAAGTTGGGCCTCCTGTATTTAGGCTGGGTGTTCCCACATCACTTAGCCTAATCTAGAAACTTCCTCACAGATTTGCCCAGTGATTTGTCTCCTAAGTGATTCTAGATTAGTGCTTCTCATCCCAAGGGTCACAATCCCTTTGGGGGTCAAATGACCCTTTCATGAAGGACACTTAAGACCATCAGAGAACACACAGTATGATTCATAACAAGAGCAAAATTCCAGTTATGAAATGGCAATGAAAGTAATTTTAAGATTGGGGGTCACCACATGAGGAACTGTATTAGAGGGTCACAGCGTCAGGAAGGCTGAGAAACACTGCTCTAAATCCTCTCAAGTTGACAATCATGCATTCTGTCCATTACAGGTTCTCTCAACGATACTTGAGAATTCTACGTGTGTCTTTTATTACTTCAGCCTAGAGATGACACTCGTTACTTTCTCTTTTATTTCAGTGCAGTGGTGGTCACAGTCTCATGTAGAAAACACAGCAACAGGTCATTGTGGTCAATATTTTCTACATCCGATGCTGCCTAAAGATGTGGTAATTTCTGAGTATTTTATAAGGTTGGTGAAGAAGAATTCATTTCTTGCACTGGTGAATGTTTCCACGGTTCATCCATCTTCACACATATGGTGCTGTCCAAGACACCTGCCTTTCCCACGAGGGGAACACAAATAATCACTTTCTTGCCGGTTTTAATTCCTTGATCACAAGTCAACTACCTATAACCGAGGTCCGTCTAACCTCACTGCCACATTATGGTCTAATTAGTCTAATTGCCCTTTTCAAATTAGTGTCTCCTTATCCAGGTTTGCTTCGTTCCATTTTAGTCAAACCATAGCAAATAGTCTTTCTCAGGCCCACACAAAGTCATGTTACCTCCTCCTCCTAAGGCTCTTCGAAGTCGCTCCTGTCTGAACCATCAATTCCAAATTTTTCTTTGAGCCACTCAGGTGAACCTTTGTGATCTGCCATAGCCACACACAGTCCTCTGTGTATGTGGACCTGTGCCATGGTGGTGGCCAGCCTGAGAGAACCAGGTGTGTTCTGCAGATGAAGCTCAAGTTGCTGGGGTTTACTAACTCAGTAAGTCATCCCACTTGCATCAGATCTCTTGACCATTTCAGCTTTACCTCATCAGTCTCCACCACTCCAGTACTGTTGCTATTGTTATTAATGCCATTTTGTTTGATTGTGACTGGGTCTCAATTAATTCAGTCTAGCCTGGAGCCCAGTGTTTGTAGCCCAGGATGGCCTTTCCTGTGCTGTAGGATTATAGGCATGAGCCACCAGGTCAGGCTTCTCTTTATTACTTCGTATATTCATTTTAGTTTTGTATTAGTTTTCCGTGTTTGTTTTAACTTACATGTAGCTTGCTCTAAGAATTCTTTTTTTTTTTAAAAAGGTGTTTTTATTTACTTTTAACATTTATTATTGTTTATTTTTATTTTATGTGTATGACTGTTTGTTGACATATGTGACTGGGTACTGGTGCCCAAAAAGTTCAGAAGAAGGTGTCAGCTCTCCTGGAAGTGGAGTTATGAATCTTTGTGAGCCACCATGTGGGTGCAGAGAATTGAATCCAGGTCCTCTAGTAGAGCAGCCAGTGCATTTAACTGCTGAGCCATTCCCCCCCCCTTGAAGAATTCTTTACCAAGAATCTCCAAATTAAATTTTAACATCTGCCCTTGTTGCTCTTACATTATATTTAGTCAGCTGAAGTTAGTGATGGCATGATTAATAATTAAATAATGATACGATAAATATATGAGGGCAGTGATTCATTATAATAAAAGGTCAGTTTTGGACCAGCTTTATGTTACTGCTGTAGTTCTAATGTGTACTGTGTTCCAAGTTCCACAGTGGTGGGGATGGCAGGCTGGGGCTGAGGAGCGGTGAATGAGGGCTCTGCCTTCATGAAGGGACTAATGACACTAGGGAGTAGTTTGTTACTGAGGGTAGACTTGCTCCAAGGCAGATTGAGCTTTTTTTGTAAGACTACTGCCTTCTGCCTCCTGCCGTGGGGTGATGTGTCATGAAGGCCCTCAGTAGATGCCTGCACTAGCTTGGGCCTGCCAGGCTCTGGAACCACAAGACAAGTAGAATACTCAGTCTCACCCTCTCTGTAACAGTAACACAAAGCTGACCAAAACAACCTGTGAAGACCAAAGTTTACTGTTCACTTAGCACAATGTCCTCTTCATAAAAAGCAAGGGCATGTAGACATTTCCCAGTGGGTAAGAGCACTGGCTGCTTTTCCAGAGGACCTGGGTACAATTCCCAATACCTACGTGGTAGCTCAAAACCATCATAATTCTGGTTCGAGGAGACCTCACACCTACTTCTGGCCTCCATGGGCACCAGATACACACAAGGTGTGCTGATCTACATGCTGGCAAAACACCTCTACACATTAGATAAGAATAAAGAAAAGCTATTTCATCAAGGCTTTTGACTGAAGGTGTGGATATGGTCTCAGGACTTTTTTAGACAAGTCTATCTGTGAAGTATTCTCTTTGTTTTCATGATTGGTTTTCTTACCTTCATAGATGATGTGCTGGGTAGTTTTATGTCAACTGGACACAAGCTAAAGTCATCTGAAAGGAGGGAATCTCAGTCAGGAAAATGCTTCGATAAGGGCTGTAGGCAAGCCTCTAGAGCATTTTCTTAATTAATGATTGATGGGGGAGGTCCCAGCCCATTGTGTGTGGGGCCATTCCTGGGCTGGCAGTCCTGGGTTCTATAAGAAAGCAGGCTGAGCAGGCCGTAAGGGGCAAGTAAGCAGCACTACTTCACAGCCTCTGCATCAGCTCCTGCCTCCAGACTACTGTCCTATTTTAGTTCCTGTCCCAACTTCCTTAATTGAAGAACTATAATGTGGAAGTGTAAGACAAATAAATCCTTTCCTCCCCAACTTGCTTCTGGTCATGGTGTTTCATCATAGCAATAATAGCCCTAGCTAAGACAGGTGGATACAAATTAATACCGTTTTAGCTCTGCAGTCAATTGACTAAAGCATCACTGTCTTTTAAAATTCAGTGTAACTTGGCCAGTTGTTCCCCTATCTTAAAGCATCAACTGGGCACCCTCTTGGGAACTTACCCATCACGGCACAGCACTTAAAATTGTCATTTATAACTACTGTTTTTGTGTTGGCATTCATCTTGACTTTAAGTTGCTTGACATAGGCCTATGTGCTCTATCAGTGGTGGTAACTCACTAGCCCAGGAAGAATCAGGGACTCTTCAGTTTTTCAGTTTAAGGGTGTTGGGGACCTTCCATAGAGATTCTTAATATAATCTAAACATCAGTGCTCTTAAAGAGAGTCTCAAATTAAAAGTGTCAAGAGGGAGATCTCTACCCGCCATTTTTGAGGCAGGGAAGTCTGGAACACTATGTAGGCTAGGCTGACCTAGAAGTTCTTGCCTCACAGGTGCCGGGATTGCCATTGTGAGCATCGTGCTTGGCTTGAAAGAATATTTTAATTAATTTTGGTTTCCTGAGATAGTGCCTTGCTGTCTCAGCTCAGGGCAGCCTCTGTCCTGATTCCTAAGCCTCTCAATGCTGGGATCACAGCTGGGATCACCAAACCACATCGAACTGCATTTTAAATGCCTCTTTGTTGTTGTTGTGATCTTAATTATTCCAACTAACTGTAGATCCTTTCATTGACTTTTATAAGGTGTGTCAAGATTTGAATGAATGGACAGCTAGTTTGGCTCAGCCTTTTCCCACCATTTATTATATTTGGGGGTTAAGACAGTATCTCACTCTATAGAGCATGGTGGCCAGGTTTTCCATATAGTGTAGGCTTCTGGGAACTTGCAGTGATCCTTCTGCCTCAGCCGCTCAGTTCCTGGCATCACAATCCCGAGGCTCCACATGTATGTAGCTCTCTCATCCTTTAGTTATTAATTTAACATTGTAGTTCCAAGATTCTCCAGGCAGGCACAGAATAGATTACACTCAGCCTTTGCTTTTAAATCTTAGCCTTGTTCTGAAGCCAGGAGAAAATCCAGTCTATCCATGCAGTGGTGACTGGAGAACATGTTCAGGGTCCAGGTAAATATCAGAGAATAAATTCTAAGGCTTTTTTGTTTGCTTATTATATTCGTGTCTGTGGTGCCTGTGTTTTTACAGTTACCCATACTTGCTCTAAAAAGCTTAGCAGTTCAGAAGGAAATGAAGAAAGTGAAGTTGATTACAATTTTAGCACCCAAAGATAATATATGGACTGTTGAATGTATATCCCTTCAGCATTTTTTCACAGACACCTTCCTCACAGATACACTCAAACCCTCCCTCATACTTTTACTTGTCAAGTATAAAGGATTATCTTTGTGCTTGTTATGTATATTGAGTTGAGGCTCTTGCCTCTAAACTCAGCACCTGAGAAGCTGAAACAGGAGAATTATCTTGGTTTCAGAGCCAACTACGGCTGTATTGTAAGATCTAATCTCAAAGACAAAACAATAAACAATAAAGGATTATCACTAATCTGGAGTGGCATTTTGCAAGTCGAGCTTTCATTTAGTGACGTTAATAAATAATTACCTAGTATCTTCTTGTGTGCCACATTTTATGTTTAAGACACCTTTTTTGTTAAAATATTTTTGTTGCTTGCAGTGCCTTCTGAATTTATTTATCTGCATATCTGTTGACTTAAAATAAATTACCTAGTATCTTCTTGTGTGCCACATTTTATGTTTAAGACACCTTTTTTGTTAAAATATTTTTGTTGCTTGCAGTGCCTTCTGAATTTATTTATCTGCATATCTGTTGACTTAAAATATATAACCAGAATGAAAAGCTGTATACTAGCAGCATGTGGGAAGTTGCCTCTCTGGGGGTGGCATCAGAGTACACTTTTGTCAGTGTTCTTATGACAGTTCAGGCAGGAGAGTGGAATTCTTTAAATTTTTTGCTTTATGTTCAGTTAACTGAAAGTGAACGTGAGTAATTTTCATGTTGTCCTTGTTCCTACTTTTGATCAAAATCTCTTTTTGAGAGGTCCTTACCCACGTGTCTCAAGGTAGAGTCCCAGTTCTCCTCTTATGAACTTGAGGAGTTTCCTTCAGGTGGATTCGGGAACTTTGGTTTTAACCATGCCTTGACAATACAGCTTGAGATATTTTAGACACTAGAACTGCATTTACCAGGCTATGTAGTGACTATGAAGAAATCAGTCCCCAAATACAGAAATGGGATTAAAATACCATATTGTGATTACCATATTTACCATAATGTGAAATGATAAGTGGGAAGGTAGGTCAGAATTAGTGGTGTGAGCATGACCTTGGGGTTACATTAAGAGCACTTTAAAAAAGCAAACTTCCAAGCTGGTTCAAGTCCTAGCAGTCATTCAGGCCTCCTGACAGAATGATCTAGGCTGTAAATGACTGTTGGGGCCTGAGCAGCTCAGCAAATTGAATATGTATTAGACATATTTCATAAAAGCAAATGGTCAGGTCTGTAAATAGTGCTCTTAACATGCACTGAGTGATTACTGTGATTTTCTAAAAAGGAGCTAAAATTCCATATAAGCTAATCTTTTAATGACTCCTCTAAACAAGTAAGAATGCTCAAACCATCTCATTGATGGTTGTTCAGTTTTATTTTTGTTTGTGTCTGTTTCACTGCATTATTTATAAAGGTAAGTTTCAGAAAGTTTGTGTGTGTGTATACCACATGTGACGGTGCAGAGGGTGGTTGGGTGTGTGGAGGTCAGAGGATAACTCTGGAGTCATTTCTCTTCTCTCAAACTTCTGTGGGTTCTGGGGATTGAATTTACATCAACAGACTTTCTTGGCAAAAGCTTCACCCACTGAGCCATCTACCGGCTCTAGGCCTTTCCCCCTTTGAGACAGCCTGTCATGGAACTTACGTTGATGGCCTGCAGCCTCTGATGCTTCTCTTTTCACCTTCCAAGTGCTGAGATTGTAGGTGGTATCTGCCACCCCACCCCATGTCTAAACATCTGTAGTCATAAATAATTTTGATTTTTAAAAGAACTCTGCTTGTGTGTTTTTATTCCCCAAGTCATCATTTGACTTACTTTTGCATATAAAAAATTCAAGCTTCAGAGTGCTTGAGCAAAGATTTTGTGATTTAAGAGTTGCCTTGGGAATTACAGATTAAAAAAAAATCACTTGGATGAATTCATAATTATTTTTCACTGTGGCAGTGTCTTGATGTATTTCAGCTAAATTATATTTTTAAGCAAAGGTATGGTTTAATTGTTATGATGCGCAGTTCTTATATGTTAAATCAGTACAACAACACTTGGAAAACCTAATGCTTGTGATAAGAGTAAATATTTTGTGAAATGAGAAATAACTGTGCTTAATGAGCTTAAAATACACATTGGAGCTGAACACTCAGGAGTCTATACTGTAGGAATCATCTATTTATTATCTCATGATCATTTTTTAGGTTCTTTTGGTTGCCGTATGAAAGCAGTAAAAAAGAACATAGACTAAAGCAGAATTCATTTAAATGAAAGCTGTAAGTTTGCATCATATTAATTTAAATCTGGTGACTTCAGAAACGGGCCTAGAATTTAAGTGGAGCTCCAAGGTATTATATATAGTCCACTGTAACTTCGTTATGTGAAGAGCCTCTAAGTTCCTTTTTGAAAAGATGAGGAGTCGAGGGTAGCTGTAATCGTACCATCTGAAACGTAGTAGGTCTTGTCACCCACTAGCAGCTTCTTGGGACTTTGAGCTTCTGCAGCTGGGGCTATAGACCGTCAAAACCCCATGTGGGAACCAGGAACTAAAGCCAGGCCCCGCAAGAGCAGCTGGTGCTTTTAATCACCGGGAGAACCATTTGCAGTAAAATTTTTGTATATCTGTCCCTCCTAAGCACAAAGGAGAAGAAGAAAAAGGCCTAAAACACAAGAGTAATTATCTTCTACCCCCACCTCCAGGCTGTTTTGAAGTAGGGTCTTGTTATGTGGCTTACCTCAAACTCAGTGTATTAGCCTCAGGTTTTCCAAGACCCCCTTACCTAAAAAAGGTTATCCATATTCTTCTGGTTTGAAACCAGGACACAGATGTTCTTGGCTATTGGGTGTCCTGTGGGAATAGGGTAGCAGCTGAGTTCTGCCTGTCTCGCTGCACATGGACTTTATCTGTTCCAGGGCATGGCACAGAGGTGTTGTGTGTGCATTAAGTGACTGAGAAAATGGCAGACATTTGCGTAAGGAATACGGATCTTGGCAGAGTTGGAATCTTCAGAAATCACAGGGTCAGTGGTTATTTAATTTTCATAGTGCCCCTCTGCATGCTTCCCAATTCATTTCTTTTCCATAGCTGCCTCTGTTTCCCAGTTAGCCTGAGCAGAGAGAAGTCTAGAAGTATTGAGATGAGAGAAAGCCTGTATCCTGCCAATCTGTTAAGATATCATCGCCACTTAGGCCTCTGTAAGGAGTTCTGGAGAACATGTGGGTACCTGAATCACTGCAGTGCTGACATTTTTTATCACAAGAAAACACTTGCACGCTGTGTGTTAGATCTGTGTCTAGTGACTCAGATGTCCTGTGAGTCACCTGATCTGATGTTGAAGTTCTGTTGCAGATTCTGGGTGGGTCTGTGATGCACTGAGGCACGAGGGGCTTTCTCGTGATAAGCTCCTGGGTGGATTGTGCAGTGTAGTTGGGTGGTATTAAGTGGCTACGATGCAGGGTTTTCAGCAGCAGCTCAAGCCTTTCACTGAACCCTTCATTTGCTGGTTTTCTTGATAGGATGAATCCCCACTGGATAATTAACCAAGTGCTGGGAGACCGCATACTCACAGATGTCTGTCAGCTTTGAAAATTCACGAAACAAACCAAACTAAATGTGTATCCATTTTTAAAATTCCAACTATAGGCACTGTGGTGAGAGAAGTGAGGCTTTCAGATATGGTCAATGGTTCAAGGTTAAGTACCCTCCCTGCATTGTAGGGAGGTCCAGATGCACCAGCTGGACTTCTGGACTTGGGGAATGCATGTCAGAGGTCACAAAAACCAACATTAGATTATGTTGTCTCTAAGCTACAAAGAGAACTGAACTCTTCAAACGTAACTGTGTGAAGAAGGCAAAGGTGTCTTTAAGTCCCACCAGGCCCCTGACGGTTCTGTGTGTGAGTTTCCCAGCCATCCCATACCATATCACCATATGTTTACACATAAAACTTGTTTTCTATGAGTGCTCTATGGTTTCCCAGCCTAGGTTGGTTTTCTTTCTTTTTTTCTTTTTCTCCCTGTAATGCGGGGAGTTTGTAGACTTAATCGGATCCAGTACAAGGAAGTAAACAACTGTGTTGAAATTTACCAGATAAAGCTTTAAGGCAATTATTTAAATGACTAATACTTGGAGTTTATACTTACTTTCTCCTCTTAACTATTTGAAATCTTTATGTTGAATAAAATGATGTTTGTCATCCTTTTTGAAACATCAGGTTTCCTCCCAGTGGGAAGCATGCTCAATTAATGTGGTGCTACTTTATTTCGGTACTGTTCTATGCATTTCTAGCTATTCTTATTTATCTTGCAAAAAAAACCTCTTCTGGATAATCATTACATTTAATAATCTTCATTCTCAAACTTGAAGCAGCACCCTAGATCCATCTATGCACTCACTGGAACTCTTTTGTGTTACTGGAGTCTGTGAATTTTTCTATCTCTGAGTCAGTGGAAATTCCCCAGATGGTCCCAAGGAGAATTTCTTCCTACATTAGAATTTATATTTAAAAGGAATGGGTATTCGAGTCTGACATGTTCAAATATGAATTTTCAGCACAGTTCCTGTCTTTTATTTTTAATACCTGCTGAATTCACATTATGGATTTTTAATTTTAGAGTCCATACCGATTAAAGATCTAATGGCTTATGTCTTCCTCACGGTATGTTTTTCTTAGAAGAGAGAGCAGGTAGAAAGTGGCTCCTCTGTAACCACAGGAGCTTGTTGTGGTTTAAGATCAGGTGGAGGAGGTGGAGAATGAAGAACCAGCAAGGCTTATGGGGTGGTTTTCACTGGGGGTGTGGAGGGAGATTCAGTTACTAAACGCTGAGGACATAAGTGAATTTACTACCTGGGACAACACTTTTAATTCTTTGAGCAAATGGAATATGCTGCTTTTTTGCCTCCACTTACATCTTACTTTGCTCCTGTTGGCGTAGCTCTCATCAGTGTCATGCGGTGCACAGTGCATTCTAACTGTGTGGCTACATTTAAGGTCTGAAACATCACTTCCCAGGTGCCTTTGATCAGTGTGATTGGTTCTTTTAAATTTAGACAGTTTATGAGATTGTCAGAGAGATAAAGTGAGCTTGAAGACCATTAAAGAATGGGTTGATTAATGACTTGAAAATAAGCTGTTCATTCTTCTGACAGATCCCCCCCTGCTCTGGGGCTCAGCCAACGCAGAAGGTTTGTTGTTGCTTGGTGATGTGGCCAGAGACAGACATCTTTGTTCTGCCATCATTTTGTTTAGTACATTCTAGAATCAACCTTGTTCTTACAGGACTCACGAAAATAATAGGCTTAATTTTGGATTTGTGATGACTTTATGGAAACATAGGCTACTGCACTTTTCTTGTTTTGACAGTTGACCTTTCTTAATTTAAATAACATGCAGTTTTTATGCATTTTGTTCCAGTTTTAGAACAGGTAATTTGGAGCACATTCGTTAGTTGTACAGTTCTTTCATGTAGATCTTCGTAAATGTGGTCCTTACCATATAAAAAGAAACATTTAACATCAATTATGTCTTTATTACTACCATTGCAGCGATGGGGATGGAACCTAAAGCGTTAGGTTTGCAGGAAATGCCTTGCCTTTCAGTTCTTACTCTTCCCATACCGGAGCTTTACTTTTTGTGTTCTCTTTTTCAGACAGTTTCTCTGGCTATCCTGAAACTTGTTCTGTTGAACAGGCTGGCCTCAAACTCACAGTAATCTGCTGGTTTCTGTCACCTGAGTGCTGGGGTCACAGGCACTTTTAAAGATGGTTTATCTGTGTAGTTTATGTTGACCTGAACTCGTGATCCCCCTGCTTCAGCATCCAGATTATGGGATTCCAGGCCTGAGGTACTAATCTTGGCTTCTCAGATTAAATCTTGTTTAATTATAAAAAGGACAGTAAATAATTTTTGTTTTTTTTTTTTTAGACACCATATATGTTTATGCAGTTGCAGTAATTAGACCTGTCTGTTGTGTAGCAATTAATAACTTGACGTGTGCTTACTGACAGAACATCAAAGCGGAATAATGATTTTTGGTTAGAGAAAGGTGTTTCTGTTTTAGGGGAACTCTCTAGAACATCAGCTTTAAACTTAGATAAAGTAGTCCCAAGTGACAGTCTGTAATATTTTGGATTTCATCAAATCATTTAAAATGAATTTGGTCTTTTAAAAAGCCTTTCAAACGAGACAGCAAACTACAACAAAGCTCCTGGCTTACTGGAAACAAAGCTCTTTGATGGTGGGCCCCTGCTTTTGACATCATACCCTGCAGGAGACTTGAAAACCCAAAGCCGCCTTGCTGCCATGCTCTTCTCCTCTTCCACTCTTTTTTTTTTCTGCCTTCAGCAACAGCAGGAGTATGGTTAAATTAATAACAATGTTGGAAAGTGTTAAAAATGTTAAATACAACGTTGGAGTGCTCTCCTTGAAATAGTGTTAGTGCAGCAGCATGGTCAGGTGAGCACGGATGGAAATGTGAAACACAGTATGATACCTAGAAGGTGTCTGCTGCCAGCCACATGGCTGTGTCAGGGATAGGGGTGGGCAGACCCTCTCTCCAGCGACCTAATCATCTGAGCGAGATTGAAAGATACAAGTTCACATGAATTGAGGGTGGTAAGTGTAGATGGTAGGGAAGTCAAAGCAGACCATCAGGATGTGGCTGTGGCTCTCACTCGGAACCACTGCTTCTGTCTGCACTGTTCTCTGCAGCAGATCCACAGGTCTGCGCTGTCTAGCTTAGACTTCCATTCATGGAGCTGACGAGCTGACAAGGGGTTTTGACTTGATCTTCTGAGCATTTATATTTTTTTGAGGCAATAGCTTCATCCTCATTCCATGAATATTTATTGAGCACTTGCTGTATACCCAGCTCTCTTCACTGTGGAGAACATCATTGTTGGGTCCTGAGACCTAAATTGAGTTCCCTTAATACCTGGTCTATATTCCTTTGAGAATCATCCACCTTGCAGACAAGTGCCTAAGAGAAGAAAAGCCACTAGGAGAAGATGCCCTTGGGTGGGATATTTAGAGCTGCTATGTGGGAATTTAGTTTTATATCTGCACAGTTCATTTTGTTCAGGAAAATAAAGAGTAGTAGTGAGAGTTTAAAAGTTTTGGAATGATCAGTGTGTTATAGCTTTTTCTTGCCTCCCTCCGTCCCTCCCTCCTTCCCTCCCTTCCTCCCTCCCTCCCTCCCTCCCTCCCTCCCTTCCTTCCATCCCTGTTGTTGCTGTAACAGACTAGTTGTAAAGAACAGGAGCTTGTTTGCCTACAGGTTGGGAAGCCCCAGAGCATTACATCTCATTGGCTCGACATCTGGTTGGGCTTGCCGAATCATATTCAGGTTGAAGGCACAGCACGGAGAGACAGAGGAAATATAGTAGCTTGAATACCTTCTTATGAAGACTCTTACAGTAATATGCTGATGACATCTTGGGATCCTACCCTATCACCTCATCTAGTGCCATTGACCTCAAGATGCCCAGTCTCTAAATACCATTACTATATAAATTTGGTATTACCATTCCAACACATGGACTTTATGAAGTGTGTTCAAACCATAGCACTGGGATTAAAAACCTGTTAAAAATCTATCCTGATATTTTTCTTAGCTTTTAGATCTTAACATGTCACTTAATTTTCCCCTCAGTAATATCATGTCTAGACTATAAAATGATTGCAGTAATAACTTCTTGTTAGCTTAGTGGGAGGAATAAATGACTCACAATGACGGCAAATAATGAATGTTTGGTGAATTCCTGATAAGAATTGTTGTTAATGTGCTGATCTTAAGTGTCTGAAGAGGCATGCAGTGGAGGGTTGGGAAACCCAGCAGACATTACTGTGGAATCGTACAGTTTGCTCATCTTGAGAACAAGATCTGTTATGATTATCGGCTATGATACCACACAAGCCTGCTTTACTACAAGTTTTTTTTATTCTCTTTTTTTCTTTCCTCCCTCTCTCCTTCCCTCCCTCCTTTCTTTCTTTCTCTCTCTTTCTTTCATTTTGTTTCTTCATGCTCTCTCTTTGCAGCCCTGTCTCTCTTTGAGCCCACTATGTAGGCTACATTGGCCTTGAATTGACACAGATCCACCTGCCTCTGTCTCCCGAGTGTTAAAGGTGTTTACTTACCACCGCTCCCAGTCTTTCACCAGTTTGAAAAGTCCTTTTCGCAAAGCCATAATTTTTGTAATATTCTTGGGTTGGCAGTAGTTACCCTGTAATCCCAGCAATCGGATGCTCATCTTAGCCGTCACTTTGACATGCCTAACACTGGGAACCTCAGTTGAGGAGTTGTCTCCATCAGATTGGCCTGTGAGGATTTTTTTTCAGTTTTTATTTTTTAAATTATTGCTGATTGTTAGAGCTGTCCTTAGTCCTCAGTGGGCTGGTGCTACCCCTGGGCATGTAGGTCTGTATTGTCAGAAAGGTAGACAAAGGTGATTCTAGAGTAAGCCAGGAGTGAGCCAGTATGTAGCATTCCTCTGCACCATTTGCTTCAAGCTCCTGTCTCTGGTCCCTGCCTTGATGTCCACGGATGATGGACTGGGAAATGTAAATGAAACAAACCCTCCCCTTCAAAGGTGCTTTTACTCGTGGTATTTATTAAGAGAAACAGAAAAACAATTCAAACAGGAGACTCAGGCAAGAGGACAGTGAGCTTGGTCCGCCTGGGCTGGATGTGAATTTTTGGACAGCTCAAAAAATCAACACAGACCAGAATGTGGATTATGCTTTGCTTTTATTTAAGATATACTTTAAGGAGGGGAAAGGCATTTGGCAGAGTTTTCTATAGAAGAACAGTGAGCTGTGTTTCTGATTTATTGGTTCTGTAAGATTTTAGCACATTTGTTTCATGGCAGTCACTTAGCCAGATGCTGAGGATTTCGTGATAAATACAGTAGATGTTCTTGGTTTCAGTATGTTGCCTGGAACAACAAAGAAAAATATCATCACCATGCTAACAGCACTGCAGAAAATGTGATATAATAATTAGGAACTCTGTTCCTTCTTGAAAAGTACAACGAAGGACTGTTGATAACACTTAAATTTAGTAAAGGAATTTAATGAATGTAAATTCTATTTTATTGACTACTTGTATTGAAATGGTTCACAGGAGGGAGAGAACGAAACACCTGAAAAGTATCATGGAAGACACCAGTGACAACATTAAAAATGGTTAGCGTTCATTGCACAGCTTTATCTTCTAGGCAGACACGAGAAAGAGAAAGCAAGAAATAAAAATTAAAGTTTTGGTTGTTTTAAATGCACGCATACAAGCCAGTTAAATAGAGTTCCTGTGTATTTTGCCACCTTTTTGTGCTATGCAATTGCACAAAGTACACAGCTAGAAATGGACATTAATGAATAAACAGAATGCATAGCTTTCACTGAGATGCGTTCCACTTGAAGTCAGGTGTAGCGGCACACACCTGTAAGCCCCAGTTCTTAGGGTGCTGAAGCAGGAGCATTGTGAATTCCAGTCTAGCCTGGGATGCATTGAGACTGTCTCAGAACAGAAGAGAGGGGAGAGAGAAGTGTGTTAGCTCTTTGTCAGTGTGAGGATCAGGCTTGACTTTCAACTAGATACAATGAGACCATGGAGGAGCCCCATAAAGCAATCTCTGTGTTCTCTGAGGCATTTCTAGAGAGGCTTACCTGAGGGGGAGGCTAGCTGGTTGGATGTGAGGGAGGTACTATTCATTAGGCCGCAGCCTGGGTACAGTACAAGAAGATGAGGAGGAAGCCCTCCAACATGGGGTTTCTTTCTGTCTGCTCTTTGTGGCCTGTCTGCCGTAAAAGACTGCAAACATAACTGTCCTCAAGGCAGACCTTTTTTTTTTTTTTTTTTTTTTTTTTTTTTTTTTGTCAGAAACACAATGTCTGACTAACATAATTTCCAAATGTTTTCTCTCTTTTCTAGACTATTGGTCTTTCAATTACCTATTCTATTTGCCTAAGTAGCTCTGCAGCCCTACACTTTCACTCTCAGGGATAACTCTTAGTGTAGAAATTTACATCTGAAAGACACAGGAAAAGCCCATTGTAAAGAGCCAGTGTTTGGACCTTTGGATGGGGAGGACTTCTCTGTGGCTCTCTGTAGCCAAGGTTCCCGTTATGTTTCTGGAAGGTACTACATATTTCTTTCATTTGGTCTTGAAATTTCTCTCTGGAGAACGGCTAAAATCTGCAGCTGTTCTGACAGCTTTATCAAGAAGGCCATTTTGTAATACCCCAGTAAGGTGAAATACAGAGCTTAGGAGACATTTTAGAAACCTCTTCAAAACAGCTCGTTGAATTTCAAAAAAAGGTCTAATTTGGAGACATTTATTTAAGTAGATGGATTTTCTGTTTAGATTTTATTTGAGCTGGTTCGAGTTCAGGTAGGTGTCCATTGATAATTAGGGCTAAAAGGGTGCTTACCTGAACCCTAAGCCATCCATGTCAACCTATTATTAAATTTTACGTCACTTGGAGCTTTTTTTTTTTTAACCACCCTTGTCCACAGAGGAAGTTGGTTGAATTGTCTTGATGATGCCGTTAATAATTAGTCATTTCATTATAAATTTTTTGTTCTGTCTTGTTACTCAAACCTTAAAAAGCCTGAAATTTAAGAATAGCATAGTTTATGTCATTTACAATTGGTTCAGTTTCTGAGATTCCAGAAAGTGTAGATGGAAGATTCACTCTGAGATTTTAGGGTTCACATTGCAAGCATACTCTCTAGCGGGGGATGATTTATTATAATTTCTAGGTCCTCAGCCTTTGGGTGGAATTGGTGGTACCAGGTACAGCGGATACTTGCTGTGCTAAAATATGTGGAAAGGTTCTCACTCAAAATGTAAGCTTTTACTGTAAAATTATGCTTTCTTCTCACAATATTTGTAATGTAGCTCAGTGAGAAACAAGCAACTATTCGGAGTAACTATGATGAAGTTGTTGATGTCCGTGGGTGGTTGCCTCAGTGTTCTGTAACTTCTGCATTTCTTGTTGGCTGAAGGATATGCCTTGTCACTGTACACTGAATTTTGTATAAGAAGTTTATTGAAAAAGAAGGCAAGTGTGGGTACTGGAGAATGAGCCTTAAGTATCTCTCTTTTAGGAGAGGACTTCAGTATTTTGGGACTAAAAGAAGCAGGGTGATTTAAAGCAGGAAGAGATGATTTGAAGTTCAGTAATTTTCTGTGCATGCACAATCAGCCATCATATTTTTTCCATGGGATGTGTGGGCAGAAAATGCTGGTGTGGTTGTGAAATGATGATATAGGTTTTGGCTCTCTGACATCAAAAGGTTACCCATCAGATAACTCTCCTTGTCATGAAAAGTGCTATCAAGACCCACACGACAGGTGTTATCTGCAGACAGGCTCATGGGAGACCAATACATTGCTTAGCGGCCTGACCTCCAAAATTAATGATTTTAAATTATCATCTTTTTTGTGCACGCATGTGGTGTGTGTATGTGAGTGTGCACCTGTGTGAAGGTCAGAGGACAGTGACTTTCGGGAGTCACTCTCTCTTCCCCTGTGAGATCTAGGGATCAGTCTCAGATCATGGAGTCCTTAACTCCTGAGCCATCCATGGCCCCCAAGTCAGTCAACTGTAAAGTCAACTAAAAGCAAGTCACTAAAATCTAATGAAGTGAGAGCATTTGTTCACACTCCCTTTCCATTTCAGTACATTATCTATTTGAACATTTGTAGGGGGAAGTCACTATCATTTAAGGCAGGTGCTTTCTTTGAGGTCCCCCCCCTCGGAGTAGGGAGCAAGGTCTTGTGATGAGTCCTAAGCTCATATCAGATCTGGCATCTTCTTGCCTCAGCCTTCCTGGCGTTAGGGTTGCAGGTGTGTGCTACCATGCTTAACTGTGAAGGAAGACAGAAGGTTTCGTTTACTGTGTGTTAAAAGGATAGATTGTGTTGTTCCTTTGCACTGTATTTAGCGTTGGCTTAATTTGTTTTCTTAAAGCACAGTAAATCTTTTCTGCAGCTAGAAGACTGTCAAGCACTATGCAGGGGTTGCCAAATCTGCTGTGGTCGGAAGAGGCTGTTTTATTTTATTTCGCCTTTGAGACAGGAGGCACATCTTAGTCGTTATCACTGTATTAGGGACATGGTCTTTATTGGCCTCCCATGGCTGACTCCTGTTTACACAGCTTTTCCAATAATTCTTCGTGATGAAACGCGTAGAACTTGAAGACGTGCTTGTGTTCCTGCTATCTTTGAAAGTAGACTTTGAAGAATTACTTACTTTCTTGAGTCAGTAACCAATTACTTTATTTGAATGTTTACTCTATGTGGTTATATCTAAAGATTTTTATTTTTTCAGGTTTGGGGATAGAGCCCAGTTCCTTGCACATGCTGGGTAAGGTTTTATTACCAAGATATCCCCAGCCCTTGCAATTTCAAGATAGAGTCTTGCTAGGTATCCCAAACTGGCTGGCCTTTTTATTTTTGTGAATTTCTATCATCTACTATCTGCCTGCCTGCCTGCCCATTTGTCTATCTATCTACTTTGTCTATTGATCTATGTATGTATGTATGTACATATGTATGTATCTATCTGTATCACCTAACTATCTATACTCTTATCACCTGTCTATCTATCTATCATCTTAATTATCTATCTATGATCTATATGTCTTTCATCTATCTCATCTATCTATCTCTCTGTATATATCTATCTTGTATTTGTTTAATTTACATGGGTGTTTTAATGCACATGTATGGCTGTGTGCCATGTACATACCTGTTATCCTCAGATGTCCTGGGACTGAGCTCACAGAGTTGTGAGCTACCATGTGTGTAGTTTTTAACCACTGAGGCATCTCCCCAGCCCCAAGGCTGGCCTTTAACTTGAAACCCACCCGCCTTAGTCTTCTGAGTGTTGGCTTACAAGTGTGTACCACTGTACCTAGTTACCATTGAAAACCTGAAGTAGTAATTTCGGCATTCCACATTGTAAAGTTAATCCTTTAAATTGTCTTCCTACACATGGCAACCAATAACTAGCCAAAGGGCTTACTAAGACTCAAAATGTGGTGCAACTGACATGTGCTGTAAGTATAAATGTCTACAACAGATTCCCTAGACTTAGCAAAAGATCTCATCAGTAATTTTCATGTTGACCACATTAGAATGATAATTTTCATGTACACTGGGCTAAATGAAATTATCATTATTTCTCTTTTAACTTTTTGATGGAGGATCTTGCTATGTTCAGGTTGGCCTTGAACTCAACATGTAGTCCAGGCTGGCATCCAACTCATGATGATCCTCCCCACCCTCACCTCTTGAGTGTTTGATATGTGTTACCATGCCCAATTAACAACTGTCACCATGCCAAATAATAAACTCTATTATTGAAATATATTCAAGCGAGGATGGAATTTGCTGTGTAGGAGAGCATGACCTTGGATTTCCAGTCCTTCTGCTTCTGTCTCTCAAGTGCTAGGATTACAGATATGAATCACCATGCCCAACTTCATCTTACCTTTTTAATATGACAGTTTCAAATTATAAATGTGGCTTGCTACATACTTCTTTTGGACAGCACTGCTTTTAAAATAGAAATATGTTCCGTATGTTCAAAATGGTTTTAGAATCCCAGATTCCTTGATCTATTTGAGGAGCTGTGAGATTACTCTAGAGCAATGTAAAGTGTAAATTTGGACTTACTTCATGATCAATAATTTGCTTCCTGGTAGAGTTAATGAAAGTATTAATATTTCAAGTGGAAGGGATTTAGCATTTCCAGATGGGAAAATTTTAAACCAGCCAAGGCCATGTCCTTAATACCACCCTGATTATCTGTCTCCTCAGGATAGATGAGACCCATGTAAACAATGAATATGTTTTAATGGAAATTTATTTTACATTAAAAAAAAATCATCACCTTAAAATTTTGGCTGTTGGTACAAATGACTTTGTAGTGAAATTTGCTGTGTGGATGATGAGTTTCCAGGAACCTGAGTAAAGATAATCAGGAGGTTTCCTGCCCGGGAATTGTATTTTCTGCCCTTGATTGAAGGAGAGCAACCACAGTAGCAATTAGCTAGCTTCTTTTTACATCACCATTTCTCTATCCAGGTGGGCGAAATAAGAAAAAGACTGATTTGATTAAAAAAAACAAAAACAAAAACAAAAACAAAGCAAAACAAAAAAAAACCACCAAAAACTGAGAAAGGTTGCAATAGAAGGTTTAAAAAATGTGAAACATAATTGTATGAGAGAAAAAGGCTCAGTGTTTTAAGAATGCCCTCTTGTTCCTGTTACAAATACATAACTGGTTAAGACACCATGGGATACAAGAAAGTGTGAATTTAACATCAAAGATGAACACAGGTGATGCCTGGTTAGACTTCTGGGAACTACTGTCAGTAATGGCTGGCTCGCATGAAGGTCAGGACACTAACTAGAATGGTTGTGTAAGACCTGAGTATGAAGTATGTGATTTCAAGATACAAAGGTACAAAGCCAGTGGAGGAACTAAGTATGATAGTATGTCCATACAGAAACTGCACAGGCCATTTATTACTCTACTATAATTTTGCATGTATTTTATTTTATATGTACAAGGGTTTTGCCTGCATGTATGTATACACACCCCATTAGTACAGGGTGTCCTCAGAGGACAGAGGAGGGCATCAGATTTCCTGGCACTGGAGCTATGGAAGGTTCTGAGCCTCCACGTAGGTGCTGGGAAGGAACTTGGGTGTTCTGCAGGAGCAATAAGTGCTCTAAATCAGTGAGCTATCTCTGCAGTCACCCATTTATTGCATTTTGTGTGTTTACTTAATAAATGTTTTCAATATGGTTGAGCCTTGTTTTCTGAAGTGTAGTTCAGGGTTTGGTCGGCATCAGTAGTAAAGCACATACAAAGCACAGATTTCTTATGCTCCCACCAGAACACTAGGTATCATTTTCTGAGTGCGATACCTGGGAATCCGTACTGTCACTTCACTTGTCTTCTAGTGACAGTAGATAGATGTGAAAACCTCTGCAAGGATCCCTCTCTCCTCCTTCCCTTCCTGCCTTCCTCTTCTTTCTTTTCTTTCATTTAATTTTTTTTTAAGTTTTGTTTTCTGAGACAAGGTCTCATAGTGTAGCCCAGGCTAGCCTCAAATTTAGAATCTTCTGGCTGTGGACTCCTAATAAGACCATCATTACACCTGACTTTATTCCTTTGAGACAAGGTCCTATGATATTGCGTTGGTTGGCCTGCACCTCTGTGTAGACCAGGCTGGTCATGAACTTGGGTTGATCATCCTGCCTCTGCCTCCTGAGTGCTAGAATTACAGGCATATGTCACCACACCCAGATTTCATTTTTCAGGAATATAAAAAAGCATACTGTGAGTAGCTAACATTGGCCACTAATATTAGAGTTCTCTAGAGCAATGGAGCTGATAGAATGACAACAATATTTATTAGATTGGTTTATGCAAACATGCTTTAGGTGGTTCAACAATAGCTGTCTTAAACTCTATAGATCAAGAACCCAGTAGTTCAGTCCACAAGACTTTGTGACTTGTAGTCCCAGTTTGCCCCCAGAGTCCTGGAGAGTGTCTGGAGAGCCACTGGTCCCCAGTCTATATTGGAAGTGGGAAAGCTGTTCCAGTAATAGCATAGGAAGCAGCAGCAGCAGCAACTGAGCAAATTAACTCAGCAGCAAGAAGGAAAGCCAAGAGAGAACAAGGCAAGATAACCTTCTTTTTCCGTGTGCTTTTTTAATTAGAACCTTGTGCCTGGTACCAGAGTTGCCACACACTTTGAAATGGGGCTTTCCATACCAGTTAAGGCAATCAAGACAATTTCTCAATGAAAGCCCCTGCTGTGTGATTCTGAGTTGTTTCAAGTTGACATTTAAAACCAACTCTCACGGGGCCTGGAGAGATAGCTCAGCTGTTAAGAGCGTACAAGGCCTTCCTCTATAGGACCTAGTGCAATTCTAGAATTCATGTAATGCCTCTCACTGCATAGGCTCCCGCACGCATGTGTGCACACCCCTCAGTATACACATAATCAAAGGTAATAAAAATAGGTTCTGTGCAAGCTGCTGCCACCCACAGTGAGCTGGGGCCCTCCACATCAGTTATATATCGTGACAGTCTCATAAAGACATGGCCACAGGCCAGTCTGATAGTGGAAATTCTCCAACTGAAGTTTATCTTTCTGATGTTTCTCTAGGTCGTTTTACAGTTGGCAACACAAATTACTATTTTGAATGTGTTTTTATTTTTACAAGTTTTGCAACTGTATCTATTTTCTTCCTAAGTCATTCTGAGATTGGTTTAGAACTTACTCTTTTCCTCTTCTCCCCCACCTACTTTTTTATTTTGAGGCAGGATCTCATTTTGTACCCCACACTGGAACTTATCTGTGTAGCCCAGGCTGCCCCAGAATTCATGTTAGGCTTCAAGCCTCAGCCTCTAGAGTGCTTGGATTACAGACATGCACCACCATGCCCTGCTTGTCTAGAACTCACTTGTATTGGTCCATTGAGTTTAATTGTGAGGATTAACCGAAGTTCATCCATCCATCCTGTGATTCCTAATCCTCCTCCTCTTCTTCTTCTTTTTCTCCTCCTTTTCCTCCTCCTCTTCCTCCTCCTTTCTTTCCTCTCCTCCTCCCCCTCCTCCTCTTCCTCCTCTTCTTTTTCCTCTTCTTCCTTTTTCTCCCCTCCTTGTCCTCCCTGTCCTCCTCCTTTTTCAATATAAAAGATTGTTTACTTCTCCTGTTGTCCCATTCAACTCTTACCTATTCCCCTTCTTCCCCTTCTGCCTTTTCTCTTCTGAGACAAGTTCTTACTGTGTGGCCCAGGTAAGGACTCAGTCTTTTTGCCTGAGCTTCATGACAGCTATAATCTCATGCTTCTACATCTGGACATCCAGGTAGAACCTTAGGATTCTAATACCAGAAATGAGCCTGCTTGATAATTTTAGTGGTTCAGATCAAGGTTTGAAGAGCTTAGACATTTTTGTTTGAATCTGGGCTCTCACTAGTTATTTACCATTTCTGTTTCCTAACTACGAGTAGAGATGTCCTCTCCACCAGTCCCCCACCCCTACTCACACATTCAGAACTACAAGGCTCAGAATGCTTATGATGAGGAGAAGGGACAGTAATAGAGAGTAGAACCAAGTGTTCATCCCCCTAACTCCCTTGTTTTCAGAGTTCTTCTCTTTACCTGAAATTTGGTTAATCTGAGCATCACCTAATTCATATTTTTTTACAGTGCATTATAATTCTTAACTATATTGACTGATTTCTGTAATTTTTACTTGCTGGTAGTCATATTTTATGTATGAAGTTGCTACTCAGTGATTTCATTTGTTATTTACACAAAAATCCTTATGGCTACCTTTCTGTTTCTTAGACTTGTCTGGGAGTTAGATTCGTATCTATTTATGTAGTTCACCGAGTCATTATGTAAACTGATGGAAAATCTTTCTGCACACATTTGTAAGAATATTTATTGATTTAATAAATCAGGTGCTTGTCAGAAATGCATCAGTGTGAATTATTGTTTGTGTATAACGTAAGTGTAGTTCTTCAGACAGACTACATAAGTAAGTCATCATTCAATTACCATAAATATGTAATCAATCAGTAGTTTCTCTTCGAGGCCTAACTCCTGTGGGAAAGGAAGTTTTGATATGTAGAAATTGTAGATGCCTATCAGATGCTTCTAGAAGGCATTTGTGTTCTATAGACACCTTAAACTTAGATTTCCTAATGCCAACTTTATGGGAACAATCCAATAGCTTAGACAGCTAGCAAGAATGCATGATTCTTTTCCTGGAAACAATATGACAGATTGTGAAACTTTGATTGGATTTATTACATCATTACACCTTGTCTTTTAAAATCCAAATATAATTGCATGAATGATTTGAAGAATTAGAGTTTTAGAGGAAGCTCCTGAAGTAGTCGGGGAAGATATGAGGAATGGTAGATTTCTCTGAATAGTAGCAAAGCTTCTGTGTGATGTAATTCCTTGTTGTCCTTAGGGAGGTGTTTATTCAAATATGTACATGTATATTAGAAAACCAGGCAATAGTGGGAGGCTTATACTGAACTATATTTACTATGTTTTAACATGGCAAATTTATATTATAAATTTATATTAAATCTATATTGCTTTTCTTTATTTATTTCTATATAAATTTAAATTTATATTCCTTTTCTTTGGAATCAGTCTTAGATAGCTTTTGTTGAATGCCTGTTTTATTGGTCTTCATCTCTTTTACATTCTATCTTTCATATAGTGCCTTTAGTTTTATCAGCAATCACTATCCTAGCATATTTTTTTCTTAGAAGTTTTGATTTTTTCCCCCAAGGTTAGAATTGCTCATAGATTTTCATTAGCTTTTATATTACTGGGCTTTTTTTGTTTGTTCTCAATAATTTAAAAGGCATAGGTCAGTATTTCCATATGGCCAGGTACAGGAGCTGCTTCTGTCTTGCTTCCTCTCCCATGCTGAAGATGTTTCTAGAACTCACCCTTCTCCCCACTCTGAGCTGTATCTTCGGAGGTCAGGTCCTTGTTTATAGCCTTGGGTTGTAAGATCTGTATTCTGGGGGCTGCATTCTGCTTATTTTGTTGCTAGGAAACACTTGTGCTGCCAATAAGAAATTTTGTCGAAGATCTTTTTCTCCATAATCTGGGCATTGCTAAAATATCTTCATTTCTTCTTCAGTTTAAATTTTTGTTTGTTTTGAGGCTAGGTCTTGCTGTGGCATCCATGTTGGTCTGAAATTCGCCAGCATGGCTTTGCCATCTTCCTGCCTCAGCTCTCCAAGTGCTGGTATTATAGGTACATGCTGTTTTCAGTGTCATCTGCATTGTAATTGGTAGATGGAGAACATAGGGAATCCTGGGTTTGGGTGCACTGTCATTTCTAATTTTGAAAATGTTGATCAAGAGTCTAGTGTCCAGTGCTATTCATTTTCCTTTCTGATTCTGATTTCTACACATTGATCTTGTTTGTGTATTTTTAAAGTGTTTGAGAATTTTATATCTGTAGTTTTGATATTTCCCAATGATGTGGATTAATGTGGACTTTGAAATATTTATCACGCTTGCCTTTTAGAATATTTTTTGAATATTTGCTGAAATTTCCTTACCCTCTTTAATCCTTTTCTCTGGGTTCTATACTGTGATTGCTTCCACGTTTCAAGTTTCTTCATTATTTCCTCCAGGATTTCATTAAATAATCTTTTAATTTCTTTGTTGAAGTTTTCTTTGTTAAGTTTATTACTTATTGTTATGTTTAAAATTTTATTTTTGGAAGTAAGGGAATTGAGGAGGCACCTTACTCTGTAGCCCAGGCAGGCTACAGAGTCCAAGGCACTCCTGCCTCTGCCGCCCAAGTGCTGGGATGACTGTCTTGAATCGGCACACCTGGCTGCATTTTAACTGTTAATAACATTAATCTCTCCCTTCTTCCATTTCTAGCACCTATTACCTATCTGCCAACCTATGTTATCTGTACATAAATTCACCCACATATGTACCCATACTCAGGTCCATTAATGCTTGGAACTCCATCACCAGGGGTTCTCTGTCTTCTTCTTGTCCCTTCAGGTTCCTGAGTTCGAGCACACACACACACAGACAGGAACATACGCACACGTGCATGCACACACGGTCTCTAAAGAATGGTTGGGATGACACAGTGGTTTTGCTGCTGTCCAGTTACTTTCTGCTGAGCCTGAAGATTTACGTTCAGGACCTGGATCACACATGTTGGAAGGGGAGAACCTGCTCCTGAGAATTGCACTCTATACAGAGTGATGTGTTTGTCAGCCCCAGGTTATTAAATGTGCTTTGAAATAAGTGTGGAAGAAACTAAAGTTTTTTTGGTCCAAAATAATTATAACATTTGCTGACCTTTGTTGACTATCATTTTTAAATGACAGTCATAACTTCTTCCAGAGTTATGTGTTTGAACAAACAAACAAAAAAAAAGATGTTTGATATTTTGTTGAAAAACAAAAAAGCTTGTGAGTGGTCTTCTATTTTCCCAGTGTTTTGCAAAGAACTTAGGGAGCAGCTCACTGGGCCACTCCTGTTTCACTTTGATTACTGTATTGGTGGCCTCAGCTCCAAAATGAACAAGGGGTGTTTTAGAATCATTCCAAGCTCAGACTGACTTTTTAAATACCAGGCAATACTTTATTTGAAAAAAAACCACACACTTACTGGTTACATTTCTCAAACTGTTTGGCAAAATCACCCACCAGGGCTTTATCCTTTTGTGGTTCACTATTTCTTTGGTTATTGAGGAAGCACTGAGGACCAGGCTCTGCAGACCACCCAAGCCCAGGAACACCCACACTCACAGACGAGAGCAGGGATGCCACAGGCATGCAAACTCTTTATGTTCTAATATTGTAAGTGCCAGTGTAACAGAAAAGATGGGAGCAGGGAGGTGTGAGAGCATATCGGATGGGAACCAAATTCAGATCTGGTGGGAAGGAAAAGAAAGATATTTTGGTTTAGGGAATATTTAAAATAGCAAAGCAGGAGCAACTTAAGGCCATCTTTTTTCAAGCTTGTTGCTAATATTAGGTTTGACTATCATGATGTTTAGTGTTCTTAACTATTCATGTTAATGTCATGAGATTAATAAACTTAACTCAGAGGCGTAACAATGATAGCCAAATCTGGTTCTGTTTTTCCTCTGGCTGCTAAGACAGAGGGCAGGACTCGGAATGCTTGCTCCCTCAAACCTCTTCCATCAAGCACTTGGTGTGCAGTTCAATTTAGGCTTAACCATGCTGCATTTTTCTGTTTGTAAAATGGAATTGATAACTGTGAGTTGCAGTGAGGTGTTAGTGAATTGATTTTCCAAAGGACTTAGTTGCTTATATGTGCTGAGCGCTTGGTAATCATGAGCTCAGTAAACAAGCTTGGGTAAGCTTCTTTCAACTTGTAATTGGATAAGGTTGAGGAGTAGGCCAATGGATGATCACATAGAAAACCGCAAATGTAATACTTTATGGGACTGAAAGGAATCCACCATTGTGCTGTAAATAATTTTTTTTCTTTTTCCTAACAAGGGGAATTACAGTCTCCTCCTAGGTTCATGAGAGCCAGAGTAATGCTGATTGAGAGGAAAAGATGGAGGTGTAAAGATGTTGTGTTGCTAATATGGAGGAGCCATGAGGTATGGGTAGACTCTAGAAATGGGAAAAACAAGCATCTAGGGAGAATGTGTTCCTAATTTAGTCCTGGTCAAATTCATTTAGAATTCTGCCACCGAGGTCATGGTGACTTCTCAAAGCAGCAGTAGATAGCAAACATTCATAGGAGGTTTTCCCATTTTGCAGAGAAGAAAGTAAGATCAGGGTGGTATTCAGGGATGCTGCAAACAGAGACTGTGGTGCAGCTTTGGGGACTCATTGGCTTTATGATACAATAGACCTACAGGGGGAATCCAAGCCTCATGGCTCTGTGCTACCTTCTCACTAGCTTTGGGGGTTTCTCCCCCACCTGTAACGATCCTGAGCACTGAGCTGAGCCTCTCTGGGAGCTGCAGCCCACACAGTGACTCTCTTCTTCAGATTGCATCTGGCAGATAACCCACCACTACTGTTTTATTAGAAGCAGAAGTCTTTTTTTTTAAATTTTTCATCAATTACACTTTATTCATTCTGCATCCCCCCATAAGCCCCTCCCTCCTCCCCTCCCAATCCCACCCTCCCTCCTCCCTCTGCTTGCATGCCACTCCCCAAGTCCACTAATAGGGGAGGTTCTCCTCTCCTTTCTGATCTTAGTCTGTCAGTTCACATCAAAAGTGGCTGTATTGTCCTCTACTATGTCCTGGTAAGGCTGCTCCCCCCCAGAGGGAGGTGATCAAAGAGCAGGCCAATCAGATTATGTCAGAGGCAGTCCCTCTTCCCATTACTATGTAACCCAGTTGGACTCTGAACTGCCCTGGGCTACATCTGTGCAGGGGTTCTGGGTTATCTCCATGAATAGTCCTTGGTTGGAGTATGAGTCTCTGGGAAGTTCCCTGTGTTCAAATTTTCTTGTTCTGTTGCTCCTTGTGGAGACCCTGTCCTCTCCAGCTCTTACTATTTCCCAGTTCTTACCTAAAATTCCGTTCACCTGCCCAACAGTTGGAAGCAGAAGTCTTTTGTGGTGGTTCTTCTCTTTCGTCACTTGGAGAATTTCTGTCTTCTTCTCTTCTCCTGTGCTCTCATGTTAGCAGGGGTTCATCAGCAAACACCAGCAGTGCGCTTGCAGCCACTCACCACTCAAGCAGCATACTGATTTTTGACTCTGGACAGTGCCTCCTCTCATGTCTGTGCACTTAGAAGACCGCAAACAGAAACACATTCAAGCAAGATGGCTAGTGAGAGCGCTGCTCCCGAGGTCTTTATGAAAGCCTCTATAGTTACCTCCTTCTTCCCTTATGAACTTCATGGTAGAGCAGTAGGCAGGAGGCAAAATGTTCCTGCATGCTTTGCCAAGGCAGACTTAATGAATGCCTTTCATAGTTTAGAGAAGTTTCTGTGAATTTGTGTGCACATCTGTGAACTTTCCAGGAATTCATTCTCTCCCAAGCCCCTTCCCTACATTTGATGAAAGAAAGCACAATTTTGGAGAGTGGAAGGTACTAGCCAGAATAACTTGATGCAAATCCCAGAATCTTTACAAAAGCTTGACTTTATTGCAAATAAGTGGCACAAAAATTGATCACTTAATAAGGGATATGCTGAATATCATGAGGAATTTAAGATCTGAGTTGGGTTTTTCCTGTTTCTTGCAGGAGTTTGAACCCAGGGCCTCTCACATGGCAGGTGAACCCTCTACCATTGAGCAGCACAAAAAAAAAAAGTTGTTTTTTAGGTGTTCCTGTTGTTGGCAGTAATACAAGGGAACACACAATGATTATAAACACTACTGTTAAGATTACAGTGTACAGTGTATTTATTTTTAAGTTATGTGAGCAAGTTTCTGTTTGACAGGAAACTTCGACTGCTGTGTCTTCACAGACACATACCTAGATTTTCTTATTCTCCCTTGTTGTTCAGGAAGATTTCAGTATGGGTGAGGTAGCACATACTTGCAGTCACAACACTCAGGAGACTGAGAGAGGAAGATCGTGTGATTGAAACTACTTTGGGGTAGTCTGTTTCAAGAAACAAAAGCAAACAAAAATACTCAAACCAAAGAGAAGAACTTTTCTCCGGCCTGTTCTGTCATTGTAACTTACTTATTCATTATGGGTTAAAGTTTAAAGACTGCACTGGATCCTTTTTTATTTATACTTGCTATTTTCGTTTTTTTTTTTTTTTTTTTCTTCTTTAATTTACTTTTATGTGTATGAGTGCTTTCCTTGAATGTGTGCCTGCATACCCTGTGTGTTCCTGGTACCTGAGGAGGACCAAAAAAAAAAAAAAAAAAAAAAAAAAAAAAAGACAAAAGACGGGGGTGGGGGAGCGGGGTTGGATCTCTTGGGTGTAGAGTTACAGGTGGTTGTGAACTATCATGTGAGTGCTAAGAATCAAAGCCTGGACTCTCTGGAAGAGCAGCCGGTGCTCTGAACCACTGGGCCAGCTCTCTGCAGGCGTTACTTGTATGTTTGTTTGTTTGTTTCTGTGTGTGTGCTTGCATGTGCCTGATGAGGGTGTGTGTACGAACATGTGTGTATGTGTGTGCTCGTGCAGCGCCTGATGAATCCAGATCAGGACATTGGACACCCTTGAGCTGTTGTTATGATTGCCTGGTGTAGATGTTGTAAATGGAATCCTGGTTCTAGGAAAGAACAGGAAGTGTTCTTTTTGTTGTTGCTGTAATCACATTATTTTTTTTTAATTTTAATTTTTTTCACAATTTATTCATTATCTAATATGATTGAAGCCCCCTCCCTCAACTTCCCCTGCCCCACGCTCTCTCCCTCTTTCCCACCATATCACCTTCCCCTGGTGCACTGAGACGGGGAGTTCCCCACCCTTGCCATCTGCCCATAGCTTGTGACGTCTCATCAGGGCCGCCTGGATCTTACCCACCGAGTTATCTTTCCAGTCAATTTCTAGTTTTCTAACTGCAGTTTTTCATACCTTTATCCTCCAGTTACAAAAATTACACCCAAGCCAGGCATGGTGGTACAGGATTTTTTTGTTTGTTTGTTTTTGTTTTGTCTCAGTACTTGGGGGGCAGAGGCTAGCCTACTCTTCATAGTGAGGATCAGGTCAGGTAGGGCTGTATAATGAGGCCCTGTTTAAAAAACAAACACCCCCCCCCCCCGTCCTCAAAAAACACACCTGAATGAATATAATGCTGCCACAGCAAGAGGTCTAAATTTATTTCCCCTAATCCAGATATTCTGTATTTCAAAAGGTCATCAGTGGACCCTTGTGTTTCCACGTGAAGACTCACAACTGTTATCTTGGCACTTTCTGTAGAGTGCGAGGCTGGCTCTTCCTTAGATCACAGTACAGGGGCGACAGGCTTGCAGAGGGAGATGGCATGGTTCGCTGGCACAGGCCTTTCCAGAAGAAACAGTAATTACATGATGGAGGGTAGTCCTGATTGTGAAAGAACACACTTTGAGCAAATTACATTTAATGATCTAATTGGCATTTATTAGCATTCATGAGCTGGACAGGTTACCATCTCTGAGATCGAAAGGCACAGTGGGAGCTGAGGAGAGGAATCAGTCATTTCTCCTTCTGGTGGTTGGTGTTAAGTTTCTGCCTTTTGAAAAGCGAAAATCAAAACAAAACAAAACAAAACAAAAAAAAAAACAACAAACCTCTTTTGTTTTTCAAAATTCAGGTTGACTGTGAGCACCTAGCATGAATGGCTCCATTTTGCCTTGGTCTGATGTATTGGACCTAAGCAGGAGTTTAGTTCAAAACTCGTCTGTGGGCTTTATTTATTTAATGTGACTTGGATACATGTGTCAGTTCACTGAGTATTTTTGCTTTCTGAACAAATTAGCAGATGCGTATATAACAAAATCTCAGACTTCAGGAATATGCATAGTTAATTTTTGCTTATAATGATGGTGTTAAACCCCTTTCAGATTATTGTAAAATATTTGACATCCATTGTGTCTATTCCTAGAAGTGGTGTTAATGCTATGGGAAGGATTAAAACTTTAAACTATGTCGGTTTGATGCACACAAGGTAAATAGTGTGTGTTTTCCCTTGTACAGTATGCATTGTAGCTGTGTTTCTTTTTGCAGGGAAATTGGGATTGAGACTAAATCCCCATGCTAAGAAAGTGCTCTTCTAGGGAGCTGTCTCCTCCTGATCTTTTATGTTTATTTTTCTAGATATTTTGAGATTGGTTGTCTTGGCTGGGCTTGAACTCAGTCTGTAGCTACACTGACTTTGAATATGCAGTTCTGCTTGCCTGAATTTTGTGAGTAGCTGGAAGTAAAGGCCTGTATTACCATGCCCAAATTTAGACCTTAATTGTATAAGATGATCAATGAAATTATTGACTGTTCTTTTATATACGTTACTGTTCAGAAGAAAGAAAGGAAAAAAAAACCCTATACCTCACCGGTTTTGGGTCGGTCCTTCAATTCATATGTGCACCGCGTCTGTTTCAGTGAAATTTATATTATTCTGTGTGTGATATTTGGTGTCATCTTTTGGTCATTAGAACACCTAAATTTCATCTCCTGACTGATCCCTACACTCACAGCAGTTCCACTCTGATATTTGGGCATTATTCACCATTCTGGTTTGAATGTAAATTGTTCCCCAAGGCTCCTGTATGTGAACACTTGCTTCCTGGCTGGTGGCACTGATCAAAAAGGTTGTGTAACATTCAGGAGGTGGAATCCTTCTGAAAAAAGTATGTCACTGAGGGTGAGTCTTGAGATTTCTTTTTTAAAGCAGGGCCCCAGTGCTACTTTCTGACTGTGGTTATTATGTGGCCAGCTGGCTTCCACTCCTGCTGGAGAGGACTGTATTCCCTTTAACTGTGAGCCAGACTAAATCTATCCTTCTTTAAATTGTTTTCTGTCAGAATTGTATTTTGTTACAGCATCAAGCACAATAACAAATACAGCCACTTTGGGAAGTGTAAGTGTAAAATAAAAATAGGGACATCTTTATGGCATTTAAAATTTGTTATTGGATGAAAATAATCTATTGTTGATAAGTTTGGGTGTGCAAATTTAAGCCAGGAGATCCTGTTTGATTTAAGTCTGTGAGGTAGACATAATAATCACCACACTATAAAGAAGACTGACTTGAGTAAATGCAAATCTTACATGTTCCTTTGAGCCTTTCTCTTGGACACAAGTAAACAGTGAAATCTGCCACACCCACTTCAGGTACTTGATCCTCAAGAATTAGATATTAACACTAAGAAAGACAGAGCTACTGTTTTGGTCCTTGCCTTCTAAGGGTAGCCAGGAAGCTGGCATTGGAGGGAGAGGACTCCACTAGATACCGTCCCCGGGGCTCCTGCAAGTCACTGTCCTCTTGATTAGAGAGCTTGTGCAAACACCAGCGACTGGGCTTTAATCGTTGTTTTGCAAAAAGAGTTGTTGGAGAAGGCACATGCTCAGCAAGACTGTGACCCATCCTAAGGAATGGTACACTTGGCAGGGAAGAGTGACCAGAGGAGCTGCAGCTTCTGAAGGCCCTGAAGGTAATCCCTGAAGAGACCTGACTGACGGCAACAGTAGGGAGCAAAGGGGATAAGTTTTGGCCCTGTACTTGGACATGAACACCTGGGAGGAAAATCTAGCCAGAGTGGAGTAGCTGATGCTAACGTAGAGTCGGTAATTCATCTTCAGAATCAGAGGTGGCACTTCTGTTTTAGGAAAGAAGCGTCCAGCTCCATTTCACGTCTACATTTCGGGTAACCTTTCTGGAGTCTGTACACCATTGAAGCAATAGATGGCACATCAGCCCTCCACACTGAAGAACGGAGAAAAACAAATGGAGAATTGGGTCAGACGTCTATTTGAAACCTCCCTTTGCTTCTCCTTTTCCCCCTCAGCCTTCTGCCCCTCTGTGCACCTTTTTTTGCTGAAGGAAATCTATACTAACAGTGGGAAGGCAAAGTCCATTGTGGGTTTCTCTCCAGAGAGAGCCAGTCTTCTTGTGCTTCAGATCACTGTGGAAATTTGTGTATCCTTCTATGTCAGGAACTTTGGTTTTAGAAATCATCAGCCTTGCAGCCACTGGGTACAATCATTCACCCCACAGCCATGCAAATGTGATGGAGGATTGGCCGTGGGGAATGGAACAAAGCAGGTTTGTAAGCTATATAGAAGTGGATGTGGAAATAACAAAGAATAACAAGAGCAGCACACTTAGGTTGGTTTTTGTGGAAAAAGTGGGATATGGGTGGAGATGCATTAGGGACTCCAAGTTTCATCTGGTAACAGTGTGTCCTTTTCACTTGGTGTTCTCTGGAAGACCTACATCTCATGCTTATACAAAAATAAAATGCTGACGTGGCCCTAGGATGTCTGAGGTCCAGAGCAGCTTGTCAGAGGAAGAGGGTGAGGGGGGAGCAGGAGGACGACCCTGCCCTGTCTGTGCGTCACATTCTCTGGGCACAGAGAAGTACAGATTGGCATTGCATGTGTCCTTCCTTAGGGCTGCCATGAATGCACCTGTTTCCTTCTACCAGACAAAACCCCAAACTAAACACCCACCATTGAGTGAAGGATACAATAGCGCTTTCCCCAAGGAGACAGAGAGAGCATTTGATTGATGATTCATTAGAACCTGAGAACTGGCTAGGCTTCTAAGGAGTAGTGAGCTAATTGTGATACTCATTGTAGCCAGTGTGTTTTGTAATTTGTCACAGCATATAGAATTGGCTCAGTTGAGTCAGTTAAGTTAATCTTTCCACGCTCACCCCCAATCCTGAAGTCCAGTGGAGGGTGATTTTCAGCTAGATTGCTGGAGCTGTGGCCTGGGAGCTCAGCTCAGCTGAGTTGAGTAAGGCTGCAGCAAGCTGTTCACATATGACATGGAGATGGATTTCAGTGTGTGGCTGGGACTATCTTCATCTCCTCTACAGCCTTAGATGCGTTTTGAACACAGGTGTCATATTTAGTAGTTAAAGGATGAAGCAATCCATAGAAAAAGCACTCACTGCTGAAGGAAAATTATGATTTGGTTAAGAAATAATCATTCACTTTACACAAAATGTAATGACAAAATGACTAAAGCTGCACTAAAAACAAAACAGAACAAAAAACGAAAATTTATCTGTTCACTGCATGTGAGCGGCAGGATGGAAGTGGAGGTGGCTGGATGTGTGCCACGACAGGTTTGTGGACAGCAGAGGACGGCATGCAGGGCTCAGCTCTGTCCCTCTACCTTTGCCTCGTGAGCCTCTCCCTGTCCCAAGGGGAATCTGACCTCTCACATCCAGTCTTGGTGGGCTCCATTGGTGGCTGCTCTGGTCTGCAGGTGTCCCCCGCTTTGAAGTTCTGCACCCCTGTAGTGAAGAGTGTGACAACACCAGGCCACTTTCTTTTCCATGTCTAGCTCTTTCCTTTTTCTCTGCAGCCAATTAAAATACTCAATATTTTTCCAGTGCGTCTTGCAGTGTAACTTTAGAATGACGAGGCCTAGCTGGGCCGAGTAGCTGTTTTTCTCAACATTTTTTTTTCCTGATTGCTGAAATCTGCTTTAAAATGATCTATATTTCTTTTTATCTTCCATTAATTACTAATGGCATTGCCACTGAAACTGAATTTCTGGAGTTTAGGAAAGAGTTTTCATAGCAATTAGATTTTATAAGATATCAATTATGACTATGGCCACTGGTTTCTGTGTACTCATCAAATCTGTTGTTATTATGTTTTTATTGTTTTTGAGAATTTCATACCTGCCTATGTGTTTTGTTCCTATTCACTCCTCTTCCCCCTAACTCTCCCAAATCTATTCTTCACTCCCAGCTTCATTCTGTCATTTTCTTCTTTTCTCCTCCTCCTCTTTTCTGATTTTTCCTTATCATCTTCTTCCTCTTCTTTTCTCCTCCCTTCTCTTCTTCCTCCTCCTTCTTCTGCAAAAATAACCCAACGAGCCCACTTTATGCTGCCCATATACTCCTGGGTGTGAGAGCATCCTCTTCACCAAGTTTGTTTCCTGTAAATACACAGCCTGACAACATTTCCCAGCTCCCAAGTCTGATCATGTACCTGAGTTCTAGGTTGTAGAATAAGGATGGAAATGGTGCATGCTTGGCTCCCTGCTTTACATTATTTATGTCCATGTTATGTGCATGATTGCATGCAGAGGAGGACAAAGCTTTAGCAGATGGTTGGTGACAATCAGTTAGCCTGGCTCTCTCAGGAAGTGTGGAGCCCCCCTTCTCTGAATGCTGTGATGTGGATGAGAGGTCAGCCTTGATATTATATAAAGCTGCTGAGATTTTGATTTCTTCGGTATTTACCTACTTTCATATGCAGTTGGTACCATTTAAAGGTTTGTTCTTTCCAGTCCCTTTGGGGCCCTGGAATCCAGCTGTGTGCTCTGTAGGAAGTAGAAATGGGACTTGGTTAATGCAGACTGTTGTCTCCAGCAGAAACGTTTGTCAACAGTTTAAGTATAAAGATTTATGTACAAACTGCACACAACTGATTTCACTCCAGCTTTTTTCTAACACTGCAGTGTGCCTTGAGCTTAATTCTCACCAGAAATGTTTGGGGCAGTCTGCTTCAGGAAAGCACTTCAGTTCAGTCTCAGTCATGGATATTTCTGCAGCAGATGATGAACTTTGGTGATTGTATTGTTTTACAGCCAGCATTCTGGAATGATCTGTAATGCAGCTTGGCAGCAGTGGACAGTAATCTGATGCCATTAAAAGAGTTTACTGAAAATAGGCAGTAAGTTATTAATTCTTGCCCAGCTTCTCCACTTCATCGATGTTCAAGTATTATTCTTGCCTTTTAAATATGGTAAGTTTTTTACATGAAAATATTAATATATGATGATTGAAATTCTTTTCCTTAGAGAACCAACTTGAATGCATTTAATGAATAATTAATTTGTAACTCAGTTCTTTGAAAATATGATGTTTTATAAATGTTGCAGCCCGGTATAGTTGGACAGAGCTGTAATCCCAGAGCCGTGGAGGCAGATGCAGAGGCAGAATGGTCCTAACTTCCAGGCTGCCCTGGGTTATGTAGTAGATACTTACTTTCCTGGGGTCCTGGAGTGATGTCTGGAAACAATGGAAGTTGTTCAGTGTCTCCCAAAAGGCGTTTGTTCAGCTCTGCTGAACAGACCATAGCCTCAAATTTGGGAAGACAAGGAAGAAGGATCCAGAGTTCAGGTAGTTCTTGGCTACATAGTGAATTCATGGCTGGCCTAGCCTCTATGAGACCCTGTCTCAAAACAAATGATAAATAAATGAATAAGTAACAATATAAACTAAAGACTCTGATATAATTGTATTACAATATTATTAAGTACATAGGTGTCAGAGACCAGAAGAGGCCTTTTCTTTTCTGTTTGTTTATGTCTTTCTTCTCCATCATCTCTTCCTCCCCGCCCCCTCTGTGGAAAACAAGGTTTTCCTTATGTAGCCCAGTATGGCCTGAAATGTACTGTGTGGCCCAGACTGCTGAGGAACATCATAGTCTTGTAGCCTCAGCCTCCCGAGTGCTGGAGTTATAGACATGCACCAAGGGAGCCCACCTTAAACTTACATTCTTGAGACATTAATATTTTCTAAAACTTTCTTTTGAAGAATTTTGATTCCATTTTCAATCTTAAAGCAATGGTTCAAAATATTCTAAGGAATTTTTTTTTTTAATTTGGATCCAACATCCATCTGTGTAACATGATATGGCTGTAAATATCTGGGCCAACAGCAGAAACTCTGGAAACGTGTCTATTCACACCACACCTCTTGGTTCCCTGTCCTTGGAATGAACAGGTACAGCTCAGTGAAATGTTACTGTCTGTGTAAAAATTGATTCTTTCCTCTCCTCTCCTTCATCAAAAATGCAAATTACTAACTTTTCAGGAGATGCCATAAATATAAATTAGAGCCAGTCAAAGGTTCTGCTTTATTTTCTTCCAAAGAATGGTATGTGTGTATGTACAGCATAGCAAAGGGGAGAAATTCAGTGTATTCCTCGTTCACTGAAAACAAAAGTTGGTTATTTCAGAAAAGAACTTATTACTATTATAATGTGATGTGTAGAAACCCAGTGTGTCAGAAACTCTGCTGGTGATACATGGTGACATGGAAGATAGCTCTTCCCTGCCCCACCCATCTGCCTACACTCTTTTTTAAAATAATAATCATCATAATAAATATTGGTAATTAGTATATGTGATTAATATTACATATTATTATTACTAATTACAATTGATTCACTTTGTATCCAGCTGTACTCCCCTAGTCATCTCCTCCAGATCCTACCCACCCTCCCTCTTCCTCCCTTATGTCCCTCTAGTAGTCTTCTCATAGAAGAGGTCCTCCTCCCCAACTATCCGTCCCTAGCCTATCAGGTGTCATCAGGACTGTATGATTCCTCTTCCTCTGTGGACTAGTAAGGCCACCTCACCAGGGGGAAGTGATCAAAGAGCAGGCTACCAAGTTCATGCCGGTGACTGCCCCTGCTCCCCTTACTTGAGAACCCACATGGAGACTGAGCTGCTCATGGGCTACTTCTGAGCAGGGGGTCTAGGTTAACAGAAAATTTAATATTCTTTAAAAAATTTTGGAAGCCATATAGTCCAGCTGCGTAATGATAACTTTAAATATGCTTTATTGTTTTCATTGATGTTGTAGGTATACTTGCTGAAATAGTTTGTTACCAGTTAATATGTAATATTTGTGCATGTTCTGGCTGTAATTTATTATTGATTGATGTGTATAAAAAATAGCGATTTTCACATGTTTATACATTTAACAAGGGATGCCTAAATTGAAGCAAAAATCTTGTATTTGATTTTTCCCTGTTAATTTGGGAAAGTATTAGATAAATATTTCTTCCTACCACAACTACACATTAACATGCTAGGTTGTATTTGAAATTTAATCATTATTTCAAGTGTGACCCTTAATTAAAACAAAATTAGTTGATTAAAAGATACGTCAAAAAAATTTTTTTAAAAAAATGTGCTAGTGTGAGTTGGTTGGGGGGTGCTTCCCTTTTCTGAGGGGTAAAGGGGTGTAGGGGAAAAGAGGGAGGGAGAGTGGGACAGGAGGAGAGGATGGAGGGGCTACAGTTGGGATAAAAGAGGATAGACAAATAAACGAGTTTCCCTTCCCCCAAAGTAATACTTCCTGCTACACCCGATCCCAGGCTGGGACAGGTGTCTTACCTTAGCTCAGTTTGCTAGCAGCAGCTCTGCCAGTACTCCACCAGTCTTTCCAAGTTACAAACAGTGAGCTTTTGTGCCTCAAAATGGCACTGCTTGTGTTGGCAATATCGGTTGGAAGCTGTCTTGCTTCAACAGTACCCACAATTGCTTTCTGTAACTGTAGTTTATATGAAAGATTTCCTTCAAATCAAGGAGTGGGAAGAGGCCCTCACCTGAGCTGTTTGGTTTGGATTCTGATGGCTCAGTTTTGGAAGCCAACTGGAATGCTTTTTACCTTTGGTTAGTTTGGGGCCATGCCTGGCTGCTACAAGTTGTGCCCCCAATTTAAGGAGAGTTAGCAGTGGGTTGGGCCTGGATCTGAAGCATCTCTATATTTTACTTAGTTAACACAGCAGCTGGGAATTTCTCTCTAAAAGATGTTAAATTAAAACCCACCTGAAAACTTTGGTGTAAGCTAATGAGTTCCCCCGACTACTTTACTAGTTTGTTTTTTCTCCAAGCCCTTTTCATAAACCCAGTTTTACTGACAGGACTTCAGATTTAATCTGATTGAGCAGGGAAGCTGTTTTTTCTTGTTGAACCACAATAATTAACATTGCTAACCACTGTGAAGCATATTGTAGATTGCCAATGATGTTTCAATTAAAAATCCCCTGGAACAAAACTCCACTAACACAACTGGTGTGGGTACAGTGGATTGAGAGAGTTCCCTCACCCAGGCGTAGGAGACTCCAGAAGTAACTTTACTTGTTGGTTCCTGAAAGTTCATTGAGACAGACAGAACCACCAGACAAAATGCAGGCTCTGTGCCTGCCAGTGCCAAAGGCACTGACCCTGTTTGTTGCTGGAGGTCATCCCTCTGTCTCTGCTGTAGTCTCTCCCCAGAGTGAAGGAGGGCCCTTCTGCTTTATTTGGAGAGGGAGTGTGGTAAGGCTTCAGGTGGGGTGTGTGAGGCCTTGAACTTTAGAATAATGCCCCCCTCTATTTCCTGTAATGTTTCTTCCTGCGGAAATAACCAGTGTCGTTAAAAGTCACTCTCTCGTTGCTGTGTGGTAAACCTGTCATTTGTAGTCCCATATCGGAACCACGTGAGCTTCATGGGGCCTGTGGAGCTCGTGAAGAAACGGGATTTCTCTACGGTAGTATTCTGTATGAGAGTGCTGCTCTGGTGCTTTCACGTTCCTTCTCCAGCTTCCCCCACCAGGAGTGCAGTATTTCTATGATTCTCCATCCACTTTTCTAGATGAGTATTTGAGACTCTCCCTTGTGCAAGGGACTTCCTGTACATTTAGGTGTCATGAGTCAGACATAGCTCTCAGTGCCAGACGCTCTTTCTGTGGCTTGAGTCTTCTTAGTTCCCAAGCCTGGCTTCTGCTTCTCTCTGCCTCAGCATGCTTAGTGAAGGGGGTGCCCTGCACCACAGCTGCCCCCCTCCTTCCTTGGTGTTCTTCATTTAGAGCAGGGGCAAGTGTTTGGATCTGACTTTTGACCAGGGTAGATGAGAACTGTATTTTTGTGAAATAAAATAGTTCAGGTAATGTAGTTTACAGGCTTGTTTTTACTGCATTTCAACAAAATATGTTAAGGCCATCTGTAGTCCATGTCCCTCATGGTACAGGGCTCTAGTCCACAGTCTGTCTTTAAGGAGACTGGTTTTGCATTGATTTGGGAAATCAGGCTAAAGAGAGGCTATTTGAAGAACAAGAGTAGTTCTGAATTTAGACCCCAGTCCTTTTCTTACACTCATCTATGAAATTTCCTGTTCTCACCACCTCCAGGAAATACATCATTTTTGACAAATCTCATGTCCTTACTTCGCACAGGTTCTTCCTACTTTTCCTTGAGAGCATTTATTACAACCGCACCTTGCATTTATTTGGGTGATGTTTTAATTGTAGTTTCAAACTTGTACCACAGACTTCCCGAGCGCATCTTTATCTTTATGTAGCACCTTTGTCAGCAGGGAGTTGGTCTTCATTAATTATTTCTTTGGTAACTTGGTTGAATGAACTTATGAATTCCATCCATTCATGGCCTGGTGAAACGGATTACTCAGTTCCACTCTTTCGTTACTCCTTTTCATTCTGTGTCATTTATTCCAAGGGCTCCATCCCTTCTGTATTTTCACAACCTTCCCAGTGTAAACCCACTTGTAAAGGGTTTCTTTTAGTAGTCGTGGCCCAGTTGCTATGAAGGCTTCCCTAGAGCCCTGTTCTTTTGCTGTTGGAACATGCTGGGTGGTGCATATTTGAAGAGGAAGGTCTGAGCCTGGAACCTGGCAGACAGCATGGCCCTTATCAATTACCTCTCTGTCATTTCTGTAGGTGGAAAAAAATGATCTGAGTATTTCCCCTTGAATTTTAATGAACACTTGTAAACCATTATCCTGTTTCCATTCTTAAGTGACACAGCATTTGATAAAGAAGCTTCCGTGGTATTTGCAACTTTAGGTAGTAGATTGAGGAATAGAGAGAGATTCAACTGGGCTGACTGAAAAAGAACGACTGGAAATTTGCATTTGTGAGTCCATTCATAAAGAGTGATTTCATTAACCTGATCACTTTTCTTTTCTTTTCCTTTTTCAAAGGTAGAATCTTTACTTGCAGCTCGTGCTGAGTTCCACTTTGGCATTCTCCTGCCTCAGCCTCTTTAGTGTCGGGATTACAGGTGCTCACCACAACATTTTCTCACTTTGGCTTCTCAGACGCTGTATAATTCCACTTTGGTCTTTTTACATGATCTTCGAAAAATGACATAATGAGCTGAATGTGGCAGCACAGCCCTGTAATTCCAGCACTTAATGGCTGAGGGACGGGATCTTTTTTCTGTTTTCTTTTAAAATATGCTTATATGAGTATTTTGCCTGTCTGTATGTCTGGGCACCATGCAGGTGCAGTGGCCCCCAAAACTGGAGGAGGACATTGGGCTCCCACAGAGGTAGGCGGTTGGGAGCTGCTGTATAGGTGCTGGGAATTGAATCCAGGTCCTCTGGAAGAGCAGCCAGTGCCCTTGATGGCTCAGAAGCTTTCCATTCCCAAGTCTTGTGTTTCACAGCATTTGACATGGTATCAAGGTCTTACATTTTTCATCTGGATGGTCTGTATCAGTTTCACCTTTGGGGTGCATTAGTCTTTTTATGTTGCACCTTTGTTGGCCTACATATCCCACTTCAAAGTTAGGTTTTGTGTTTTTCTCACTTTCTAAAGAAAAAAAAAATTTTTTTTTTGGCGTCCCAGTGAATATTTCAGTTACTTTTGTTCTAGTAACTTCGTTGCTTTTCTGTTTCTGATGAAAAAGCAAAACTAATAGCTGTGGGTATAGCCAGTTATTTCTGTCATCAATATCATGACTGTGTGTCCCGTCCCACTGAACTACCAGCCCCTGGGAGGTGGAGGAAGGAGCTTCTGGAGGCTGTGTCATCGTTGTGTAGTATCTAGGAGACCCTGCCTGTGTTGGTCACCCGTTTGCTGCTGTGACAACGTAACTGACAAAAGTGAGTCACGAAAGGCTGTGCTTTAGCTCATAGTTCCAAAGTACAGTCCCGAAGGTGCGGGAGTCCTGGTGGGACTCCGAGGCAGCCGCACTCAGTGTCCACAGTGAAGTAGTAGAGGATAATGGCCGCTGGCTCTCAGCTTGCT
Source organism: Meriones unguiculatus (assembly GCF_030254825.1). Lineage (NCBI taxonomy): Eukaryota > Metazoa > Chordata > Mammalia > Rodentia > Muridae > Meriones > Meriones unguiculatus. The sequence goes on along the minus strand of NC_083354.1, from coordinate 91,325,687 downwards.
TCCTCCTTGGGATGGCACTTTGGGATCTCAGCTAATGGAGTGATCACCTAGCTTAGGTGAGTTGTTCCACTGCGGTTAACCCAGTCTCTCACAGGCATGCCCAGAGCGTGTCTTCGAGGTCGGTCTATCTCCTGTTGAGGTAACAATAACAAGCATCACAGTATCTCAAAAAGTAAGAAAGACAACCCAACACAGAAGGCAAAACTGATTTTTTAATATTTGCAGTACATGAATGTCAGGATTTTTGAATTGATAGTTTTCATCAAAATTTTAAAACATGCATCATTTATAATGTGCGATTTTGACACCACTCTTAAATTTTATGTTAAATATTTTAGTTCCTCCAATTTAATTTTTTATTACAGATATTTGTGTTAACTTTGAAACACTAACACAATTAGAAGTGTTCAAAATGTTCATTGACGTGGAACAGGACAACTCACCAGCTTGGTTTACTTTGAGCTGCCCTAAATACATAACAGTTTTTCTCATAAATGTAGTTAAACATAGGGGTTTGGGAGACATGTATCTTGGCAAGTGCCAAGGATCTGAATTGGATCCTGAGAATATGCACACATGTATGTGTGTGTTTATATATATCTTTATATGTGTATGTGTGTATACATAAGTATATGGATGTGTGTATATGTACATGCATACATACACATATGTACACATACATACACCAGGCATAGTGACACACAATACCAGTGCTTGGGAAGCAGAGACAGGCTCATCCCTGGGGCTCCCTGGCCAGCCTCTCTAACCCAGTTAGTGAGCTTCATGTTCATGAGAGACCCTGCGTCAGTGGCTCCTAAATGACCCCTAAATTTGTCCTCTGGCTTCCATAGCATGCATCACCACCATGCAGTCCTGCACATATGAACATCCGTATACTCACATATATATATATCTATACATATGTATACATAGATGTATATATTATACTTAGACATAAAGATTTTAGTATTCAGTCTGTTACACATTAATGTTCTGTTAATTGTTGACGAACACTCTAAAATGAAATTTCTAGTCTCATTCAATTAACAAAATACATTTCAGCATGTTTATTTTCTTGCTGCGTTGACAGCTATGAACTAAGTGAAATAGTCACATTCGTAAAGGCACTCTGCTTTGATACTAGTTGCTTTGAAAATTTAGCACCAAATAAGAGTCAGATTTCTCCTTTTATGAAAGTTACTTAGGGTAAAAACATAGTTGGGAAAGCCTTTTCTTCATATTTGCCTCTTAAATGCATTTCACAATTGGCTTAAGTCAAATTATGATGCCTGATGTTCACCTGTGGTAAACTATGAAGGACATCTGGACAAAGATCTAAGCTCTGGCCTGAGTGTAGTGTGATGTTGGACGCATCAATAAACCTCTTTGGGTTTTAATTTTCTCGCCTAGAAGATTAGATGAAAGATGAATGTTCTTTCTGGCAAAAGAGTTTTGTGAGTGGTACAGAAGTGAATTTTACTTCTTGCATTCTGGATAGACTGCTTTTCTTCAAACTGTTCACTTAGATATCATTTAATTACCTGCCTTTTCCATCAATCTCTCCATATCAGCTTCTCAAATGTTTTCTTTTACTTTTTAACGGATAAATATAAAGAGTCTCTTGACATAGATGGTAACTTTAGTTTTCTTGTCAGCTGGCAAACTTAAAGCATAAAAATACTCAATGGTTTAAAAAAGGGAGAAGAATCTATATTACAAGAAAGGCATTTAAAGATATCTTGTCTTTTATTGGATGTGATTTCCTGAACAAAAATTATTTTTGTGTGATTTTTGTTTTCTTTTTGATAGGATCTTCTGTAGTCTAGGCTAGTCTTGAATGCACTTATGTTGCCAGAGATGGCTTTGTGTTACAGTTATTTTTATAGAACTGTGTTTGTTTTTCCGTTTCTCTCTTAACCGGGCAAATAATTGAGATTCGTATTTGTTTAATAATAAGCTTTGCAATACAATAACTGAGCAATTATTATTCAACTCTTAACCTTATAAACTAATCTGGTTTCCTCCCAGAGTATATCCCATAGATACTTGCACTTTGTAGCTTTCCTTCTCCTGGTGGTCACCTGGTCCACTCCTGCGGCTTAATCCCCTACTTCCTCTTATAACTCCTCCTCCCCTGGTTGGCAGGAAGTCCAGCCCTATCCTCCTCCCTGTCCAGTGGTTGGCTGTAAGCTGCTTTATTGACATATCAGCGGACAATTGGGGAGCAGTGTTTACACAACATTGAGACAGGAGATTCTCAGAACAAGGATTGCAACCAGATATGGGAGGAACAGAAATCAGTATTTGAATTCCACAATAACCTATGCCTACCGCCTTGAAACCCCCACCTCCTCAGGACTGAAATTAAGAATGACATTATTTACTTTATACTGAAATCACTAATAGCAGTATGCTTTTAGAATATGAGCAAGGGTTTTTTTTTTTTGTTTGTTTGTTTATTAATCAAAAGTGAAGTGTAATAGATGAATAAATTATGCATCTGCTTAGGATGCTTTGTAGCATATTAGCCTTGAGGGAGAGGTGCCCCATGGACTTTGGGTTATCTGGGACAGTGACTTTTTTTTGAGCAAAAAATGTTAGGTTCTGTCGTAGTGGGAAAGGAGTTTCTTGCTCATAGCAAGGACAGTATGAGAACCACAAGAAACCATGCGAAGATGTCAAGAGACCTGGCTCTGCTTCCTGGTGAAAACGGGTAATTCTTTAAATGCTCATGGTGGACACGATGGCACACTCCTGAAACCCCAGCATTCTGTGAGCTTGTCTGAGAAAACAGACAGTAAGATCCACAATTATTTATCTTTTTAACTTTTATTAGTTACACTTTATTCACTTTGTATCCCCCCATAAACCCCTCCCTCCTCTCCTACTAATCCCACCTTCCCTCCCCCTTCTTCACGAATGCCCCTCCTCAAGTCCACTGATAGGGGAGGTCTTCCTCTCCTTCCTTCTGATCTTAGTCTATCAGATCTCATCAGGAGTGGCTGCATCATCATCTTCTGTGGCCTGGTAAGGCTGCTTCCCCCTCAGGGGGAGGTGATCAAAGAGCAGGCCAATCAGATTATGTCAGAGGCACTCCCTCTTCCCATTACTATGGAACCCACTCTACATCTGTGCAGGGGTTCTAGGTTATCTCCACGCATGCTACTTGGTTGGAGTATGAGTCTCTGGAAAGACCCCTGTGTTCAAATTTTCTGCTTCTGTTGCTCTCCTTGGATCCACAATTATTTTATAAAACAGTGTACATAGCTGGCTTCTGACTTCCCTTCTACCCTAATCCTCTGAAATAAAGGTTGCAATATGAACATTCTGAACCCATTTCTAAAACTTTTTTGCTTGCCCCACCAGAGAGCAAAAATAAGAACACCAAGCCATCCAGTTTGGATTTCTTGTTTTACAATGATTTAGTTTTTACTCTTCTCTTCAAAACATTGAGTATGTTGCCAACTGGGCTGGATCCTGAGGAACGTGAAAAGCAGAAGTCTACAGCAGTGTGCCTTTGGTGTACAGGTCTAGCTTGTGTGTCTGGGAAAGTCTGGTGGAGCTATTTGTGTGTGAAATATGACACGATGCTCTGTTGTAGCTGAATGGAGGGGCCAGGAGACAGCTCTTTGTGATGTCTGCTGTGAAGGTACAGTCATTTAGTAATGAGAAGTGTTGACTCTCCACATAGATGTTTTCCACATTTGTGGATGTATACCCTGGAAAGCCCACGGTAAAGCTCTCAGCACTAGGGTTTGTATTTATTGACAGCTTTAATACTGTAACACACTCCCTCCTTATTACACAAAGTAGGCTTTATCACCCACAATTTTTTTTTGTTACTATACTGTTTTTTTTTTTAATCAGTTACATTTTATTAACTCTGTATCCTAGCCGTGTCCCGATCCCTCATTCCCTCCCAGTCCCTCCCTCCCTCCCTCATCTCCACCGTGCCCCTTTCCAAGTCCACTGATAGGGGGGACCTCCTCCCCATTCATCTGATCCTGTTTTATCAGGTATCTTCAGGACTGGCTGCAAAGCCCTCCTCTGTGGCCTAACAGGACTGCTCCTCCCTTCGGGGGTGGGGAGACCAAAGAGCCAGTCATTGAGTTCCTGTTAGAAATAGTCCCTGTTCCCCTCACTTTGGGAAACCAATTGGTTACTGAGCTACCACAGGCTACATCTGAGTGGAGGTTCTAGGTTATATCCATACATGTTATATCCATACAGGTTATATCCTTGGTTGAATGTCAGTCTCAGAAAAGATCCTGTGCCCAGATATATTTGGTCCTTGTGGAGCTCCTATCCTTTCCCCATCAGACTAACTCCCCTTCTTTCTTATGATTCCCTGTACTCTGCCAAAGGTTTGTATCACCCACAATTTGATACTATAGATTGCATACAATTTGTCTTCAAGCATCTCTGACTAGAAAAATCTCTGAAGATTAAATCAAAGTAATTTTGTAAATTTTGCTACAATATGTTTAATGACACATTGGTGTGAAGGAACCTGGTGTCATTCAAGTTTGCCTTAAGCAAGGTAATGAGAAATCAGGGCAGGCACACATCTCCTTGTGGGCAATTTTTTTTCTTTAGAGGCAATGTCTGGCTATGTAGCTACGGCTGGCCTGGAACTTGCTATGTAGAACAGACTGGTGTCAGACTTGTGCTGATCCTTCTGTCTATGCCTCTCAAGGGTTGAGATCCCAAGTTTGTACTACCAAACCTGAATCACCATGTTTGTTTTGTCGAGACAGAGTCTCAAGTAGATCAGGCTCTCCCTAAGCGCCAGCATATATATGAGGCTGGCCTTGAACTCCTGACCCCCCCCCAAATGTTACAGCAGTTCATATTTGTTTTCATCACAGTAAATATTTGATGTAACATACTTTCTAAAATATGAAACTTTTAGAAATGAACTGTCTAAAATATGAAAATTTTGATTTTTCCAAGTGCATCTGGCTACTAAGGTTTCACAACAGAGATTCTTGAAACTCAGAGTGCTGATCTTTTTTTTCTCAGTAAGAATGCAGCTTACTCATTGCCAGCAGTGGAAATGAAATATTGCTCAATAAAGAAATAAATAAATAACAATTTAGTGATTACTCCTAAGAGAGGTTGAAATTAGAATCTAAGGAAATGACTACATTCCATGTGAGGGCGAACTGAAGAACACAAAGCCATAATTCTTATTTACAGAAGTCAGTGCACATTACTTGTAATTTTTATAACCATGTTTCTGATGAAGTTATAAACGAACACACTGTTCTGTGCACATTAACTAAAAATGGTTTTTACAAAATCGTAACAGACGCAGTAGATACCAGCTTGTAATTAAAGTGCTGCTGGGGTCATTCATTCTACGGCTGCATTATTTGGCTTCGGACACCTAGCAGTGTAGGTTGTTGTTTTAATGACAAATGCAAATCGCAGACAGTAGTCAATCTGCATTGACTCAGCAGATTGTAGCTTCCTTTCCTTTTTGTTGGAACTATAGGAACTGAAACTGAATAATTCTTGCAAAACAACGCCTTTTTATTTCTGGTCCGTGGTCACAGATGTTTGACTCCAAATGGAAGAAAAACTGGCTTCTGACATGTTGTCAGTGCAACACTCTAATGGGCAAGGGGAAATCTAAATTATTAACACCAACACATTGGTTTCCTTGTGTCTGGTTTCCTTTTGAGACAAGATCTCACTGTGTGCTCCAGGCTGGCTTCCAACTTGCTGTGTAACCGGTGCTGGCCTCAAATTCCTTCTTACTTCAGCCTCCCAAGGCCTGAGATTGCAGGTGTCTCCACCGCTCCCGCCTCCTTATGGACACGTTGTAAAAAAATATTCTTCTAATCTAAACAAACAAACAGGACCAGAACTCCTTTTCAGAATTTAAAATGCTAGATCAAGTAGTCCTTTTTAAAGCTCCTAAGCTATTCTGTGATTGGCTGGTTTTAATAATATTGTCACAAGAAGTCAAGTATTGAAAAATTATGCCCAGATGTAGATAGCAGTATTTACTGCTACATTTGCCCAAATGTAGATAGCAATATTTACTGCTACATCTGTCCTAAGGGACAGAAATTGTGGCTGCTGAATCATTTACAAAATGGCCCATCAATTATTGACTCACAACCTCACAATTTGTGTGATCTACAAGTGTAATTTGTTAATGGGTGTTAGCACACATTAACAATCTAATATCTTTGTCCTTCTGTTCCATCTTTTATCGTAAGAGGCTGATGCCCGATATGATTACTTATTTTCTCACCAGGTCAGAGATCCTACATTCCATCCAGTTGTGGCTCCCACGCTCATCCACTGTTTTCTTCCATCTGTTTCTTCACCAGCGTCTGGAGAATTCTCAGACACTGCCTGCCCTTTTCCCATCTGAAACTTAGTGGCTTTGTCCTCACAGACACTCCCTTACTCTCCTGTAGCCTCCAAAGCAGCGGCCTTTGCCGAGGAGAAAGGCAACCGTGACCTGCTTTGTTCTGGAGCTGTCCTTACAGGTATCTAGATGCCTTGATGGAGCCTATGGCTTAAATGATACTAATCTAAACTTAGTGAAAAGTGATCAGAAGGTTTTGAAAATCGGGTTTCAGCTTCTGTTTTCATTGAAGGTTTTATTTTTGACCTCATTTCTATGTTTATCTTCTTATCTGTTGGTTCATGTGAAATTCAAAATGTTTCCTCATAGATCTTTTTTCGGGATAGGGGACGAGCCTGGGAAGCCTCCTGGGGAAAGTTCATCATTCCCTTGCCTTGTAGTTGTAGTTCAGTGACCCTGCTGAGAATGGAAGGGAAGGCTTGTGTGGTGTGGGTGTGGAGCGGCAGGCTTCCCTCTGGGCTGTTTCCAGCAGATTAAGTCATGAGGTCGAGGCATGGTACTTCATGATAATGGGACATTGGTGGGATTTTGAACATTCTACAATCATTTCAAACTTACTGTTTGAAGTATACTTATTGTTACATAAATTGATTATCCCCTATTTTATGGTCTTAGAACTACCTGGTTTCTTCTCAAGACACCCAGGATGGTAGGGTTTATTTTCTGTCTCTGATTAACTGAAACATTAAATATTAAGCATCATGCAGAGAGAGGGGTGATAGCATTCTCTTTCTTAGATTTTCCTTGTATTTGTATTCTGAGAAGTTTCTTCAGTAGGTAGCTCTATCTTTGGAGATAAGGAATGACTTTCGTGGGTTTTTGGAGTTTCTCTGTTTCCGTGAATTTGTGCTACCTGAACCACTGATTCCAACACACATTTTTACTGTTTAAATGTTCAGTGTGTCAAAAGGGAAGCCGAGACAGTGGAACATTTTTGCTTCTCTGAAAATTTAGATCACAACAAAGATGATTAAGATATGCAAAATTAACGGTTAGATAAAGCTGTTCTAGAGTAATGTATTCTAGAGTCCCAATTATCATTATCACCACTCCTTGCAATGGCAGATTGTTATAGAACTTTATCTTGTATAGACAGACGTGATAGTTGAGAGAACTACCCCCACCCCCGTTCCATCCTTTTCCTTCTGACTGTGTAACCCAGGTAGGACATGAACTCCAGTTGCCTCTGCCCTAGCTTCTGCAGTGCCAGAGTTCTATGTGAGCATTGGCATGCCCAGTTGCAAGAATGCTTTCTTGCACCCGATGGCTCCCTGGTGCTGCTCTGCAGAAGCAGTGCTGTTAATTAGATTCCAGCAAGCATCTGGTATGACCTACAAATATTAACCATCATGGTTTTCAATTGCATCTTCTGTTTATAAAGCTTTTATAATGTTGCAAATATCAAGTGTCCTGTTCCTCATGATTTTGGGCATGTTGAATTATAGATGGCTAGATTTATAAACAGAAGATGTTACTCCTTTGTTTTCATCTCACATTATAGAGTGTAATAAAATTCTGTTATGATTTATTTTATGTATGGTATAAGCCAAATTATATCCCTTCGTCTGTTTCTATGAGTGAAAGGCATCTTAAAAGTCAGAGTAAACATACATAACATAATTGGATTTAGGTTGTTTATCTTCTGCAATCCATAAAATACATTTTTTTTCCTACCACGATTTAAGAATCATTCAGTGTCATGGCTAAGGAGCTATATGTTCTTATATTTTGAATACCTTTTAGGATATATATCTATATCTAGAATCTGGAATACAACAAGAATACACCAAGAAGCTAGTTCTCATCAGGGAAATAAGCACCGACATGAGCAATAGTTTCTGAAGGCTGTGAACCAACCAACCACTAACCAAAAAGAAGTAGTCAGTGTTAGAGCCAGGATTTGGAATATGCAGATCTACAACTGTGGAATAACACAGCAGAATAAACTTTTGAATATTTATAAAGGAAATATTGAATTGGCTGTTTCTGTTTGTCTTTCTGTAGATGGCACCACATCTCATACTGTAGCCCAGGCTAGCTTTGAACTCGTGATCTTAGAATCTCAGCTTTCATAAGCCTCTGTTAGTAACATCTCTGAGGTCAGAAAATAAAAGTAGGAATCTCTCCAACCACATTTCACAGTCAGTATCTACGTAACTCATCTTCTTAAAGCTTACATGATTTCCGAGGTTTCCTGACCTGTCCCCTTCCTCTTCAGACTGGGAGCATGTATGAGCCAGTTTTCATGGCAGAGTCTGAAAGCATGGTTTTATGAGATTCAGTTATTCCTCCTTAATGCTGGCCTGTCATTCTCAACTAGGTGAAAATTATCTCCAAATCTTACAAGGAGAACTCTAGTTATAAAGTCAGCTCAATCAATACTATTATAGGAAGGGAGGCTTATTCCTGTCAGGCCAGTGAAATTCACCATGCTGCATGAGGAGCAAAAACCATCACAAGGAGTTTGTGAACCCTGGAGTGATCAGGGAGAATTAGATGTTGCTTCAAAATGTTTCATAGGAGTCTGTAACAGTTGTGTCCACAAAACTTAGAAATAGCTTAAAATGAAAGATTTTTGCAGCTATACTTTAGAAAACAATATTCAAGCGGCAGCAACAATATCTAAACCAATAGCCACAACTGAGCGTTCCTCACCAGTTAATTCTGTCCAGTGTCATCCTTGTTCCCCTGGCTCTGAGATCATCAGTGTAGTTTCTGCTTCTGCAGTGAGAGATCTATGTGAGTGCTCCACTGAGATGCGTATCCAGACTGCCCTCAGAACTTACCTCGGCCTTCCTAGAACCAAACAGCTGCCTGTCTTAGTTGTTTATGACTTTGAGGCTTTGCGTATCCACTGGCTTAAGAATGAATCGCATTCACTAATTGAATATTCATCAGTTAACTTCATGATCAAAATATGTCAGTGTAATTGTACTTCTTGCCTTAACCATGGGAGAATAAAATACTTTTCAAAAGCATAGCAAACGTGAAAGGAGACTTCATTTTAGTAAGGTACTGATAACTTACCTGGAGTCTAAAAGTTGGTACTCCCTGTTGGCTTAATGTCCTCTCCAAAGGGTGCATTCCAAAAAGACACTGTGGCTTTTTAAACCCAACTCAATACACACAGAAGGTTGGGAATGCTGACATAGAAGATGACTGACATTTGTGGCCCTGCATTTTTATGTGGTCATCTGTGTACTCACTTTTTATTTTTATTTTTTATTTTTGGCGATTATTTTTAGGTCACAAATTCTGTACAATTTCACACTCATATTACTTGAAATTTGAAATTAAATCATTATTATACTCTGTACATCAAATTCATTAAGTGTAAGGCATAACATTAAAACTAGATTATTCAACATAAATTAGGATGTCTGTGTTTAATAACTGTAAAATTCAGAAGGTTTCAGTTCAACAAAACAAAAATATTTCATTCTGGCTTAACGCAATAAAAGGAAAGTCATGGTTCATGTGTGGAAGATTTAGAATGAGATTTGATGAGGGATATGTCTATGTCTTTGAACTTCTCTACATTTTGTGTACGAGCTCACCTGTGTGTGTGTGTGTGTGTGTGTGTGTGTGTGGCCATTGTGCCCTTAGATCAGCTACCTTGTTGGTGTGCTAAGGTCACTAGAGGAAACAGCTTCCTCATTCCCATGCAGAAGGGCGCTTATTCCTTTAACATCCATTTTGTACAAGTCCAGGCTGTTCTCTGCATGAGCCACCCTGAACCAACCATTGAGGCTGAAGCATGGAACAAATGCCTTGGTATCTGTGCATAGGAAAGAGGTCTAATATGCTTTTCCTTTATGTTTTAAATTTAAAGAGAGAGAAAGAGAGTTTACAGAGGCCAATTTTGTAAAGTTGATCTCTCCTATCTTTACATGAGCTTGAGATGGAACTCAAGTTGTCAGGCTTGAACAGCAAGCAGTTTTATCTGCCAACCCATCTTACTGTTCTTTTTTTATTTTTATTTTTTTGAGGTAGAGCATTATATAGCCCATATCGGCTTCAAACTACCACGTGGTAGAGCATGATCTTGAACTTGTGATCCTCCTGTCTGTACCTCCAGAGTGTGTTACCACATCTGGGTATAGCCCTTCATGCCCAGGCTGCACCAGCCCTGAAATCTGTTATTCTGATTGGCTTGTTCAGTCAGCTTTCTTCTCCTGCCTCAGGAGGGGATTTTTTTCATATAGCCTTTAAAGAGAAGCAGTACAGAGAAAGGAGTGATTTCCAGGTGACGTTGCAGTATCTATGGGTGTTGAACTTTGTTTCTACTCAGTCCTTAAGTGAGGGTGGGTAGGAAGTGAAGAAATAATTTTCACTGATTGTGTCACATCCCACGAGCAGCCGCCTTCTGCTGCACACCATCTTCTCTCTAACCTTCTTGACAGCACTCAGCACTAGATAGTATCTTGATAATCAAATAAGCAGCAGGAAATTTAGCTATCTGATGCAGAACGCAGCTCCGGCTCACTGCATGCTAAAGCCCATGCTTGGTCTCTCTGTGTGGTGTGCTCTTCAAGTTTTAAATCATTGTTATTATTTGTAATGTCATTCAGAGTGAGTTTATTTAGCATTGAAGGATCAAAGTATATATTATAAACAAACATCAGTTCCACAAATATAGTGCTCTCTGTGGTAAATGCATGGCACTCTTTCACTTAAATATACTGTTGACTTTTGCATGGGACTAAGTGTAAAACCAATAACAATGAAAACTTGGCTGTTTAAAGACAAAACAGCAGTGTGGATCAGTATTATTAATCACCGGGAAGAAAACGGGCCATCTGCACTCATAGACTTACGGGGGAAGCAGGTGGGAGTGAGTCTTGCAAATGGGTGTGTAATTTCAAACTGTGACTGCTCTGGCTGAGATCCACAAGCCTGGTAAGAGATCAGAAAGCATTTGCTAGAATGGCACATTTGAGCTGAGATCAGCCGGGCAACAGTGCGTTAAGTAGGAAAAATGCAGAGGGAATTCCAGACATGGACTCGGCATGCTCAAGAACTGGGTCTTGCCTAGGAAAAGACAAACACACATACACACACAACACAGACATCCACAAACACACACACAAACACACACAAACAAGTCAGAGAGATGGCTCAGCAGGCAAGCCCTTGCCTGGAAAGCCTGACTGGCAAGCTGACCTGAATCTGATTACTAGGGTGCACGTAAGGTTGGAAGGAGAGAACTGGCTTCACACATGTCCCTTGGCTCTCAATGGCATGCCTTGGGAAGCCCCAAGCCACACTGTCATCTTATCTACTTAGTGATAATAAATTAAAAAATTTAAACTACTTGAATGGGTTTTCTGTGTTTATTTGTTTTTTTATGCATATAAATGGCTTTGCACATATGTATATTTATGGTCTGCATGTCTGGTGCCTGTAGATGACAAAATGGGCATTGGCTCCTGTGGAACTGGAGTCACAGAAGATTGCGGGCTGAGATCCAAACCTGCCTCACCCACAAGAGCAGTACATGCTGTTAACTGCTAAGCCATCTTCACAACCCCACCCCTCTTTGTTTTGATATGGCTGGGATTTACAGAGAGTACAGAGCAGTGAGGTGAGGGTGAGATAAGTGGGCAGGGCTCCTTCATCCCTCTAGTTGCTCTTGAGAACTGTTTTGATATTCTATAAGGAATGAACTTGCCAAGTTCCTTTCCAGTGCCTTAATTTGTTGAGGGATTGTATAATCTACCCATGGAGTTTATCTGTCTTGAATGTGGGTTGTATTTTCCCAATAATTTTTCTTGCCAAGTAGAAGTTTGACTTTGGGTATAGAATTATTCTCTCATATTCAGTCTTTAAGTCTTGGTATGTTGTGTATGCAGCAGCTTTTGCACTTTTGTAACCACGTGTAGGTTCAGATGTAAAACAGTGAAGGTAAAGGCTCATAAATATAAGTGAATATTCATCACACAAATATTAAGTTAATTTTGGTTGCACACTGTACAGAAGAGAAGAGCCTAGAAATTATATTTTGTGGGCAAAATATGGAGATAATTATATAACTAGTTTATTACAAACATAAGTATTGAGTTGATGGTATATTCTACCTAACACTTGCATCTTGTGTGAACAGTAACCATTTTTCTTTTCTTTGGCATAGGGGTTGAACCTAAGCCCTTCAGCATCCAGGGCAGGCACTGTACTGAGTTATGCTCCCCACCTCTTGGACCCTCCCTTCTTCTCTCTCATTCTGTTTTGTCTTTCTGGTTTGTTTGTCTGTTTGTTTGTTTGTTTGTTTTGAGACAGGGTCTCAAGATCTTACTACCCAGGCTCTGTCTGTACACCAGGCTGGCTTTGAACTCACAGATACACTCCTGCTGTGCACTACCACACCCAGCTGGCAGTTATCTCTTGATAAACCCTTGATTGGTTCTTACTCTTCATCTTCATTCATGTATCCTGGTGGTAGAGAAAAGACAGGACTGCCCTCCCAAAAGCAGTGAGGTTTATCCCATTCCAAGGAAGAAGATGTTTTCAAGTTCAGCCCCACCCAGAAGACACTGTCTTAGAAGTCTTAAGTGTTAACCTGTGGTCCAGAATTGAGCCATAGAAGGTGCCAACTGGGCTCTGGATTTAAAAGCTGGATTGCTCAGGAAAAGCATTTCATTATGTTGTCCATGCTACTTCTTCTCTTTAAAGTGTAATAGGTTTAGAAACTATCAAATGCTCTAGAAATGGAACATATATGATTGACAACTTTAGTGATTGTCCGGCATCTCCAGTCTTTTGCTTTTGCAGGGGCTGATGATTCATCAGATTGGCTCCAGGATACGTTTTCTACAGTGAACATTTGCGTCTGTGGTCCTGATACTGAGGACAGGCCAGGCAATTGCTTAGGCACCAGGCTAGCATTTGTTCAGGGTTGCCACTTGTGGGCTTCACCGAATGTGCTTAGTGCTTGGGTGGAATTATGTGGTATTGAAACAATTCCCAGTCAAAAAAATTCTGTCTGACACTGGTAGTTTTCCACCAGCCCACTTTTATTTAGGAGAACTGATACTCCTTTCACTACATTTTCAAAATGGTTGTAGTTTACTTAAAACTTTATTGTGTACCATACTCCCGACAAGCAACTTTCTAATTCATGTTGCACTGCTGTAGAAACAGTACAGAGAAAAATTGGTCCTTCTGTCATTTTATCTTATTTTATATTTTATTTTTATTTTTGGTTTTGGAGTGCTGGGATTAAAGGCATGCACCACCACTGCCTAGCTACTTTTTGTTTCTCCAAGACAGATTTCTCTGTAACTCTGGCTGTCCTGGAATTAGCTCTGTAGTCACCAGACTGGCCTTGAACTCATAGAGATCCAACTGCCTCTGCCTCCGAGTGCCGAGATTAAAGGCACATGGCACCGCTGCCTGGCTCCATCTTTTATTGGTTTATTTTTTATATTTTAACATCTCTGTGTGCCATTGAGTTTTGGCGCATATCTCTGAGAGTGCTGCGATGCACTCATCATTCTGTAGACTTGGAAATGCAAATCTGTAAAGTGGTTGTGACACCCTGAATCCACTCTTCTTTTTACCATCACAAGAGGCTCATGGAAGCATGTGATAGAGAGGTCTGAAACTGACTGTGTTCGTGGTGAAGTGTGTGTGTACACAATGAGCTGCTGCAGGCAGCATTTGCTGATTTTCATGAAAATTGAAATACTTCCTTAGGTAGAGTAGTATTGCGATGGCGTCATGTTCGGGAATTTTTAAAAAATTCGATCTGTGCACCCTTCATTTTCAGAATTATATATTGATTGGTAATGGCACGATGCCTTGGCCCTGAGAATGTGAGGATCTTCTTCCAGTGCAGTGTGAAGGAGATTCAGTGTCACGGTCAAGTGGTACCGATGGGAAGGAATCTACTCTTCTGTCTTGGTGGTTGAGGATGTTTGAGGGGAATTTGGCCTGGGATCCAGTCATGAAGGTGCATGAGGTGTGCACTAGGCAAATATTGCTTCTTAGGAGTAAAAATAACATTTCCTGATTAATTTGTGTGTCTGGTCTTCTTTTGAAAACATATATTGTCTCATACATTCTTCATAACAACTCTAAGAGAAGGTGAGCACAGATTTTATTGTGGCAGAGTGTCAATTAAAAATTCAAATCTATACAGTTTGGAACCTGTGTGTGTGTGTGTGTGTGTGTGTGTGTGTGTGTGCGAGAGAGAGAGAGAAAGAGAGAGGGACACAGAGACAGATAGACATCTCGGCAGTGATACAGATTGGAACGTTAGTCTGTGAGGCAGAATAGAAAGATGGAAAATTGTGTGGACACAAATAGGGAAAGGAGCCCTTCATGCAGGAGCCTGGTTAAAGCCTCTCCCCAGTTGAGGATGGTGACTTACAGCACAATTCATATTCACTGAGAAAATCGCCTATGTAGAGACACTATTACTCATATAAGAAGGCTTTTCAGGTAAGAACATTAATATGGCAATGTGCATATGGATTGAGTGTCTGTATCCTTGAATGTAGCTCTATTCTTTCCCCACATGGTTTTTAGAACTCTCACAAAAGAGACTATTTATTACCTTTGTTTAATGTGAAAGTGAGTTTTACTTTGCATAGTACTCTTATGGTAGAGGCTGATTCTTGTAATCTTACTCTGTGTACGTTAGAAACCACCCGAGATCTTTTAATTCCTTTACATCTCTCTAAAGATGACATTAAACCCACCCAAACCATATATCTGATTCGTTTTGTTATTATTATCATCTATTACAATTTATTCACTTTGTATTCTGGCTGTGTTTCCCTCAGTCGTCTCTCCCAATTCTACCCTCCCTTCCTCTTCTCCCCCTATGCCCCTCCCCTAGTCCAATGATAGAGGAGGTCCTCCTCCTCTTCCATCTGACCCCAGCCAACAGGTTTCATCAGGACTGGTTGCATTATCTGGCAGTAAAGCCCAGTTCTCCCTTGAGCAGCTCTCACTGGTGCTCTGAGAATCTCATTCTTTCCCTGAGCACTGTTCTTTGCGTAAACCCCATGCAAAAATCATGTTAAATCCTGTCTGAGAAAGGGTAACCCTGCTTATCAAGGACTCATCCTGAATTCCTTTCCTGGCGAAGTCAAGGATCCTGACTCTTCTGGGGGAGAAGTGGCGTCAAGTGGTGTCCCTGCAGCCACTCCTGCCATGGCACAGCACTGTCACCCAGCGTGGCTGTCCTGTAAGTGGAGTATGTAAACACCACTCGCACCTTGTCCCATTACAGTGTATAGTTACAGTGATTGAAATAATTCAGGTATACAGGAAGACGGATTTCATTCAGAGTCCTAGGGAAGGAAAGGGGGAGCTACTTTGCTCAAGCAGTATTTCTGTATGTATATATTTGTGGTAGATATATAGTTACTATGGAAACGTGTCCCATCAGATTAGATGTTTTTCATACTGTATCAGAAATACCCATTTGTTTTAAAAACTGCTACTTACATGTCCCTCTCTCCTCCCGAGGATGATTTGAACCTCAGATTCTCCTATCTCTGCTTCCCAAATACTGGGATTATATATATTGAAAAATGCTGTGGGGTGTGGGTGTAATTCAGCTGGTAGATTGTTTAGCTAGCATATCCCGAGCCAGAGTTCAATCCGTAGCGCCACATAAAACTGAGTGTGCACACATATATCTCATTCTAACACTTAGAAGTAGAGATATGATCACCAGTTCAGGGTTATCCTTAGGTTTACACAGAGCTTAAGGCCTGGTTTATTTAAGACCTTGCCTTGAAAACAAATTCTATCCCACTGCCTTTTAAGTTGTCTAGTGTTATTGTCATGCATATATAATACAACACTTAAGAGTTCCACTTTAAATTTAAAATTTCTTTAGTGCCCATGTGTGTGTATGATCATGGCATGAGTATAGAATTCAGGGAACAGCTTTGTGTATAATGCCTTCTCTCCTTCCTCTACATCGGTTCTGGGGATTAAACTCATGTTGTCAAGCTTGTATTGTTTGGTGGCAAGTGCCTTTACATGATTAATTCTCTCTCTCATCAGTGTTCATTTGTTTATTTTAAATGGTGTTCTTCTTAATGGCTTTGTAGTTAGATTTTCACACTTCCATAATGGTATAGATTTAATAAATTGTAGAATTGTGAGACTAATAGAAGAAATATCCCAAGTGGACTGCAGATTTATGGATCTATCTGGCAAATTGGTAGGTTAGGCTTGACTGAAAAGACAGATGTTTGTCTCCTCCTGTGTGGACTTGGGGAAGAAGGAACTGTAAGTCTGTATGTGGCTGCTGGGAGAAAGAGTTGATGTGCCCGGGGAAGTACCCAAATGCTAACCCCCTTTACCTTAATGTGAAATAAAATTACTTGATGGCCAGAGGACAGGTTTGTTATTAGGTTTTGGAAAAGTAGCAAGATTTAGAAAAGAAAAACAAGAGGACTCTATGATATGTGGGTTCTAGGATCGCCAGCAAAGCCTTTAATCGCTGATGTTGAAGGCCCTGTGTGTCCGTGTGGGCTCACACCCCTTAGTGTCACTGTCCTTTTAGCAGCTTTCAGGGTCTAGCACCAGTGTCAAGAGGAACTTAATCTACTCCACCATTTGCAGATTTGGGAGCAAGGCTGGGGCTTCGCAGTGAAGAAGGAGTTAAAGGTGCTGTAGAGAACATTTACCCAGAGCCAGGTAGAGGAATGAAGACAGTCCATTGAAGACCTAAGGAGTGAAAACATTGTTTAAAGTTTGAGCAAGTCAGAGCTGAAGAGTAGAACACAAAGTTGGGGCTTTAAAAAAAACAAAAACAAAAAACAAACAAACAAACAAAAAAACACAAGAGATGTATTTCTCTCCCAGGGTCGAGATCCAGGGTCAAGAAAGGAAGGGGAGGTGCATGAGGCCCTGGAACTCTATGTAGCTTAACAATGTCGTGACGTATGGATGTGGGTGATGGAGGGATTTTAGGGAGATGGGAAAGTGTATAAGACTTTCTAATCCTGAAGTTATTGCAGCTAATATTTGCTGAAGAATGAAGGAAGACCCAGGAAATTCATAATTTTTGGGGGGTATGGAACATGATAATGAGCAGAAACGTTGAATTTTGTGGCTCTTGAGTGGGACCATAGTCCTTAAAGCACTGGCGGTGAGCCTGGGGTGGGGTCCAAGGAGAGTTTCTTTTCTCTGGCAGCACCAAAGAGGCAGAAGCTTCAGGCTGCATGGTTTATCTGCTCCTCTTTTTCAGCATTTCACTTCCAGGTGAACAATGAACCTGGAGACCCACATTAATTTCTACACTTTGCTTTTCCTTGTGTGAATTCTAAAAAGTCTGATCTAACTAGGAAAGCTGAGAAAGGTGCTGTTATTAGGAAAAGTGTTACATTTTTAGGGAGCAAAGCAAAAAAGGCACCACACAGTACTGGATTTTGCTTGTTCCGTCAAAAGCTTGGGTGTCATAAAAAAGAGTGAGTTAAGGACCTGAGAGTTTAGTTTTGCAGGTGGCCATAGTGTTTGGGGGTCTGTTATAAAAGTCAGCACCCCTGAAATGTCTTCTGTGTCTAAAATTCATTTATTTTCAGTCTGAGTTCTCACTTCTATTTTAAGACACTGTCTTCCATTACCTCCTGTGTCACTTTCCCAGTGTTGTGATAAAACACTGTGACCAAGGCAGCTTATAAAAGAGAGGGTTTCCTTGGCTTATGGTTCCAGAAGCCACGAGACACAAAAGCAGGTGGCAGTCATGGTAGCTGTAGCAGCTACTTGACAGCTCACATAAAGCTGCAAACATAAAGGGAAGAGGTGGGAGGCAGAGAGGGAAAATAACTCAAAGTCCACCTTCAGTAACGTACTTCCTCCAGCAAGGCACACCTCCTAAGCTTCTGCAAAACGCCATTAAACCGAGTATTTAAATGCCTGAGACTTCAAGAGACATCACTCATCCAAAGCATCACACCTCCCTCCTTTTATTTTAAGTTTTTAAACAATTATTATCATTATTTTAATTTATTATTTTAATTTATTATTATTTTGAGACAGGGTCTTTCTGTGTATTCCGGCCTGGCTGAAAATTTGCCCACCAAACCTCTCATTAGGTATTAAATAGTTTTCTTAAAGCCGAGAACTTGGGAATGAGGAGGAAGTTTGTGTCTTCTGCCTCTCTATTAGACGATTTAGGAGGAAAGGGTAAAAGGTACAAATGACGAATTTCAGCGAAGGAATGACCCTGTGAATGGTTCCAGTGTTAGGAGTAAAACCCAGCTGTAGGGCTTGAGCCTCAGATGGCTCCTCTAGGATGACCTCCTGGCTCTGCTGTGGAGAGATGTCTTTCCTTGGGCCAAATACCATCAGAGGAATTACACAGACAATAGAAGTAATTTATGGATTCCAGTGTACACTTCCGACCCAAAGCACCTCCTGTCATGGTCTTAGTATAGTATATACCAAACACATGTCAACTTACCTGAAGTTCTCCGACAAAGCTTTTTAATACACTCACAGCACCGCATAGCCCGGGAGGCTGAGGGCATCTCCCTGACCTGGAGTCTGGTGCTTGCTTCAGGCTTTTCTCACGTCGTCTTTCATTGTCAGTTCCTTAGTGTGTCACTTGCAGGCCTTATAACATTTATTATGTACGGCGCATTCCAGCCCTGCTCTGAAAGCCAATTAAGCTTCGCTCTCTGCCCCCCCCACCACAGCGTGCCACCCTTTCCCACCCATTAGAGCCTTGAGCTTAATCATCCAAGTCTGCTTGGACTGGATTGTTTCCCTTAGAGTTCTGCAAGCTACAGAGTGAAACTGATTAAGATTTAACATGCCTGGTGATTTTCCTCCTGGTCTTCACCCCCCCCCCCAAAAAAAAAAAAAACAACAACAAAAAACAAGCTTTAGGTCAGGGAGCTGATGAATCCTTTTGTAGGGCTCTTGTCTTCTGTTTGATTTTTGAGAAATTAGATATGGCCATGAACATGGTACTGTCTCCTGTTATTATGAGGACATTTAGGACCTTGTAATAAAACTGTCACTATTAGTTGTGGTTTCTAGTAAATGTATACACTATTCATTTTGACAAATCGAATAGAGTTCTCCAGAGAACACTCACTAATGTAAAATTTTTCTTAATTTTAGTGCCTGAGGCACAGTGTGGTGATGCATACTTGAAATCCCAGCAGTGGGGAGATGGGGCAAATACAAGGGTCCGTGTCAAAGTCTGCCTGGGTTACCTAGTGAGCTCCAGTCTAGCTCGAGTTCCCTGAGATTCTGTCCCAAAGAGACAAAAGAAAACAAACAGAAAGAGCTGGAGCTCTGCACAAATCACTGGGCTGCTGCAGCTGACATCGTGAGGGCCTAGATTGGGATTCTCCATTTTTCCTAAGAGGAGACTGAAGCCAATTGTGTGTAAGTGAGTTTTAGTGACTTGTCCATGTTACCCAGCTAGTAAGTCTTGAAGGCACAACAGCACTCCTGCTGGTCTACAGCACTCACCGTGATGGAATGAAGACAGAGGAATGGAGTAAGGCTTCATTTTACATTTAGACATTTGAGTGAAAATGAGGTCAAATTTTGTCCGTTGAGAACATAGGGTGGTAGGAATCAATTCAGCTTGGAGCTGGGTGTAATTTTTTGGCAAGGCACCTGGTATTTTGTCTAAAAAAGTGCCAGATTAGAAGAGGTAGACTGATCAACAGTGGATGTAGCGGATTCTGGCTGTATTAGCAAGTGAGAGAGTGAACTCACATTGGCTCATAGTGTTTAGTTCACCCACAGTGGTGAGGCACCGACACTGGTGACATGGATATTCTACCTCCTCGGCATTTGATTCAGGGCTGTAATTACCAAAGCTGGGGTTTGCGCTGGGCTACATCATCTGCCATTTGCTTTCTTCTATTTCCCTGTCTCTACATCCCACTAAGACTTGCTGCCATTTTGCTTCTATGCTAAGGCACTAATTTGCTTTTTCCTTGTTTCCATTCTAAACATTGCCACCTGAGTAATTTTTGAAATAATGATTTTGCCTTAAAATGACATTGTAGTTCTTACTTTACAGTTGCCTGCATGGAAGCCCATGTGCACACGTGGGCGTGCACACACACACACACACACACACACACATTTATATCACACACTTGAGATGACAGAATTGGAGAACTACTGGAGAGCTGGTGGCTGCATGGAGCTGAGGACATTAAGATGAAGGGTGACAAGTATGCCTCTGCTGAGACAACATGAGTGAATAGTTCTGGGTCTTTTTGATTACGTTTTTATTTTTCACAGTTTCTTCATTATATATCCTGGTTTTAGCCTCCTCCCTCAACTGTTCCCAGTCCCACCCTCCTTTCCTCTTCCCCCCCATCTCCTTCTCCTAGTCCTCTTAAAGGGGTACTTCTCCTCCCCTGCCATCTGCCCCTAGCTTATCAAGTCTCATTGGTACTGCATGGATCCTCTTAAAAGATGCTCTACCATTTCACAAGGACATTTGCTCAGCTATGTTCATATTAGCTTTATTTGTAATAGCCAGAATCTGGAAACAACGCAGATGTCCTTCAATGGAGGAGTGGATACAGAAATTGTGGCACATTTACACAATGGAATAAGCTATTAGAAACAAGTTCTGGGTCTTGATTATGTAGTCCATATGTGTCACACACAGAAACAAAATGACAGAACAACAACAGCACATGCTTAAATGTCTGTTTCTTGATTTTTATGTTCTTCTATGTGTACATAAGATGTAAGCAGTAGGGAAAACTGGGTGGAAGGTACATGAATCTTTGTACATTTCTTGCAACCTTATGTGAATCATTTTTTATTTACACGTTATAAAGTAAATGGACTTTATACTACCCAAATTCTTTTCTGCCATGTTCATTGCTTGCTATGAATTAGTCATCCATGTTATCTCTTTTGATTGTTCTGCTTAAATGATTTCACATTAACATGTTTGGCTTCTTGACTTAATAATTGAGCAGCAAAGTGTCCTTCGTGAACAGTAACACGTCTTTTCTGTACTATTCCACTCACCCTGGGCAGCAAACACTGAAGCAGTAGACCATGGGCAGATATAAACGGAGATGGAGCTTGAACCTTAAGGGATGTTCAGTCTTGTTGCTAGACATTAAAAAAAAATGAACAAATAGGTTATCTAAATTCCTCTTGTCAGAAATAAGTTTGTAGTGACATCAGGGTTCCTGAGAAAGGCACTGGAAAATTGTTAATGTGCATTTTACATTTTTTTCTAAAGCAACGTAGTCCTCAGAACTGAAAGCATTTTTTTTTTTAAATCATGGTTTGAAAGACCGAATTAAGAAGACTAACTTAGTTACAGGCATCTATCATGTCACTAATTTTAAGGAAACTGGTATTTTCCCACATTTGTGGGGAAGCGTTATAGATGCCGGGCTTGTGAGCACAGCTGGGAGGGCAGAGTGTCTGCTGGGTCCTTCCTCAGCAGCGTACGCACACAGCGTACATTCCTGAACACTGTCGTAGCTACAGAGTATCCTCTCTGATGTGCAGAGGAGACTTGGGGATGTCTGAACAGAGACACGAATGAGTACGAAGAGCCTTGCATATTGCTGAACTGGAAAGACCTGCCCATTAGCAGAGGGGAGAGTGTCAGCTAGGAGAACGACTGCTTCAGGAAGACATGCTGACACCCAAACTCACCCCTGCACATTTCCTGTGCCACCTTGAAATTAGCTTTCTGATCTGTGTGCTCAGAGTGCTTAGACTTGTGTTTGTACAAATAAGTGGGCAACACGGGGTTGGATTTCTTTGTATAAAAGCATGATGCTCTCCGTAGTAACCTCAGCCTTTCCTCTTTTCCCTGTCTTTACAGTGTGTCCTACTCAGTGCATGTCTCAGAAGATTACCCAGGTATGCATTTCCTTAAAGGTTTCATGAAGCATCTCTGACTATTTTGTTCTTCTGGAGATTGGAAATGTGTGTACGAGCGTGGAACTGGGAAGCACTGGCAAAGGAGTCGTAAGGATGGGGAAATTCCTGCTGATTGGGAGATATTCTAAACCTGGGACCACAGTCAAATGTAATTTCCTGACGAGGCAGACTCATGCACACTCATGACAGCTTCATTTTGTAAGAAGATTAAGTGTTTACCCTCCAAGTGGACACAGAAATAATCAACTGCTAAAGGAATGTTTGCCAATGTCTTCATACCAAATTATAAATGCTGCTTATTTTTCAAAGTAAGCTCACACAGGTTAGGTGAGTGGCACACGCCTTCAATCCCAGCATTCAGGAGGCAGAGGCAGGCGGATCTCTGCGCTCGACACCAGCCTGGTCTATAGAGCACGTTCCAGGAGAGTCAGGGCTGCTAAGAGACCCTGTCACAATCAACAAACAAGCAAGCAAAAAGTCACACACATGCATGTGGTCACCCACACAGAAGTTATTCAAAGAAATAAGGATTAAGTATGCTTTCCATATGAAGACACAGCTCTACCCTTCAGAGAATCTTTTATTTACTTGTAGTGATACTGAGCAGTGAACCAACTGGCCCCAATATTGAGCTCCCTCTGGTGGCAAAGATATAGTAATTAGGTTTTCTTTTTTTTTTTTTTTTTTTTTTTTTCTTCTCACTTCATTGGAGTTCTGCTTGGAACTATAACTTGGTTCAGTGTAAATGTTTAAGTATTATTTAATTAATTTTGTTATTTTCAGTTTCTTTTACTTCCTGTGTATGCATGTTTCCCCTGCATGCATGTATGTGCACCATATACATGCTTGGTGGAGGCCCTGGAACTAGTGATGGACAGTGTGCTGAGAACTGAGTGACACTCCTCTGGAAGAGGAGCAAGTGCTCCTAACCATTGGGTCATTTCTCCAGGCTCTATAAAGTTATTTTTATCTTATTTTTTTTTGTTTCAGTTTTGGGGATTGAACACAGTCTTGTGTGTGCTAGATAAGTGCCCTGCCACGGAGCTATGTGCCTAACCTATCACCAGTGGGAAGGAATTACATTTTCATATGTGTTTGGCTGTCCTGCTTGCATGGGTGTCTGTGGGTCTTGTGCCTGCTGTGTCCACAGAGGCCAGAAGAAGGCAGCCTATTCCCTAGGACTAGAGTTATAGGTGGCTGTTAGCCGCCATGTGGATGCTGGGAATTGAACCTGGGTCCTGTGGAAGAGTAGCTACTGCTCTTAACCACAGAGCATCTCTTCAATCCCTAAAATTTGAGATTTCCTAATAAAACAGTGGTTTTCACTTGTGTTCTTTTTACTAACGTCTCATCTTGGAGCAAGTTTGTAGTGAATTTCCAACAGAATTTCATTTGCACCAGGTAACAAATTTGGTCTACTCGGCTGGAGCAGGCCTTATTTTGCTGAGGGAGAAGTGGGTTTGTGTGTTCTGGTTCAAGTGCTGAGGCTGAGCTTGGAACTGGTGATGTCAGGTACATCAGATCCACCACAGAGTCCAGGTACCAAGTGCTTCCAGGTGTGCAGCTGAATCTAAGTCTGAATGCCATTTTACGGGTGACAGGGAAAAAGTGTAATAGTCACACGTGAATAATGTGTGCCGACGAAACCAAACAGTGCTTCCTAGTGGCATGGAACTTGCTTATAAACCATCAGCATCTCAACTCTGGTAATTGTTACTTCTTGGGGGAGTTTGGTCAGCACAGTCAATGCTCTTCTGACTCCAGAGTGAGCGCTGGTGTGATAGTATTTTCTTTGTTAAACTTTAATCCAGATTTATTTGGGATGTGTTAGTTAACATATTTCACTTTTCCAGATTGACGAGATTATATAAAAGTATGTGTTGGTTTTCTAATAACCATACCTACCCCCCCCCCCATACTTCCTAGAAGGTCTGGGAAATTTTTCAATAATAGAAAAGTTGGCAGCTTTGTATCAAAAGTAATGTGTTTCTGCTCATCAGAAAACAAAGCATCATTTTTCTCTTATTTACCACGTTTTAGAACATTAATGGCTATTGAAGCTATTGCATTGTTGCTTGGCATCTGCTGAGGGATCATTTCCTCCTTTAAATAATAAGGTGATAGGCTACATCAGTAAGAAGCATCTTGATGTCACTGCTGAGACTGGACAGGCTTTGTTTTGTCCTTGGTATTGTGGACTGAAAGACGCTAATGGATCTGCCTGGTTTTTTGAGCATTTATAGAGCCAGCAAGCAAGCCTGCCGGAGCCTGTCTTTATAGACTTGGTGAGGTATGCTTAGGACACTTACTGTTCTTCTGCCATGGGAATCGATGTGTTCTACACACACACACACACACACACACACACACACACACACACACACAAATGAAAATCATTAGGTTGTTGAAATGTCTGTTTTGTTTTTTAAGAAAATGGTATTTTGGCTTGTGATAATGGATTTGGGAATGGCGTATGCACAGCAAGTCACAGGCTGACTCTGCTAAGATGAACCAGCTGGTCTGCAGCCGTCACATTTTCTCTAGTTAGAAGGTTTAGCTACTGTGGTGACTGAATTATCCCAACTCTTCTTCACATCTCTGTTGGTCCCTATAGCTCCAAAGTCCTGACTTACAAATGACATTGTTTTCAGTTTTCATAAAAGTGAGTTAGAGAGTATTTTTACCTATTATTTTATGTAAATCCACTCCCACAGACAACCTTCAAATTGAGCCATACACTACTCTTTCTGTTTTCCAAGCCTAATGTCTTATTGGACCATCTCCTGTCACTGTAGCACAAACTTCTGTCCTGTGGTCAGGGTATTGCACAGTGCTGTCCAGTTTATGGATTCTTCATCTCTCCTTCTAGCTGGCAGCCACCACTTAGTTCTGTTGCTCTAGTGCCTCTCCTTCCTTTCCATTTGTTTTGTCTTTGTTGTTTGAGAAAGTGTCTCCAGTTGTGGAGAATGACCTAGAATGTCCTGTCTTTTGCCTCTGTCTCCTGAGTGCTGGGAGTACAGGCTTTTGCCACCATTTTTCCTTCTGAAATGCTGTTTTCGTATGCATTTTCTTCTTAGGCTTTGATGGGATCCAGTGTTTTACTGGTTAGGTGAGTGCTCTATCTCTGAGACACATTTCCAGTCTCCCTTTCCCTGTTTATAGGGAAGATAGAATTAGTTTTACTAATTAGCACTTAGCTTCACATCAGTAAGAAGAACTAAGGTTTATGAGAATAGTAATATGTGTTCTGAAGTTGGCCATACTTTTCTTACTGTCCAAATATTTGCGCTCTCTCTCTCTCTCTCTCTCTCTCTCTCTCTCTCTCTCTCTCTGTGTGTGTGTGTGTGTGTGTGTGTGTGTGTGTATTTGTGTAGGCATAAAGGTATCCTGGTTGTCTTGGACTATGCAGAAACATCATGTCTGCATGTCTGAAAACAAAAATAGCACAACACCAAAAAAAAAAAAGAATTCTACCAGAGGAGGAATGGGGGGAGGAAGAGGGGGAGGAAGCAGAGGAGGAGGAAGAGAAGAGGAGGAGGAGGAGGAGGAGGAAGAGGAGGAGGAGGAGGAGGGGGAGGAGGAGGAGGAGGAGGTTTAGCTGTAATAGAGAGCTTACCTTCTAGCCTTCGTTTTTGTTGTTGTTGTTGTTGTTTTGTTTTGTTTTTTTACCACTGATCTAAACGTATGAAGCTGCTGACTGAAGGGAATCCAGACGAGTGGCCAGTGTCTTGATGTGAAACCAACTCAGATGAACTTACACACGTTCTGCTTCTTGGTCTGTGATGTGATGCCACTTAGTGAATGTAAATAACATCACGTCGTCCCTACTGGCATCTGAATATTCAGCCAAACGGCGGTTAATGCCGGGCAGGGTGATGAGGCGGCGCCTTGCTTCCTCTCTGCTCATCCCACCTGCTCTCGCCTCCGGTGACTTGCTAAAGCCCAAGCATGGAGAGTTTTCTATCGCTAGATACACATAATTTACTTGCTTTCAGGGTCCAAAAATAATGCATTTGAGGGAGAGGAACCATAATGACTCAAGTCCATCAGTTAAAATCAGATTCTCACCGTACTGACAATGTTATTACAACCTGCCTCGACCCCTTTTAAAGATATGTTCTTTCAGTTATGTGAACAGAAATTGATCCGTGTTTGTATTTGTTGTAGGTGTTTTATTTTTAGTAAGTTAGCAGTAGTTGCATTATAGGAGATTTACTTTTAGATTATTTTACTTCATTATTTTTGGTTTGTTTTTGAAGCAGGGTCTTACCATGTAGCCCTGGCTACCCTGGAACTCGCTGTGTAGACCCAGGCTGGCCTCAAACTCACAGACATCACCCTACCTCTTCTTCCTGAGTGCTGATACCAAGAGTGTGTGCTACCACACCAAAAGTATACACACACACACACACATACATATATACTCTATACACATATACATACAATATATATATATTATATAGTGTGTGTGAATGTTATACATGCATGGGAAGGTCAGAGGACAACTTTTAGGAGTCAGTTATCTGCTTCCAACATGTGAGTCCTGGGGATTGACTCCAGGTCATCGGGCTTGGGGGCAAACCCCCTACACTTCCAGGTCTGTACTCTGAGACAATGGTAAACGAGTTGGCAGTATTAGAGATGTTCTTCAGTCATTAATGAGAAAAGTAGATAAACAACTGGGTGTTAAATTATTACAATGTATTATTTTACCATACTGTAAGATAGGATAAACATACTAAAGTATGTGCAACTAAAGAAGATAAACAGGAAAGAGGACCCGGAGTAAGATGATCAGTCCTCACTTAGAAAGACAAATGGAATGGACAGGGGAAGTAGGAGAAAACAAGTAACAGGACAGGGGCCTACCACAGAGGGCCTCTGAAAGACTCTACCTAGCAGTGTATCAAAGCAGATGCAGAGACTCATAACCAAACCTTGGGCAGAGTGCAGAGAATCATATGAATGAAGGGGGAGTTAGTATGACCTAGAGAGGACAGGAGCTCCACAAGGACAAAATATATTAGGGCACAGGGGTCTTTTATGAGACGGTATCTCCAACCAAGGACCATGTATGGATATAACCTAGAACCCTGCTTGGGTGTAGCCCGTGGTTGCTCAGTAACCAAGTGGGTTTCCCTAGTAAAGGGAACAGGAACTATTTCTGACATGAACTCAATGACTGGTTCCCCTCCACCCAAAAGAGGAACAGTCTTGCTAGGTCATAGAGGAGGACATGGCAGCCAGTCCTGGAGATACCTGATAAGCTAGGGTCAGATGGAAGGGGAGGAGGATCTCCCCTAGCAGTGGACTTGGAAAGGGACAAGGGGGAGATCAGGGAGGGAGGGTGGGATTGGGAGGGAAGGAAGAAGGGGGCTATGGCTGGGATACAAAGTAAACAACCTGTGATTAATATAAAAAAATAAAAATTAAAAGAAAGACCTGTATGCATTTGAGAAATTGGTAAATTTATACATTTTTTAAGAGGCCAAAATAGTGAATAAGAAATGTTAGGACAGGGAAAACAGGATAGACATTGGAAGCAGTAGACGAGGGAGAATAGGATGGGAGCCTACTATAGATGTCGTCTAAAAGACTACCTAGCAGGTTATCGAAGCAGATGCAGAGACTCACAGCCAAACTTTGGATAGAGCACAGGGAGTCTTATGAAAGAAGGGGGGATATAGAAGGACCCAGAGGGGACAGCAGCCACACAAGGAGACCAACAAAACCAAAACCAAGCAGGGCCCTTGGGGCACTGCAGAGACTGATGCATCAATCAAAGACCATGAATAGCGAGGACCTAGACCCCCTGCTCATATATAGTGCATAGACAGCTCAGGCTCCATGTGGGTTCCCTAGTAATGGGAGAAGAGACAGTCTCTGAATGAGCTAGGTTGCCTGCTCCTTGATCACTTCTTCCTGTTGGGGCGACCTAGCCAGCCCACAGAGGGAGATGATCCAGGCAGTCCTGATGAGACCTAATAGGCTAGGGTCAGACAGTAGGGAAGGAGGACCTCCCCTATCAGTGGACTAGGGAAGACGGGTAGGGGAGGAAGAAGAAGGGAGGGTAGGACCGGGAGGAGATGAGGGAGGGGGCTACAACCTAGATACAAAGTGAATAAATTATAAATAATAATAACATTAGAAAAAGAAATGTAAGGACTTTTTAATGTTCATTGTAATGTACATTTACATACAATTCACTTATAGAAGAATTATTTGGTAAGACTGAGCAGCTTACCTAAAAACAATATGGAGGGTGCAATTTCAGCAAGTTACTGCCGTTTCTACTCCTTCCTTCCGCTCTCTCTCTTCTCCTTACCAATAATTTTAGGTTTTGATTTTGTTTTAGACAGGGTCTCCTTATGTATCCTAGAGTGTTTTTTATTGCCCTGATGCACAACATGACCAAAAGCAACTTAGAGAGGAAAAGATTTATTTTGCTTACAGGTCACAATCAGGGTATGGCACTAAGGGAGTGCAGGGCAGAAGCTCGCGCAGGAGTGGAGGCAGGAGCTGTGGAGGGAAGCTAGTACAGCATAGCTCTCCTGGCTTGCTCAGCTGGCTCTCTTACATAACACAGGACCACCTGGCCAGTGGCAGCCCTGCCCACACTGGGTTGAGCGTCCCCTCCCGATAGTCATTCATCAAGAAAATGACCACAGACAAGTTCACAGAAGTCTTTAAATGCGGTCCTCTCTTCCCACATAACTTTAATCTGTATAAAGTTGTCACACTTAACAAGTAAACCGTGTAAAGAAGGATGGCCTCAAACTTCATGATCTTCCTACGGAAGCCTCTCAAGTGTGGGGATTACACCTGTGTTTGGTTTTGAGTTAAAAAAAAAATACCGAATGTCCCTTAGTTGTCTCCTCAGCTGAGAACCCTGCCCTTTGAAATAGACATTGATATTGAGCAGAGTGCTGTCCTGTGAGATGAGCCAACCAGCTGCATAGAGATGATTGGTTCTTTTTATAATTCTTTATTAATTATACTTTATTCACTTTGTATCCTCCCTGTGGTTCCCTCCCTCCTCCTGTCCCAATCCCTCCCTTCCTCCACCCTCTGCATGCATGCCCCTCCCCAAGTCTACTGATAAGGGAGGTCTTCTTTTCCTTCCTTCTGATCCTAGTCAATTAGGTCTCATTAGGAGTGGCTGCATTGTCTTCTTCTATGGCCTGGTAATGCTGCTTCCCCCTCAGGGGGAGGTAATTAAAGAGCAGGCCAATCAGTTCATGTCAGAGACAGTCCCTGTTCCTATTACAATGGAACCTACTTGGATACTGAACTGCCATGGGCTACATCTGTGCAGGGGTCTTAGGTTATCTCCATGCATAGTCCTTGCTTGGAGTATCAGTCTCAGGAAAGACCCCTGTGCTCAGATTTTTTGGTTCCCTTGCTCTCCTTATGGAGTTCTGTCCTCTCCAGATCTTACTGTTTCCCACTTCTTTCATAAGATTCCCTGCACTCTGCCTAAAGGTTGCCCATAAGTCTCAGCATCTGCTTTGATAGTCTGTAGGGCAGAGCCTTTCAGAGGTCCTCTGTGTCAGGCTCCTGACTTGTTCCCTCTTTTCTCCTTCTTCTGATGTCCATCCTCTTTTCCTTTCTGGATAGGAATTGAGCATTTTAGCAAGAGTCCTCCCTCTTGATTAGTTTCTTTAGGTGTACAGATTTTAGTAGGTTTATCCTATATTACATGTCTATATGAGTGAGTATATACCATGTGCATCTTTCTGCTTCTGGGATAGTTCACTCAGGATGATCTTTTCCAGATCCCACCATTTACCCACAAATTTCATGATTTCCTTGTTTTTTGTTGCTGAGTAATATTCCATTGTGTAGATATACCACAATTTGTGCATCCATTCCTCCACTGAGGGGCATCTGGGCTGTTTCCAGCTTCTGGCTATGACAAATAAGGCTGCTACAAACATGGTTGAGCAAATGTCCTTTTTGTGTACTTCAGACTCTTTTTGGTATATGTCTAGGAGTGGTACAGCTGGGTCTTGAGGAAGCACTATTCCTAGCTGTCTGAGAGAGTGCCAGATTGCTTTCCAGAGTGGTTGTACAAGTTTACATTCCCACCAGCAGTGGAGGAGGGTTCCCCTTTCTTCACAACCTCTCCAGCATGTGTTGTCTCTTGAGTTTTTGATCTTAGCCATTCTGATGGGTGTAAGGTGAAATCTCAGGGTTGTTTTGATTTGCATTTCCCTAATGGCTAATGAGGTTGAGCATTTCTTTAAAGTGTTTCTCTGCCATTCGATATTCCTCTACAGAGAATTCTCTGTTTAGCTCTGTTCCCCATTTTTTAATTGGATTACTTGATTTGTTGCTGTTTAACTTCTTTAGTTCTTTATATATATGGGATATTAGTCCTCTGTCAGATGTAGGGTTGGTGAAGATCCTTTCCCAATCTGTAGGCTGTCGTTTTGTTCTGACGACAGTCTCCTTTGCTGTGCTGCTGGTCAGAAGGAGAGTCGTCCCAGCACTGCCATCTTGCCGAATGCCTCCCAAATGATTGGCTCTATGTTAGAAGTGTATGAGGAGCCAGGCCTAGTAGAGAGGCCTTAAGGGACAGAGGCAGGAGGCTGCTGAATTTGAAGGCTACATACAGCGACTCTGTCTTAAACCCTTCTATCTAATAAAAGGAAAGCATGGTTTTGAATACCTGCTTTCCAAAATCTATATTCTTGTTAAAAGCTACAGACACCTTTGAAAAGGCCGTAATTCCATGCTTAATTTTCAGCAAAGGCTGCACTTTGCTTCCTTTTTCTCTGAGTTAATGAGAATAGTAGTATGCTATTAACGAGAATTGGATTAAAACAATGAAGATATAGTTCTGTTGCTTTTATGTAGGATATATACTCATGATACTGTGTCTTTCCTCATATTTCCTTGCAGACAATACATATGTGTCAAGCTCAGAAAATGATGAGGATGTACTAGTTACTACAGACCCAATTCCGGTCATCTTCCATAGAATAGCAACAGGTAACAGTACTGAAATATCCTTTTTCTTTTTTTTCTCAGACTAAGTCTTTCAAATTGTTGTTGCTTAGATGCTGTTTGTTTTCAGTATAGCAACACATATATTAACCTCGGAGAAAACTGTTTCTATCATTTTTATGTCTTACGTATTACAGCTTTTCAATAATGTTGAAATGTATCATGTCAACATTACTCGTGAAAGCATTTTCATCCATCATGACACTACCTGACAAACTGAATGCAGCAGCTGTTCTCAACCTATGGGTCGTGGCCCAGTTGTTGGTGGGTTGGATGATCCTTTCAGAGGGGTGGCCCGAGAGTATGAGAAATATAAGATATTTACACATTGATTCGTAACAGTGGCCAAGTTACAGTTATAAAGTAGCAATGAAATACTTGTATGGTTGGGGTCGGCACCACAACATGAGGAACTATATTGAAGGGTTGCAGCATTAGGAAGGTTGAGAACCACTGGAATACAGAAAATCTATGGCAGGGAAGTCATCTTGAAGTAAATAAAAAGAGCTGAAGATATTGCTGGGCTTGCTCTTTAATTGGTTAACGTTTGAATGTGCAACTAAAAGTCAGAAGCTCTTGTATTGTCTATCTTTTAAATAAGTCTCAATTCTTTCCCCAAAGGGGAAGAAAAGCCTAGCCTGTTTTTAATCTAGGAACTCACGTGTGTTTGGCAAATCATATGCTAAAATGCAGAGTAACTTGAAAAATTCTCTCTTGCAGAATTAAGAAAAACAAATGATATTAATTGTTGTTTGTCCATAAGATCCAAATTACAAAAGGAAAATGGGGAGGTATGTAAGTTACATTTCATTCGTCCTTTTTATTTTGATGGTGTTTTAAATTCCTCAGGTATTTGCTTTTGCTGCCATATTTAGATTACAGTGTATGGCATACAAGCTGCATACCATGGCTTTTTTTAAATGGTGCTGAGTGATGTAAAATTAACTTGAGGAAGAAGTTTCTGGTAAATTAATAGAAAATAATCAAAATAAGGAAAACAGACATATACAGGCCATGTAATTCATTCTTTACTCTTTATATATAGCAGTAGCTGACAGAGAAACACCCATATATATCACAAGTATATATAGTGTATATAATTTTGTTGCGATCTTTAGAATTCTTTTTTGGAAGGTGTGGTCATTTAAGCCAAAGTAACGTAAACAGGGAAAAAGACATATTACAGTGGTTTTTATTTACTTAAAAAAAGCTTACAACAATTTGTCTCATATTCTTGCTTTAAATTTTTTTACTGTCCTCAGAAACAATTTTTTTTTTTTTTACTTTGATCTCTGAATCAGGGCATTGAACAGAGAAAACATAATAGGACAGCAGTTAGGCTGTTGGAGGCTATGCTGACAGCCTCCGTTAAGTGTTCCTTCTCTGTCCACTGTGGAAAATCTTGTTTGAGTAAAGCTGTCATTGACCAAAACCTGTTAGAATATCATTTGATCCAAAGGCCCTTTTCTTGGGTACATTTTCCTCAAGAACTTGAAAAGCAACATGGAAATTCTACATCTGAAGGAAAAATGCTGCTTTTCTTCTCTCTCATTTTTTCCCTTTAAATAAACAAACAAAAAACAAAAACACTTTGCTAATCATGACAGTAATAGAAATATCAGAGTGAATTTTCACTGAACTTCAGATATATGACAGATGTTCTGCTCAGTTAATTAAAAACTCAGACATCAATTTTAAAGCATATTAATCACGCTTTTGAAATTTGAATATCCAAACAAATCACTCCTGTATAGTGAAAGTTCTCCTTGTATTATGATTCATATTTAGTTGCATAATTCCATTTTTATCTCATTGCATTCATATTGCTGCTTTGTGTTGGCAGTGGAAGTGGAAAACCATCTTGGATAAATAATGGGGATGAACTTTTTAATAAGAGTTTAATTAGTGTTAGCCTATCAACTATCTTATCAGAGGGGAGCCGAAAGCATAACTGACTACACAGTTAGAGCAAACGCCAGATGTGAAGCTGCAAGTACTAGCTTCACCGGAAGTAAACGTTGACAACATCTACCAAGTCAGCTCTTGTATTCTTTTTGGTTCGAAAGTTTTACCGGACCAACAGTGCGTCACATTTAAAAGCCACTCGTCACGCCAGAACTTGTCTGTTCCGGCTGCTCTGTAGCGTGTTTGATGGGATTGTCTCCCTCATCTTTTGAAGGAGTCAAGGCAGAACAGCACCGTGGAAGAGGACTCAGAGGGCGACAATGACTCTGAAGAGTTTTATTACGGAGGACAGGTAGGCCACCCTGCCTTCCAGTACACCGTTCAGAGTTTTCAGTCGTGTTTGTCCTAGTGGAAGGTGATAGCCTAGAACTGTTCAGGCTTCGGTAAGTAAGAAGAAAACATGAATGATTTGTTTTTCACTTTCTACACATTTTCAGAAATTAAGATATACTTTACAGATCTTTCCACTGCATCATTCATCTACATTCATCTATGTCCTAATTAGTTACAGAGGTTTTGCACTTTGGTTTGATTATCATTTTTACATTATCACTTTTACATTATTCCTTTATTATTACATTTTTGGTTAGCATGCAAAGAAATGGGCATCACTGTGACATTTTCACACGTAGGTACCTTTCTACCCTACTCTGTTCTTACTCATCCTTTCTCCCTTCCGTTTGGTCCTCTGAATAGTCCCCTTTGCTTTCACCATAGTGTGTGCATTCCATTGCTCCTTCTTGTTCCTCTTCCTTCACACTGGCCACCTTTCTTTCCTCTTGTAGGCATTTCACACCTTCCCCCATTACATTTCACATGGGGGAAAACAAGTACGATTTGTCTTCCTCATAGACTTAGCAAGGAATATTTTTAAATGTTGGCATTTCTGACAAGCATAGATTATTGTTTTAAACTGAAGATGGTTAATTTTTACAAATTTTGGTTGGTTATAATTATTTAGAAGTATTTGCTTCATTGTGTTGAAAATGTATTAGGAAGATTTTTAAATATGCATAAATAGCCTAGCTATCTGGACACACACATACATACACACACGTGTGTGTGTATGCCACAGCTATTTCACTTGGCCATGATATACAGACATATATCTGTGTGTGTGTGTGTATCCAGATAGCCAGGCTATTTATACATATGTGTTACATGTGCAATAACTCATAAGATTTTCCAGAGTAATGTTAAAATTTAAATTGGGCACGTGATTTTAGGATGTAAGCATATCCTAACATTACCAAAATATAATGTGTTGATAGGTTTTTGTGACCTCACTGATCAAACGTCTTTGTAGTTTGTGTCATGTAACAGAAGGATAATATGATAAAATGGGCCTTTCAAGATAAAGTTAGCGTGGAAAAGAATTCACCTGACATATTCAGAATAAAAAATCAGTACTTTCTAAATCAGACAAGAGCAAGGCCATAGAAACATGGGCATGGTGGGGTAGGCTTTCCTCTATGGAGTAACTTTCTAGGTGTTGGGCAGTTGTCTGAAAAAGTCCCTCCCTACCCAGCACAGCACTTTCACAGGGATGCAAAGAGACCTTCCAAGTCTGAGTTTTGTTTTTACCACTCATTCTTCCAGAGGAGAATTTGGTCCTTTTCTTCGGTCTAGATTAAAGTTTCCAGAATATCTGCCAGTCATTCACTCCTAAACGTTTGCATTTCTTTAGACCATTACTTTTGAAAATGAAAGATGGATCGCTAAAAGCGTTGGAAGTAGGAAAAGGATACCTCCTAGGATGTAACTGTGTAGCGAAAGTACAAAGGGATAACCTGGTCTCCTCTTCCTTGCTATTAGGAGGCATTATGTATTGGAGTATTCCATCATGCAGGCCTGTGTTTGATTAACTTAGGAACAGTAGTCATAAGTCACAGTGAGTAGAAATGAGTGTCATTTAAAGGATTAGCTCACAGCACAGTAAATAGGCCAGAATAAGAGAAATGAAGAGAAGAGAGCAACAGTGTCAGTTGTGGGGTGTTCAAGTATGCCACAGCTCTTTCAGTGCACACTCTGGTTTTCAAATTTTTTTTTGAGTTGGGCATGGTAGCAAGAGACAAAAGACTAAATTTAAGAAAGGTAAATTATTGTATAGTTGAGCATCTTTCGAATATATGCCCAGGGGTGGTATAGCTGGATCTTGAGGTAACACTATTCCTAATTTTCTGAGTAAGTGCCAGACTGATTTCCAAAGTGGTTGTAAAAGTTTGTCTTTCTTTCTTTCTTTCTTTCTTTCTTTCTTTCTTTCTTTCTTTCTTTCTTTCTTTCTTTCTATAATTTTTTTCTTTCTTTCTATAATTTTTTTCTTTCTATAATTTTTTTCTTTCTATAATTTTTCTTTCTTTCTATAATTTTTAATTTTATCAATTACAGTTTATTCCCTTTGTATTCTACCTGTAGCCCCCTCCCTCGTCCCCTTCCAGTCCCATCCTCCCTCCTTTTTCTCCACCCATGCCCCTCCCCCAGTATACTGATAGGGGAAGTCCTTCTCCCCTTCTATCTGATCCTAGTCTATCATGTCTCATCAGGAGTGGCTGCATTGTCTTCCTCCGTGGCCTGGCAAGGCTGTTCCCCTATCAGGGGGAGGTGATTAAAGAACCAGCCCCTGAGTTGATGTCAGTGACAGTCCCTGTTCTCCTTACTAGTGAACCCACTTGGACACTGAGCTGCCATGGCTATATTTGTGCCAGGGATCTAGGTTATCTCCATGATTGGTCCTTGGTTGGAGTATCGGTCTCAGATACCCCTGTGTCCAGATTACTTGGTTCTGCTACTCTCCTTGTGGAGCTCCTGCCCCTTCCATGTCTTTCTATCTCCTCCTCCTTTCACAACATTCCCACCATCAACTCCAGCATGTTTTGAAAGACAACTGACAATAAACTATGTTCATAGTAGCTTTATTCCAGCCAGAATCTGGAAACAACCTAGATGTACCTCAACTGAAGAATGGATACAGAAATTGTGGTACATTTACACAGTGGAACACTACTCAGCTATTAAAAACAAGGAAATCATGAAATTTGCAGGAAAATGGTAGGAACTAGAAAAAAAATCCTTGAGTGAGGTAACCCAGAAGCAGAAAGACTCACATGGTATATACTCACTTATAAGTGGTTATTAGACACGTAATATAGGATAAACATAGTAAAATATATAGTCCTAAAGAAGCTAAACAACAAGGAAGACCCTAGGGAAGATGCTCAATCCTTATTCAGAAGGGCAAATGTGATAGACATTAAGTTAGGGAACAGGACAGAAACCTACCACAGAGGGCCTCTGACAGACTCTACTGATTGATCAAGGTATCAAAGCAGAGGCTTAGACTCATACCCAAATTTTGGGCAGAGGGTGTGGAATCATGAATTTTAAAAGTCTAACTTTAAAACAATGAATTATCCTAGCCATGTATGAACTGAAGAGCTTTGTGGAGATGCTGTTGACTTATCTGTGATGCCGAGAGGCTTTTGCACAGGGTGTTTGGGTCTTTATTTCTTTGACTCGTTCCCCTTAATTCTGACTCGTTCTTTCCGGCAGGTGAACTATGATGGGGAACTGCACAAGCACCCTCAGCTGGAAGCTGATCTGTGTGCAGTGAGGGAGCTCTATGGACCACATGCAGTGTCTCTTAGGTAAACTGTATCAGCATATTACACTGATTTCATAAGCCACTGGAATTTTCTATTAGAGTAATGTAAAAGAAAATTCTTTTCTGGGATTATATTTGGAAATGTTTGGGGAATTCTATTGTGTCTCTCCTGGTGTAAAATGACAGCTTTTGGGCTTTTATACATATCATTTTAAAGTTCAGTTAGTTGTACTAAAGAAGTAATTCATTTTGAGAGTTAGTTCGAAAAAGTAGCAGTGTAACTAGCTAGGTATGACAGCATGCACTTGTGTTTTCAGCACTTGGAAAGATGAACCAGGAGGACTGCCTGTTTGAGGTCATTTGACGATAGCAAAGTCTTTTAGTCTGTAACTAATGAATATCTGACAGTAAATTTTCTATCTACTTTGTATTATACTCTTCAGAAGACCTCCATCCTTATTCTTTT